>NW_027526203.1:281296522-281628547 GCF_048455015.1 Haemaphysalis longicornis | reverse complement strand
TTCATTTACTTTTTTTTTTCTTTTTTTTTATAGCGGCTGTAGTTTAGTTTCATTCGTGTAGTCACCAGCAACTACAGTCACTTTTCGCGTTTGATGAGACACATAAGTCTTTCGCCTTAAGAAGTATGTCGATTTTTTTATAGATCTGTGCGGAATCGTCTTTTCTTCAATTTTTCATTTTTTTTCTGAAAAAAAAAACATAGAAAAGGGCCGTTTTTTTTTTCGCGACCCGCAAAATATAATAAAAACGTACATCTCTACTTGCGCCACCATCTATAAAACCGTTGCTGCCAGACTCGACCTCTCCGCTGACCTTCAGCGCTTGGAGAGCATGGTTGATGAATGCAGCAGCTCCGCTCCGATGCACTACCTCATCGACGAAGTAACGCTCCCACTTTTCGCATCTTAACACCTGAACGTAGATGTCCTCTGCAGCTTTTTGTTGTTTTTTACGGCTACAGCTGTCAACACGATTGTGTATTGTCGGTACAAGCGTGCGTACTTAACAGCGTGGCGGGAATTTCGGCATGGCGACAACTGTCGCTGCTCTCGAATCGCATGCTGCTGTAAGTCTGTTCGCTTTCGTGGTGAGAACATTCTTGATCGTGAACAAAGTCACAATTTGGAAAGAAATCAGCGGCTGGGTGTTTAAAATGGCTGTTCAGAACATACAGGGTGGTGGGGAGACGGGAAGAAAGAAAATATTTATCCCCCTCCCCGCCCATACAAAAAAAAAAAAAAAAAACACTTTTCCCAAGCGTCTGCCCCACCGACGATCGTTTTCTTACGTGGGACGTATAAAAACTGTCGCAGGTGATCCGCCTTTATTGATTGTAATTCCCTACGACGCAATGAAATTACTGTGACTCAGATAAAGTGCGGCTAATTAACTTCCGTTCGATTTAAAAAATAAACCAATAACAGCTGCGCTCCACAATAGCACATACTTTGTTTAGAAATAATTGCCTTTCCCGTGCAGCATACGTCGTTTTCTGTTATTAGCGGTTCAAACTTGGGACGGGGCAGTTTTTAACACTAACTGCTGTTAGGGAGAGACAACCCGCGGAGTTCCAGCCATTGGGGTTTACGGAAGGGAAAAGAGTTAATGTCGCCGCCACCGTCATCTTCGTCGTATAGAATACTGGCGAAGAAGCTAAACGTAGAGCGGCATCATCTTCGTCGTTTTTTTTTCGTTGATGTGGGCGCCCTTCGCAGCCCTCTATGATTGCACCGGCACGAAAGGAAAAATTACGGAGTATTACGGAGTCCGTTTTGAGTTAGACTTCAGGCGAACACTCGCCGGGGTAGTTTGTAAGCACAACATTCTTTTTTTTTTTTCTTCCCCAACCAACCTATAGACCATCAGATACGCTGTAATCAAGTGTTAAAGACCGAGTTATATCTCTTGAGCTCTTTTATTGCACCGCACTATAATACATATACCGCATGCATACGAAATTCTTATCACCAAATTGAGGTGAGTTGTCTGTACTTTCACCGGCTGCCCAAAAGCAGTTCTTTTTAGTCATTGGCGCAGCAGTGAGTAGAAACAAGCCCTCAACCACCACAGCTTGCAAATTCCTTTAGGCACCGCAATGCTCTAAATTTTTGCGACCGACCATACTTACACTTGCTCTCTTGTAGTTATTAAAGGGATAGTTGTTCTTCCGAAAACTACCAAGTATTTCTAGTTGAATAGTTTAGTTGGTCTATCACAAAACATACATAGTACCTGTCCTTTTGCAATACGTCCTTTTGCAACACGTTGCAGGGCGACTCTGAACCAGATAGCAAAAAATAAATGGAAGAAAAATACTCCCACCAACGCTCCCAACTTTTCATCTGTTCAGCACAGACCGTAACCCGTCCGGAACAGTATTCCCTGGAAGAGCATAACACAAATTATTTGACCATTCGGCTCAATCTTGATTCCCACACTGATTGTTGGACAAGTGGCGCTGCTGCGTCGCCTATTGGTTGAGCTTGACGCGCTTAATGGGCGTTACTTGTGAACAGAGAATGCCGACAGCCTGGTAATGACAACATGCGATGGACTGCGATGGAAAGCCAGGTGGCATGAGAAGGAAAGCCACAAAACGAATAATCTGCCTCAGGTTTTATTAACGCGAATGCATTACTTGACTAGGTTGGCGAAAGCGCACACCCGGCCGGCGTCCACAGAGTGCACACCTCACTAGCATTCGCAAAAGGCCTCTATACACCAGCTAACCCTCGGCGCTCGCTCAAATCCAATTGGCTACGACACGTTCCGTAGCGACGCGTGCATAACAAAAACTAAACCAAAAAGAAACACTAGCTGCACTCGCCATTCCCCATTCGCGGCAACGCGTTCCATAGCGCGGGTATCACAAAAATAAAACACAAATAAAATCACATACATCAGAAATCTCGCGTGCACTTTGGGTTGTCTTAGCTTCTGTGAAGGCAATATCGCAGATGCATGGATGGTGATTCTGCAACAAGCACGTCCGATGTCGACGTTGTAGGTTATAGTTAACATTGGCAGAAGATTCGTAAACTAACCAAGCCAAAATAAACGTTTTCGCGCTTCAATCTCATAAGAACATGCTTAAAAATCATCTGCAATTTTACAGAGGCTTGTACAATTTGGACATGCGCGTACTCGGTGAAAGATAACCGGGCCCGATATTTGATCAGCGCAAAAGTCTACAAGCGGTATGTTCCCCGGATATTCATTGAGCATACAGCTTTGAGGTGCTAAAACATTGGTTCATCCGCCGCACCGATTTCATCCGCTGAACCCTTTCTTTTCCAGATTCCGTTTTTCCAAGTTCAGGGTATACGTTATCGAGTTTTTCTCTGGTTAATAGCCCTTGCCATCAATCCAGGTTTTTCAAGTCGCTAAAAGCATAAAATACGTCATGTTGTCCGCCTCTCCCTCTTTTTGCCGCAGATGACGAGGCAGCCTTGCGCAACATAACCACCAACAGTTCCCTGACGTCGGCGACCATTGGCTTCCTGCGGCCAGCCCGGGTCTTCAGCCTGAGAGTGAAAGCCGAGAACGGCATCGGCTGGGGCCGTTTCAGCAGCTGGGTCACGGCCACCACGGAAGAAGATAGTGAGTTACTGCTTTCCTTTTCTTGCTCGCCTCACATCTTTGTGGGCGCTTTTGTGGCGCTGTAGTCCCCACGTGCAACCACCGCGGCAAATCAAAAGACACTGAGGAAATTCTTGTTTGTCTTCAACCGCATTTCTATACTACTGCTTGCGTGGCGGGTTGGTAAATATCCGGAAAATAAACAGCGAGGAGAGCTGTGCCCCCAAGGTGTTTCCGGCCGGGGGAAACAATCATCCGCATACAGTGAGAACAAAGGGTTTCATTTTCGCAAAAGTGGGCTTTTTCCCGTTATTGTCCTGTTCCTGGCACCTTGCGATTCTTACAACCCGACTGTGGGCTGCACGTTTGAAAGAAAGCGTACGGAACCATGGCCTATTTCTTCAGCTTTGTTATAACTTCTTTCGACTATCCCCTGTCCTGCTGCGCAACACCTCTGTTGTCTAATTCGAATCTAACTGCAGCGGTCGCCCAATATAAAAATATGTGGTCGCTAGGGCCCAGTTATGGCGCTTTTTTTTCTTTCGAGTTGCTACGCCGCCACGCGAGAATTCGAAACGCGGTGGGTAACCATGGGAAACTGGAAGAAGTTCCTTTTCATTTCGGCTCGTTCTTCATTAAGCTTTCCCGTTCACCGGCGGCGTTTTGTCACTCCGAGCGACGACGAAAAACAAATTCCGAAGCTTGGCACAATGACGTCTCGTCGATTAAAACCTTTTTGAAGCGCAGCGGGGCCGTCGAACGACGGCGCCGCGAGTGACGCGCTCGTGCCGGGCTGCTGCTGCTGCTGCCGTTCCATTGTGGCGTTTCTCAAAACTCGGACGGCCGGATGAATGAAAAGAGAAGCGTGCCAGCACAATGCCTCGGCAGCAGCGCGCGCGCGCCCGATAGCACCCAAGGAGCCCGAGCGAAAAGGAAGCTCCGGCCGGCGTCATTCGAGACGGAGCGCCAACGCTTTGAAGGAATCCTTGCGGAAGGAGCGGGCGACAGGGAACGAGAGGCCCGATTCCCGGCCGCCTCTCTTCTCCCCCACGTCGCGGGCCGATCCACGCGAAACACGCGCGCCTGCCTTCTCTTCGAACGAACGCACACGCAACAAAAAGGGGTCGGTAACGAAGACGGAGAGGGTGTGAGAAAAAGAAAAGCCTTTGTTTCACCTCTCAGCGAGTCCCCGTTTGTTCTCTATAGCGCGGAGCGGCTGGAGCCACGTTCCCCTGTTTTGTTCTTTTTTTTTTTTTTTTTCCCGTCCTGGTCCTCTACGACGCCTTCACATCCTCCTTCCCTTTTGTACTCTCCAAGAAGGCCGTATTTTCTCTTCTTCACAGCGTTATACCTATTTCTTTATGTTGTCCCATAGACCGTTTGGTACTCTGCAAACCCTTCATCTTTTCTTTTTTTTTTTTCTTTCCCTGTTTCTCTTCGCACGGTATAGTGTGCGTGCTCGTGTGCGCCAGTAAGTGTGCAACTTCCTTCTGTAGCAACATTTCGGTAGCTTTCTTAGTTTCTTTCGCTTCCACAACAGGTATTTTATTTTCGTTTCTACTTTCTCCCTCTTTCTACTTTCTCTCTCTCTCTCTCTCCCTATCTCTCTCTCTCTTTGTTTTTTGAAGAGCCGTCTTGAATCCCAGCGCCGCCACCCCCTGTCCTTATTATTGTCGTCCCGCGCACTCCTGTCAACAGTTTTGTTTTTCACGCGTCGTCGCTCTTTCCTTTAATCTGAAGCGAGCATCTCTCGAGGTTCCGGCTGGCCTTTTTGTATCTCCTGCACTTGCTTGCCTCGCGCGGCACACTTTTCACTCTTCGACGGTTCAGTTCTGGTCCACACTCGGGCTCATCTCGCTGCGTTGTTCTTGCAATGGCTGCTGCCACCACGTGTTCTTCTGTCTGCTTTCTTTCAGCCGTTCCTTCCGAACTCTGTTGTTCTTCAGCCGGCGCCTTTCTCTCTTTATCGGGTTGGACATTTTTGGCGCGCTTTTCCCCGCGTCCTCCCGCCAGTTACATTCGGTTCGTCCGAGGGGCGATATCCCACTCTTCCGCGAGAAAAGCTGGCAAGTTCTCCATCATAGCGAGTAGACCGAGCAGGAATGTAACGAAGCGGAAAGCGGCCAATCGATGCACACGCCGCGAAGGATGCAAGGGGAGAGAACGGGACGAGGCGTCCAAGCTTATTCGCGGGAGACATCCTGCGGTAAACAACACCGCGCGGGAATTAGAGGGAGGAAATGGGGAGGCACTGGGACCACTGGTGCCCCGCTTCGCCATTGGGGCGAACCAGTGTCGACGAGAAAAAAAAAACAGTTAATCCAACCCGAGAAAAAGTGAGTGAAACTTTGAAAGGCGCTCTGTCTCGTCACCGTGAGGAACGATGGGAAACCCGTAATAAAAGGTTCCTTTACAGAAACCTGATAAAAAAATGCGGAAAAAATCTCCTCCTGACTCAAGGCTTAGGTGTGCGAGGGAACTGAAACTTCGGGCGAGAAATTATTTCGCTACAGTTCAACGCTGGATTCGATAGTGCTAACAGATATATAATGTACAAAAAAAAAAATCAGCGGCATTGCAGCCTGAGAGTGAGATCCATCCGGCGATGACGACCACAAAAAAAAAAAAAAATCCAGAAGATTTTTTTTTACCAAAGTAAGCTTAGTGCGTGTATTTTGAATGAATGAGGAAGAAAGACAAATGAAGTTTCTACAAAAAAATTATAAACAAGTCAAGCAAACCATAGTCCTTTATATAAAGCACGGGGTAAAAATGCGAGGAATAAAACTTATCGACGCACGGTCTGAATGAATGGGAAAGAAGCACAAGCTGCCATTTTCTCCCGCGTCGCGTTTTTCCAATTACGCTCCGCTCGAGCGCGCTCTTGTCTTCCGTCTCGTGCGGCGGAGAAAGGGCCACCACCACCGCGCGACGTCGTCGGAGCCGCCGTTCCGACGAGGCTCCCTTCGATCGCGCCCCCACAGCTTCTCGGTGCATCAAATGCGCATACGTGATGGATTCGCGCTACTTATACATGCATCAGCATGTACGGCCGAGCATGTTGTTGCCCGATAGAAAGTTCCGCGCGCGCCGCGAGATCTCCCCTTTGTGCGCCGCCGGCGGATACGCCGTCCGTCGCTACCACGCCTTCCAGAGAGATTGCCCGCGCGCTTGGTCATCCTCTCGACGTTGGTCGCGCCGGCTTCGTGCCCGCCTTTGAACGATACCCGGACAACGTCGGCGAAAATCACGCCAGTCGAGCCGTTCTCCCGCCGAAAAAAGCGCGTGAAACCAAAATCCCGGGCGCGTGTTGTCTTGAAGGTGTCGCTCTGCAGCAGCGGCCGCCTCTCTTTGAGAACTATGAGTCGCCGGTAAGAAAGGAAAGCGTCAGTTGGCGCGTGCCGCTTTCCAGGGTCGTGAGGAAGAAACGCGAAGTAGCGTGTTTCCGGAACAGTGGGTAAACGAGCAACGACCCTTGTGAGCGCTCGGAGGTGCGCGTTAAAACCGCGCACTCTTCCAGACACCGCACGGAAAGGACGCGCTGCGCAGGACCCGAACACGGTAAAAGAACGAAAAAAAAAACGCGCGTAGATTATAATATTTATCTCCATTTCTGGAGTTAAACACCAAATAGGAAGCAGCTGTAATGAATGGAGCTCTAAACGAGAATAACATTTTCTTTCCAAGCTAAGCGCTGCGACGTTCTCACGTACAGCATGATTGTGGCAGTCCGCAAGCAGCTGTCGTTTGATTTGGTTCGTTCGTTCATTCGATGTATAGAATTAAACATGATTGAGAAATGTGTGCGTAGCTAATTTTTATGTGGCTGCAAGAAGCCACGGGATGGAGAAACTCGAATGACACAGTACGCGGAAGGGGGAATGACGAGTTGCTCGATTATGATCGGAGGGTACCGCTGTGTTTTTAGCAAGAACATATACTTCTTACCGCGCAAGTTGTGTGCTTGGGGAATTCAGGTCAGGTAACTAATACTACACTGCTTTTTTTAAAGTTCACCTCCCGAAGGAGCAAGGAACGGTAGAGGTTGCCAACTGGATAACGCAAATAAATTACCACGAACTACGGTTACGGATTGCGTCTGCGGCTTCGAAGGAAACGGATCAAGTATACAAAATGCCTGATCTTCGCCTTCTTTTACCCCTTCCGATGAAAAAATGGTGTTTAAAACGCGGAAGCTACAACTGGGAAATGTAGGGCAGGGTTCCGGATGTGTTTGGGTTACCTGCGATTCCACAACGTTCACCTAAGGACATTTATAGGGAATGGAACTTGGCCCTTTTCACTGCCAGCAAAAAACGGCAGCCGCGACCTGATTTAGAACCAGCGCATGGAATGTGGTAGCTAACAACCGCCACGTCACCACGGCATATGGGCTTCTGAGGTCTATTGATTGGCACAGTGTCCGTATAGTGCCCTCTATAAATGTGCAAGCGTAAATATTCTCTCCGTAATTTGTTTTCATGCCACTGCACATGCGTTCGCGAATGTATTGTGTTTCCAGTAGCACTTTTTTTTCGGTCGTGCTGCTTATCCGAAACCGGAAATAACAATGGCCCGTTTTTTTCCTAACACTTCAGGCCCGGCCAGCCCACCCCTAAACATCACGGCTCGTCCAACTGGACCAAATTCCATCAAGATATCATGGGAGGTAAGGCAAAGTTCTTTATCATTTCTTTAAGAGAAGAGTATGCGGGACTTTCTAAACGGACAGATTTCACGTGCGGGCGTACGCTTTTTTCTCCGCGTTGCGCATCCTTTGGCGTCGGCTTTTTGCACAACCCGTCAGCTATGCGAAAACGCCAGACGCACAAAATGCAGCATAACGACGTTTGGGTGACTTTTAGCTGCAAGAGAAAATCGTTTCATAGTACGACATGCACCAGCATAAAAGTCAGCCACAAAAGGCGGACATTAAATATTTATGGGCGAATTTTCCTGCATGTTAAAATCGTTTGACGTTTTAACACAGATCAATATGGGTCACCGTGGGGTCCCCTATCATATTGGCAAGCACGAAAGGGGCTCCACGGCACACTCATGCTTGAGAACCACTTGATGAGACAATGCTATCAGACAGGAAATCAAACCACTTGTCTTGCAATGATACAAACAGGGTACTCACACACTCTCCCTCCTGCCTTGTGATTTTCAAAGCTTAAATTATTTTTCTGACTTACTGTTCTTTTCGCTTGGCAACTATATATGTATGTAGTTATTGATAATTGGAATGAGAAGATCCACCAACAGGCGTAAAATGTCTAGCCAAGGGGCCGACACGGGAACGCGTGCTGTTGTAGGGAAGGTGGGATGGTGAGGAAAGAGTACATCGGAATGGGGGATAGGAGAGAAGGTTGTCATTAACATATATACAACGCACAACTAGTGTGGTACTTTTGAGGGCAGTGAAGCGACCACACTTTCGGCAAAGCTGCGCATTATGCGGATACCCATCTCCATGTAAATAACGCTTATGCTCCGTGAGTTGAACGTTAACGAATCGGCCCGTTCGCCCTATCCTGCCGCACAAAAAAGGCATCAGATACACCACACCAACGTTACAAGTTACAAAGCTTGGCAGATGTCTAACACTGCAGCATCTGCCAGTAGCTGTTTCTACCAGCTTCTTATCTACAGTGCTACAAAGTTACCTAATTTGGTTAACGCCGAGAAGAAGACGTTCGTTTCTTAGCGTCTAGCTACCTTATTTAGTTTATGGCACATTCTGTGCCCATAAGGAATGACCGAGAAGTATCTTTTTTTTTCTGCTTTACTTGTCTGTGCACTCACAGAGGGAACCACACATCACCCACTTTTGTACTGTTTCAATGACAAAACGTAGACGATGCTTGTCTTAACCGGAGAAGTAGTTAGCGCTGAGGCCAAACAGGAAAAAAATCCGGCGTAGATTTAATGTGGGTTGGGGCGCATTCGGCAAACACGCTCAAATAATGAACAGCAATTTGCCTCTACCACTGAAAATAAATGTACACTACCAATGCGTACTGCCAGGGATGACTTACGAGGCAAACAAAATCGCGCCTAACTAAGCGTCTTGAAGGAAAACTTCGGCCAACTTAACGAGAAATGAAAAGAAGGATGATAGGAGTAATGTTCACGCATAGGAAACGAGTGCACCATATGAGAGAACCAACTCGGGTGGACGACAGCATGGCACAAATGAAGATGGAGGAGTGGACTTGGGCTGTGCATGCCAAGAGGAGACGTGGCAACAGGTGGCTGCCGAGAGACGGGACCAGGAGTTTAAAGGGAGACAAATAACTTAATGGAGGAATGAAATTTCGGATACAAAGAACGGAATATAGGGCACCGCCAGGCAGGAACGGCTGGAGGAACATGGGAGAGGCCTTCGTCCTCTGATGATGAATACTCGAGAATATTCGAACATCTTTATATGCCAATAAAAGCCCAGTTAGTTTCCTGCAGAGTTTTTTTTTTATTCATGAAAGCATGTGGACCACTTAAATTTCTGCAAACCTAGAACCTTCATATATCTACGGGACGCTGATTACAGTTGGAACCCTTGTTCCGACATCGGTACCCGTGACCTATTTTTTATTATTTTTTCCTTTAGTATTAATACCAATGCTTTAAGGTCCACAGTGACCTGCCCCTGAAAATAGCCCTTAAAATGTTTCCCCTCTCCAACCATTCTTAATAAAATTAGTTTTTATTTCATCAGAGTGGTTTCTTGGGCGAGTTGGTCATTCATCGTGTAAGTACACTCTTAAAAAAAAGGTCGGAGCATTCACTAATGGAATACTAACAAGTTACTTGTCCCAGTATACACTAGGTACTTAGTAACTGGAGGTAGTAAATGTAGCACTTGTCAAAATTACTAACCGAAGCAGGCAGTAAGCACCACTACCCCCACTAGTAAAGTCCCAGCGATAGCACTTTTCTGAGCTACATGCGTTTACTAACTAGCCATGCACAACCTAGTCATAAGCACGACCTTAATCTAGTGCTACCACTTCTTACACTCAGTTAATTTACTAACCATGCCGTTGTTAGTGCCAGAACCTACGTACAAAACCGCGGGGTAGTAAGGGTCGTAAGGACTTAGTAAATACGGCCGTTACTACCTTTTTACGACCTTTTTTATTAAGAGTGTAAGCGCAAAATGAACAAGGACGAACGAAGTGAACGGGACACGGTGCTGTTCACTTCCGGTGGCAAAATGTTATGTCGAATGCAGAAACCAAGTGCCCGTGCACGGCATTCACACATGGCGATGAGCGCGACGAGAGAGCAAGGCTTTAAGGAAAAACAGTCGAAAGGGCCCCTTGTACTAGAAATATACTTCATCAGAGTGGTTTCTTGGGCGAGTTGGTCATTTTGGTCAGTTTTTATTGTTTTTGCTACGTTAAACATGAATATCCTGTATGTTCTGTTTGCGTAAAAATTGTCATCACCATCACATTCATTCATTCATTCATTCATTCATTCATTCATTCATTCATTCGTGTCATGTCCAGTGTAGGAAAACTAACCAACGTACTTGCTTCCAAGCAATATTATCCCGGGTCAGCAGGATCCGCTCTTTCCCCCAAAACTGATGCATTCCTTCCCTCCACCCAGTTCTCCGCGTTCCCTTGGCTCTGCTCGAATCACCTAAGAATACATCCTGCTGCTTGGATAGTATCCGCCCCCACCATGACAAGTTATGCACAAATGCACTTATTTCTTCAAATTTCTTACACCCGAGTTTGTTCTCTAATCCATCATTCTTACTTCCTATCCAGAAGCCCGACACCAACATCTTCCTTTGCATGCCTCTTTGACCAATGGTGTACTTCCACTCTTACCGTCTCCCCTTCTTGCCGTCCTCCCTTTTCGAAGCAACAACAGCGAAAAAGAAACTCTCCGCACGTCTCCGCAAAAGAACAACAACGAATTATTGTAGTTACGATAGGTGGACGTGGACGTGTCCAGCGGGATGTATCCTCAATAAATGCACTTCAATGAACGAATCTCACAAATAAATAAAAACGTCGGCGCAACGCCGACTACACGTTATCAGTGCCCGACTGCAGTGCCAGTTGACGCCTGTCGCTTGTTCCCCGAGTAAGCGGGAAAGGATGAAAGCCAAGATTTTCTGATCCCCTCAATACTGACATTACTGTGGTGTGCTTTGGGTTCAGTGACTCCGCTCAGTGTGTTTTCCGCGATGCCTTCTCTGGTACATACGAGACAGCAGTTTGCTCATTCCCTCACCGAAAAACAAGCGAGCGTTGTTTAAGACCAGCTCAGCTATCGATTTATTGAACGCTTGAACGTGATCATGGCTTCTTCTAACGCACCGGTTGTTGATTGTTTTTCCTCGCGCATTCGTCACTTGCCGGGGCCGTTTTATACAAACAGTCGGTTTTACGCCCCGCCCGGACGGTGCAGTTCGAGGACAAAGAGAGTAAAATAGGTCTACTTTTACTAAACACGCGCGCGGGCCTTACATTATTTTACCGGTAGACATTTTCTCAGATGGACCAGTTTGAAGGCGTCGTGTTCTGGCGGACGTTAGGGGTATTTCGCAGGCAGCCACGTACGGCCTTTTAACAAAAGAAGCCGAAACACGCAACCCAACTCCACTTCAATCATCACGGTCATGGCTGGCTCTGCGACGGATCGCAGCACTCTTATGCGCGTGTTTCGTTTTCTTCGTTAACTCACACTCTTACTTGAGGACGGCGTTACGGACACTCCTCATACGTCGGTGACTCTTTAAAGTACGCTTCTAAATTAAACTTAGGTTTGGGCTTGTGTGCGCTTCATTTGCCGCTAATTAAATTCCGTCATAGAGATGGAATTTCTGGAAGCGCCAAAAAAAATGTCTTGCTGGCACCTGTTTTCCAGACAGGGAAAGGAAGAGGAAGCGATATGCGACTTCACGGATATACCTCCAACGAGTCTGTTACCAATATACGATAGCAATGCTATTTTCCGCTCTCTGTACGTATCAAAGGTATTATGAAATGGTTCTCAGATGCCCCGTTTGTAGCATTACCGCTGTAACATCCCTAATATAAAGTAATGATTTTACAGTATTAGTTTCGCTGCTTATTACTGTTGGTGAACTGAACATTTTATCTGTGTGAATTGTAGTAACTTCTCGTTTCTCGACAAGGGCGTGCTGGTACCTCAGTCGGCCCATAGACACCAGGAGCCTGTCTTTTTATGCCTTCTGGAAGATTTATCACGAATCAGACAACGGAAACGAGCTTATTGCATTTTTTCCTTACGATCACGTTTTAAAAAGTCCGTCATAAGGCAGGACACACACACACACACACACACACACACACACACACACACACACACACACACACACACACACACACACACACACACGCACACACACACGCACACGCACATGCGCACGCACGCACGCACACACACACACACGCACACACAAAGAACGCCACTCAAGAAAGTCTCGATAATTCCTGTTTCTCTTCGTCGAAAAATATACTGCAACTGTTTCAGTCTTTCTCGCCAAATGTAGTATTTTGAGATGCTTGTTTACCGAAATTCAACCAGTATACGTGCTGTTGTTGTTATTAAATGTTTGTGAGTGGCTGCCCTCGTGCTGCTGTCGTTTCTTGGTGAGCCCGTGCTCTGAAAGTAGCGTTTCCATCAACCAATAGACCCCAATTTCTCCACGAGCCATTTGAAAGCCTGTGAAATTTTGTTTTCGAACGCACGCACGCACTCACGCACGCACGCACGCGCGCGCGCGCACACGGGAGAGCGTTTGCCGAGGCAGCGAAGGGCAGCTCTCGCGGCGAGCCCGCGTTCGCGTAGCCGTGATCAAGGAAGGACACACATTACGTTTCGGTATTGATGCGGATAGGCAGTGTTCCCACGGCATGATGCCATAAAGTTATGCATGCAAATGCGGCAAAGTATACAAGAAGCAAGGGAATCCCAAAAGTGCTTGATTGCGGGGGGAAGATGGGTGCACAACACGCGATTTGTACACACGGGCTCTGGTTGGGTGCTCTGAAGGCGACTAATCAAGCCATAGGAAGGGGGAAAACTAGAGGCTGTGATTCGTGGCAGTGTGTTTTGTTGCCTACACGGGCGTTTCAGAACCTCTGTAGGTGAGTTGTATTTAGCTGGCGACGAAAGCCGTTCGCAAATAGATCAAGGGATCATTATATAACATCCACATGGGTGGTTGAAAGCGACGTAATCGATACAACTGCAAATGCAAACCTGATATGGATTTCGTTGCCGTTCTTGAAACAGCTTATTTTTTGTCTTTTTTTTTTGCATGACAACTCACGGTAGATGTATTGTTTTCTGGGTTTCGAAACGTATATTGAAGCAATGATTGGAGAAATTTGCTATGCACATCGAACTCGCTTCGAGCCAATAAAACCCTGTTTTCACGAGCTGCCTGTCAATCGCTCCCTCCTCCCCACGTTTCTTTTTCGGGTGAACCGCAAGCCTATAATCGCGCATCACGCTGGCATAAAACCACTGGTGTTAAACCTGCGTACTATAGTGCGTTACCTCGATCGGCACAACAGAAAGACACATGCTTAACTACCTTCGGTTTTTGTAATCAGTTCTAGCTTTAAAAACGCTTATTGTTTTCATTTCAAAGTTTACCCTGAGGCATAATAGATGAACGCGTTCGCAGACACACCAGCAGGTTAGTTTCAGGTATGAAGTTCATGAGTTCTCGGTGAAACGGCCTATGCGCCCAGCGTTGTAGATCAGGAGGGCGGTCAGGGTGTAGACCGGTTGCACGAATTGGCTGCGGGTGAACTTGGTGCAGTCCCGGGCACATCAGATGCTGCACATTCGCATCATGTATGGTAGAGTCGCAGAATGGGCAGGTGGAGCCGTATGGGCAGCGGTTCTGTGATGGCCAGGAGGCGTTCCCATATAGCATAGGAGCCATTCACACGTAGCCCCTGCAGCGCAACCTTTTCTCGGTCTTGTAAAAACACTGCGCTAAATTGAAATTACGGAGACGAAGGACGGCGGAACACATGATGCAGACTTACGAAAGCGCAAGTCTGCTTTCGTAAGCCTGCATCGTGTGTTCCGCCATCCTTCGTCTCCGTAATTTCAATTTAGCGCAGTGTTTTTACAAGAAATAATGTACCAACTAGCCCAGAAGCAAGCTCTCATTGTCTTCTCGGTCAGTTAAGCCGCCAGGGAAGTGTGGACCACACGGGGGTAGGAGAGCTCGTGTGGTGCGCCGGAGATTTCCCCTTCGTCGCTCCAGGTGCCCGCAAGCGTCTTCGGGGAAAGGTGGCAGCAGGTTAAATGCTGCTACCTATCAATAACATTTTTTGATCACCTAGGATAATGCTTTCACAGTCGCCAGCTGTAGAGTTTAATCCAATATTTTGTTAAACATAAGCTTTAACCTACGCTAAATCACCGCGATTGATGCTGTGATCACTGGCAGGTATTTTGACGCTGCTATCGCCGATGTGTCTGTGTGTGTGAAGACGTCTCCACTGCTTCTGACACCTGTTATTGCGTATCTATGCTATAATGGGAAATACAATTACAAATTATGCAATTATAAACTAAGGGGGCAGTTGAAGCTAGAACCAGGACACAGAGCTTCAAGAACCAGGACACAGAACAGCCCGCCCCCTTCGTAATGAGAGTAGTTGCAGAATTGCAGGTCGGGCTGGTCGTTAAATTTCCATCTTCCAAAGCAGCGCTCCGCTTAAACAGATAAAACAACAGTAAAGGCTGACGGGACGTGCGCTAAACAAACGGGACAAAGCCCATATACCGTCTTTCGCTTTTCTGCATGTTTCGTCTCCTTTAGCGTTCCCTTTTCTTCAAAGACGAAATATGTTGTACCTGCAAGGTCAGATTGTAACGTTTTATTTCGCAGTTTCTTGCAAAAGGGGAAAGACCACGCCATGCGTTGACAGTTTCTGGTGCTATGTCTAATTTTATTGCTTAGCTTCATTGAAAAACATGAACTTGTCCGCTGTACACGTCCTGAAAAAACCAAGGTTAGCACCCGGCCCCGCGGGGCTCACTGCATTCCTAGTGATGACAAATCTGGTTATGAACATGAGGTTACACAAAGGAAGAGATGTCTAGAGCAAATGCCAGTGCTTTTGTGTTGAAGCAACGAAGAAGAGCACAAATTATTCTGTTCCATCTTAGTGTGGAATATGTGAAACCGCGTGCGAGGCCTTTCGTTTCTTTTTATTCCTCAAAACACGCTTCTCATGTGCGTGAGAAGTACATTCCCTGGCCCTCTACGCCCTAGGAGGTCTAGGACCTCGCATATGCGTGGTGTAGCAAGCTTACGGTTAGCAGCCTCCTGCAAAGTCACAGTGAGACCTGTGACAGGAAAGGGCAAATCCGGTGTTTTCATATTGGCGCTGGCTATTTATACGTAGAGTGACACTTTTATTTATACGTAGAGTGACACTCGGCGCGGGCTGCAAGCGGCCACGTACGCTTTGAATATAGCACGGTGCGCATCCCTTTCCCCATTTAGGGACTGAAAACAGAGCGTTTATATTCTTGCGATCGATCGGATTGGAGAATATGCGCGAGTGTTTACGAGGTTGGCGGGAAGCGGAAGAGGAATTGAGGCCCCAAATAATATCGACGGCGCATTATCAGCAGAGTGTGGTCCGATTAGTTTTTCTTGAAAAGGTAACCGTTACTCCTTCTTTCGATGCAATTTCGGTTCTGGTTCGGCATACTAATAAAGTAACCGTCGGGTTCAGGTACTGCTCCGGCCAAAGTAGGGGTTCGGTCTAGGTTTTTGGTAAGGGTTCCGTTCCGGTTCGACCCCTGCTCCTATGGCCTATTCTGCGCTGTCCTGGCTACATGTTTAGCAAAGTAACCTTCTTTATGGTGTTCATTGCTAACTTTTCCGCGCCTGAGTGGGCTGTCCTGGAGCAAACAGGAGAGAACAACGGCAGCTTGGGTGCATTGCTTTCGTGTGACCGGGGACGTGACGTAGCCGGACTTTCGCAGCCGCCCAAGGAGGAAGACTGGAACGGCCACCTGAAGGGCTACTACATCAGCTACCGGCCGGCTGGCTCGAGCGACCAGCACTACCACAAAACGGTGGAGGTGCACAATCCGCACCAGCGCCAGGAGATACACCTGACCAACCTGCGGCTCTCCATGTCGTACAGCGTCTCAATCCAAGCCTACACCAGCAAGGGCACCGGTCCCATGTCGCGAGAGGTGCTTGTCAAGACTCTTGACGACGGTGAGTCGCTGAGTCCGCCACAGTTTATACTTTCCGGGACGTTCCCACCGTCAGTTTATGGGGGCAAACCAAGTCATGCATTCCAAACAAGTTATCAAGAGCTGGAGTGCTTTTTCGGACAGTGTAGTCACAACTCCCCACCGCACAGAATAACGCATCAAAGGGTCACAAATGCGTCGAAATATAGTGCTGTTCTGAGAATATACGTATATACACCACTGTCTGCAGCAGCGTATGCTTGATCAAGCATAAAATGGCCAAAAACGTCAGTACGGACACAGCCACCTCGTTCATTTTTCCCGCTCTACGACTTCCGACGTCACAAATCGTACAAAGTGAACACGGATTGTGCATCGTGCTTAAAGTTTGTTCTGAAAAGAACGGTTAGATGGGTGCTTCCAAATGTTCTATTCAACACAGATTGCTAGAAAGGCATGGGCTGAAGGTTGTAAAAATTGACGCGCAAGGTGTTTTACTTATTTGGTGAACAGCTACCTTTTTTTGTGCGTGGTCATTTAGTAGTGGTGCAGGGTAGGCGCGCGGCAATAAGTTGGTGCTAGCAGTTCTTCACATATTCGCTTTATTTGAGCAGAGATAAATAAAGGATCACGCAAGGTACATATTTCCAACGGGATTGTGATCGATCCAATGTACGCTTCACATCACTCTTAGGGATACCTTTCTTTTCTTCCGCTTGCAGTACCGCCGAGCCCTCCCAGCCTGGAAGTTGTTTCGGTATCCACAAGCTCGGTTACGTTGGGATGGTCTCTCAAGACGTCGTTCGGAAACCCCGTCACAGGTATCGTACACAGCCCGTGCCCCGCGCTCGCTCTTCCCCGAGCCCCGGCAGCAGCAGTCCTTTGCGCAGAGTACGTGCTTCACCAGCGCAAGGAGGCCGACCACTGGCAGGAGACGCCCATCTCAACGGTGCAGCCCGTGTACACGGTGCGCGAACTGGAGTGCGGCACCACGTACCAGTTCTACATGACGGCGCACAATTCGCTGGGCCGAAGCGAGCCCAGTGATGTCATCCGTGCCAAGACCGATGGCGCTGGTATGCAACGCTTTTCTTAAACGTCAATTTATGCTGCGGCGGGGGCCTAGAGGAGCTTTAGGAGGAGACTTGCTTTGCGGGCTTCCAGAACAGCTTCCGCGCTCAAGAGTGCCCCCTGGAGCTTACAGAACCACCAATTAAAAGCGCGGGGAGCAGAAGTTTACTTCAGAAGCTGCAGTACTTGAATAGTGACAGCTAAGTGCTAAGAGAATTGCGCTTCTCACTAATCAAAAGATCAGCCCTCTCGAACCCTAGACACGTCTATCCCCATGTGCGCCACCAATACTCAGATTTCAAGAAACAAAAGTTAGATACCGAGCAATTACTGGGTGACATTGCGTTAAAATGTATGCATGTTTTGGAAGTAATAGTTGAATAAAAAATTACGGGGACACCTAAGTTGTCTCTTATTATGTGAGGATGCGTGAGCATAACATCTCGCTGAGTTGTGTCGCCGAGCTATGTCACTGACGTTAGTGTCACTGATTTTATGTTGATTGATTGTGGGGTTTACCGCGCCGACGCAACGCAGGCGATGAGGCGCGTCGTAGTGGAGGGCTCCGGATTAATTTTGGCCACCTGGGGATCTTTAACGTGCACTGCAATCTCGCACACGCGGGCATTTTTGCTCTTCGCCTCTATCAGAAAAGCGGACGCCGCGGCCGGGAATCGAACCCGCAACCTCGTGCTCAGCAGCACTGATTTTGTGTGCAGCACAGTTCAGTGCTGCTGGGTGTACGATGTCGTGAGACATGCAAGAGGACCAATGGATCATATTTGGACCTTTCCATCGTCACCCTCTTTCTTTCCCCCGGTTTTCTTTGCGTATTTTTCTTCTTTTCTCCGTCACTACGGCTAAGAACATTGGCCGGTCACCCTCTTTATCCCTATGTTCAGGTTTAACATTAGGTAAACCTAATGGTGAGCCTAACGACGAGCCAAGCGATGCCAAACTTACTGTACGTCAATCGGCGGGTACCGATTGACAATTTCAGACCTCAAGGCGTGACGTTAGGAATAATGTCGGGGTGTCGCATACCCGCTTCCCCCCCGCTTCCTCTGCTGCTCCAGTATACAGTGTGGCTGGGTATACTTCGATTTTAGACCTCTTTATTATCATCATTATTCCTGCAGCCACGTGAAGCTTCGCTGCGATTGGGGACGCAAGGCCGGCCGGGGACGCATACCCGTGTTCACAACCATTGGGGAAGTCAGGCCGGCGTAAACTTGCCTTCATAGCCGTATGACACGTCACAGTCAATGAGCCAACGGGGAGTTAGGCCGGCGCATACCCGCGTTCGCAGCCAAGGGGTAGTCAGGCCGGCGCATTACGCCTCATAGCCATTGAGCCAACGGGGCGTTAGGACGGCACACACCGCGTTGCAGCCAATGGGGTAAACTTGCCTTCACGGCCGTATGACACGTCACAGTCAATGAGCCAACGGGGAGTTAGGCCGGCGCATACCCGCGTTCGCAGCCAAGGGGTAGTCAGGCCGGCGCATTACGCCTCATAGCCATTGAGCCAACAGGGCGTTAGGACGGCACACACCGCGTTACAGCCAATGGGGTAAACTTGCCTTCACGGCCGTATGACACGTCACAGTCAATGAGCCAACGGGGAGTTAGGCCGGCGCATACCCGCGTTCGCAGCCAAGGGGTAGTCAGGCCGGCGCATTACGCCTCATAGCCATTGAGCCAACGGGGCGTTAGGACGGCACACACCGCGTTGCAGCCAATGGGGTAAACTTGCCTTCACGGCCGTATGACACGTCACAGTCAATGAGCCAACGGGGAGTTAGGCCGGCGCATACCCGCGTTCGCAGCCAAGGGGTAGTCAGGCCGGCGCATTACGCCTCATAGCCATTGAGCCAACGGGGCGTTAGGACGGCACACACCGCGTTACAGCCAATGGGGTAAACTTGCCTTCACGGCCGTATGACACGTCACAGTCAATGAGCCAACGGGGAGTTAGGCCGGCGCATACCCGCGTTCGCAGCCAAGGGGTAGTCAGGCCGGCGCATTACGCCTCATATCCATTGAGCCAACGGGGCGTTAGGACGGCACACACCGCGTTGCAGCCAATGGGGAAGTCAGGCCGGCGTAAACTCGCCTTCACAGCCGTATGACAGGTGACAGTCAATTAATAACGCTACAACTAGTATAAGACGAGATACAGTCGTATCTCAGGTCTCAAAGGATAAAGAAGAGGCTAACATTGAAACAGAGCAAGCCGATCCTGTTAAACCACTATTCCAAGGCACACTTCCTTGTCTATACTACATTGTTTTGGCGCGTGGTAAGCAATGCCAGGAGGTTAAAATAATCTGCAGTTCTCCGCTACGGAGCAAATCGTATCCGAGATGTAGCGTCACGGATTAGGCCCAAGTTTGAATTCTGGAAGGAACTGTAGAGTTCTACACTGTATACCTACCCCATAAGAACAAAAAAAGTATTGCAGAAATGTTCTGCAGCGATTAACAAAGAAATGCGAGAGCGTTCTTTGATGGGGGTGATGTTATTGCACTTTCTGCTAACACTTTTTGCGCCTTTTTTTGCTGTTGCGAGGCTGCACTTGGATAGCAGGTTTTATACATCTCCACCGGGACTTGATGGTTTTATTTATATGGATCGGATGTCGTAAGGGAGCGCGAATCCAACGTTTCCGATCGCGCGTTCGCACTCGCCCGTCGCCGTGTTCGCCACCAGTCAGTCGAGGTGGGAAGGGGGGTCCAGCTATCGTGGTTTAGTTATCAAAAGGGAGAGTTCTGGCGTTATTCCAGACATTAAGTACTGAGAAAGAGTAGAGAATTAGGCCAGCTGGTACATATTCACAATGGTGGACCAGCACGAACAGACCGGACATAAAGGAGGAGACAAGGAGCGCCCGTGTTGTTTCCTTTTCTGTGCCCTGTCTTTTGTCGCTGCTGCACCACTATCAACTAGTGCGATTCTGACGTTAACAACCGCCCTATCGTGCCCCCTTTGTAGTGGTATGACTAATTCGAGTGACATAAGAGGGGACTGTTTCAAGGCCAGAGAGCCATGAAGTCAAGCCAAAACCGTTGGTGTATCTAAAGAACTCTTCGGCATCTAAAGTTCTTCCGAACTTTCGCTCTCGCACTCTGGCCGCCGTGTTCCGTTTAGAGCCCGCACGTGCGGTCCACTGGAGCCGCCATGCGCGGAACAGTGCCTTTACTTCTTTGTGAATCCGCGCCAAAATCCACGTTATCCTTTACGCGAGTCGTTGCTTTTGCTCTCCCAAGATTGCACATATAGACTGACTTTTCTGAACAGCTCAATCGCCCGTAGGTTTTTGCTTAGAGTAGGTTGAAGAGGAATTTTTTTTTAAAAAGCGCGCGGTAAATTCTGAAGCGGGATTTCACACACAAAAAATATTACCATCCCTTCCTAAAGAAAGTTGAGAGAACCAGATAAGCTTCATAACGTCAAGACTGCGTCGGAAGGGCGTCAAAATCTTCGCTGACAGTGCGTCCAATCGATCGATCGTCAAGCCTTCAAAGGCCCAAATCGCAAACGAAGAACGAACCCACCCGACGATTTCTCGCTCACTAAGCAAACGCGTCTACGAACCATCTAAATGTATACTGATACGGGGTTTATGAGGTGAAGGTGTGCTATTGTACTCCTTCTTCATGGCGTGTATTGCTTATCTAGAACCGTTCCTTTTTAGCGATTTTCAAGTAACCGTTTCGACGCAATTGAAGCCCGGTTTCACGTACGTGCCGTGCTTCCAGATAGGTGATCCGAGCTTTTCGTTCGACCAACCGGTCTATGGGCAAATGCATGAGTTTTTTTGACGGGACGCCATCGGTCCCACGAAGAAAGCCTTCGCTTTAGAAGTTGCTTTCGTATACAAGTGCGGTGGCATCGGCGTAGATTGAAGCTACTGTACACAGCGTGGTAAAAAGTAAAAGCTACATGCTGGAGATACCATTTCCTGCAGGCGTCTTTCTTCCCTGAATTATTTGTGCGCCAGAATAAACATTACTGGACTGATTAAATGAAACCATTGAGGTGAAAAAAAAAAAAAAAAAGAGACAGCCGCACCGGCAAATTGAAAACAGATCGAAGTTTGAAAATTTTAATCGAGTAATAACGTTCTACGTGCTTATTATTACCAGTGAAAATTCTTCGCTAGTTTTAATCATACGCGCTTTTCCCATACCGCATACTCTTGAACCGGTTTGTTTATAGCGGTACATAATAATTTGAGGCTTGAGGCCCGCTTTCAGACGACACAAGAAAAGCAAGAAAAAGAAAAGGAAGGCAAAGCAGGCTTTCCAAGTCAGTTCTTGTGAAATCCGCAGAGGATAACACGAAAAGAAAGAAGCGCAGTAAAACTGAAGCAAACAAAATGGACGGCACCCCTGTAATAAAACCCAGCATGTTGCAGCCCCACACGCTCGTGCCGCTAGAAAATGCTCCTCGCGCGCAGGCCCTTTTTCCCCACAACAAACCAACCTTATGGAGGCAAATGCAGGCCCTGTGAATATATTATCCGGGCCCACACATGAGGATACTGAGGGCTCCTAAGTAATTTAAATGAAGATAATTTAGTTAGCGTTTAAAGGTAACGCCATTGAAAGCTTCATACGATATAATTGTAAAGGAATAAGCAAGAAGTACCCACGGCGCCTATTTTCTCGTAGGTGATCGCCAAACGCGGTCGGCGCGAGTTTTTGCGTGCCACACACGTCACGGCACTCGCCAGTGTTTGCGGCAACCAATCTAGACGGTTGTGTCGATCCGTCCGCGTCGTCGCGCGTTGCGAATAGCTCCGGGACGTCGCCCTGAAGACTGTGCGGGGAGAAAATGAAGTGAAATATGTTGGGGCGCTTTACCGTTTATTTTCTCGTTGGTATTTTGTTTCCGCTTTTCGAAGTTCCCACCAGAAGCAACCACTCACGACGCGAGCGCGCGATGGCAAGAATGAGGGCGGCCAGAAATTCCAGATTAGTTCTCATTGTGCGCGCGTACACGGGCTGCATGCGTCCAAAGAATGGACTGGGTAGGCTGTGACGTTCTCATTTCATCTTAATTTGCTTCTCGTTCTCTGTAGGGCGGGGCGAAAGCACGCTTGTGTTGGGTACAAGCGGAAGTAGCTATATAGTTAGTTATATTCGTTCTCCTCGCTTTGATTACTTGCGATTCTTTTCGGGAAAACTTCATTTACGCTTCGCACATTGAGTGACTCCGTCCCCATCTAACCGCTGCCGTTCGGATCCGCAAACTTTCCGTGTAATCATCACAGCGTTACGTTTGTCTCAGCATCTCCAAGTTGAAACGAAGTGCGAAGACCGCGACGTAAGGCCACCCACTCTGCTGGCCTTCTTTGAGCCTCTAGCCAAGGCGCACATAACCGCAATTCACGTTCGGGTAGTCTGACCCACGTCCAAGTCAAGCTGGTCAGTACCTCTGCTGTTATTTGGTTAAAATGGCAACGTGGTAGGATGCTACGTGCTCACAAAAGCACTAAAAAGCCCCCTGAAGGGGGAAACGCGTCCTTAGTTTGATTAGAACCCTTTATTGCAACAGAGACGCACGCGCTACTTAGTTTTAAAAAACATTTAGGTTTTTTACAACTCAGCAGCGCAAGGAAAAGAACATAAAACACGTACATGAAGGCTACAGGACAAGGAAGGTTACATAAAGTCACAGGTAACGCCAGGATTCTAACCTAAATAATGTTAAGTCAGGCGCGGCCTGTCGCTCAAAGGGGAGGGGGTGGGTAACGCTGTGTAGCCCGTTCTATTAAAGGGGCACTGAAGGCTCAGAGGGGCTTAGACGAAAGTTCAGCTGCCCCGAAGACCTCTCAGCGTTTATTCGGCGTCGAAAAGTGTCGAGAAATTAGCAATTTAAAAAGGCATTTCATTCCTCGCGCCATTTTATGACGTTTTACGTGACGTCAACGGAGGCCGGAAGCGAGTGAGACAGCGGTGTGGTATAACAGGAAAACTAAACCTACCGAGCGAACCATCGCGTCCGCAGGAGCCACTGATCGCGCACTCGGTGCATACGACAAAGCAACTTGCCCGCCCCACACTTCCGTTACCTGCCGCTCTCTGTGCGTCAATCGTGGTGCCGCACGGGACGTGAGATGGTGGTTAAACAATGGGAATGTGCCGCGCTGCGTTTCACTTTACCGACAAAACGTCCAGCGGACAGAGCAACCGCAGCGACAACTACGACAGGGGCGCGTTTTTTAACAGCGAAGCTGTTTAGCAAATCGTAACTTCTCGCGTCTGCAGTTAAAAGTACCAAGAAATTGACGAGCTCGCGCACGTGACCGAGGGCCTGGCTGCGACCGCCCGGCAGTTAACAAAACCAAGAAAATGCCTAGCGCTCGTGTGTACGTGCCTCGTGGTGACCGCCCAGCGTCCCCGGCGCACGTTTATCAAGCCAAGCATACCCACTTAGGGAGATTGGCCGAAATTGGCAAAAAAAAAGAACTCCAACGTTGGCCGCAAGCGTGGCAACAATTTTGTTGTCACAATCACATTGCTCACGTCACTCGTCCGTTATGGCTCCGCCGTCAATCTGGTCTTTGCAAACTTCAGCACTTCTCAAATCGATCAACTGTGTTAGCCATCATAGCGATCACAAGGCACTAGTACTGAGGATGAAGAGAACGCCTACGTGTAATGGTACATAACACGGCGATGCACCTCCAACATCGCTTCCACCGACACCATACAGGCAATAGATTATGGAAGTGGTCACGAGGGAAAAGGATAAGCGTTAGTTGAAGTCCAAAATGGAGATGAAGAGTACTCACCCACAGTCGATGATGATTAATAAACGCTCCTCTAACTCAATGGTGTCGGTGGGGTGAAAAGTGCTAATGCTAATGTTCAATGTCCAATTATTATAACTTACACGTTACGTTGAGCTTCCCTATAGCAACAAATGAGATGTAAATGTCGTTGCGGCAGCGAAGAAGCAAATCGGCTGCAATCGTGGACCTAAACCTTCGTGATGGTCGGGAAGGTTGCGTACAGCTTCGCTTCCTTCAGGTCTTACACGTTAGTGTGAGCTTTCTTCATTTTTTTACTAGCATTCTCGTTGCGGATCAATCAATCAATCAATCAATCAATCAATCAATCAATCAATCAATCAATTTATTAATATCTGAAAGGTATACACGGCGGTTATATACAGAAGGAGGTCCCAAGGTTGGAGACTGTAGTGGGACCTCCCAAGGTCGGAGACTGTAGTGGGGACGGGTAGTCGGGTTTAGTCGCTTCGATGCACTCAGCTTAACAACGAGGCGCCATCTGTTAGTTTAACTCGTAACAGCGTGTAGCGTAAAATTCTTGCGGCCCGCTAAGTCGGCACCGCTACGTGAATTATAGTAGAACGTTTCGTCAGTTTTCCGTTGCGATATGATAATAAATATTGCACCATCTGTTGAGTGTTTTTCGAAGCGAGTTGCTTACGAGCATATCTGCCAGAAGTGTGCACCTAGAGCTTTTACGAGTGCCCAAACCACTCCTAACAAACGCCTTGGCGCCAGTATGGAATGAAAAGCGTGCATAACTTGATACAAATATCATTTTACCTAAGTACGCACCGTAGTGGAAGCATGGCAGCACACAACGCCCAAAACCAAAAGACCCGGTTTGACGAACACATTTTATTCAACTTTAAGACAACCAAGAAATAGTTTCGAACAAACACATCGTTATGAATTACGCAAATTGCGCTGAATAGACAAACAGAGGAAGAAAGACAGACAATGCGCAATTCTTCCTCTGTTTGTCTATTCAGCGCAATTTTCGTAATTCATAATGCACCAACTAGCCCAACAGCACATTTTACTGAAACACATCGTTACGGCACCCGCTTTGAGGCCGAAACGCGAAATTGGCAAGCGATGGATTGCCTCCTGTTCGTCGTAAATGTAGCACTCGCTTCTGTGATTTACGGGGCGAACAAGTCCCTTCACACCAGGACAAGCCAGTAAGGTTTTTTTAAGAAATCGCGCACACTCTACATACCCCGTGCGGGATTGAATCGTGCCTAGTTATAATTCCCACATAGCAAGCACAGTCCACCCGCAGAAACACGCCGTCGCATTTCATCGCGAAGCGAACGCGACCACAACACTCACAGCTTCGGACGCCGGCCTGGGGTGCAAAACTTCGTAGACAGCGCTATGTGAGGGAGCGAAAAACGTGTTCTATTAGACGAAAATTACTGTCCACAGAAGAGCAGAACCGTGGAAGGCCGATGCGCTACTTGCCGCCATGAAGTAAACAAGGAGTAACAGGCATAACAGGCATGCGACTTCGCCGAACCTGCAATAACCATCGCAACCGCCACCGGCGCCACGGCTTGGCAGCTTGCGAAGGTCGGTACGGCTTGAATTATACGTGTACATTTATAATTGTTTATGACTTATGAAAGTTACGTGCAAAGAAGGATTTTATGTGTTTCTTTGAGAGCTTGTGGGCGCGGTTCTCGTTCTGTTGTTCGTCACGTGAATCTTGACACATCCGCTGAGTCAACGTTTACGCCATCTCTGCTGGGCGACTGATAGCTTCATTTTTTTTTTTACTGTTTAAGCGAATATTTTCACGGTACTGTCCAAGAGACTGGTATATTCGTTTTCTGGGGATGCCAATCTATCTATTTAGACCAACGTCGGTTTCGTCTTCAATGTCACTTTAATCATTGGATTGTTCATGTTTTTGTTGCCAGTACCTAGCCGAGCACGGCGTGATACCGGACGATGAAAGTTTGACGACAGGAGGGGCAAAACAGCGGATAAATGAGACTACAGGACAATCGTGAATGCTCGTGTTTTGTCCCAAAGTTTTAACTGCATCTCTGGGAGGGTAATACTGAATAGTTACCAGAAGAAAATAAAAACAAATACGCTGTATTTAAACCAAGGTTCTGTTCTGCTCCCAGACCGTGACATAGACAAGCGTGATAGAAGTAGCGCTATCGAAGCGCTATCGAAGTTGCACTACTGGCAATTGTCTATGCCGAATGCAGTAGCGAAACGAAAAGACAACCAGTTTATATAAACGTACAAGCATAAAAGAACCTACCGGGAATTTCATGTACAGGCCATTAAGGCGCACGCAGCGCGTAGAGAAGACACATGTTTCCCCCCTGCGTAACGAGCGGCGTATGTAATGACCTTTTTTCTCGGCAGCCGCTCCAACTTCTTCGACGCGACACTAACATTCTTTTCCCACATATATTCGACCCCGCCCCCGCGCGAGCAGCCCCGCTATCGCCGAGCAAAGAGGAGTTCATCCAGGCCTCCCAGAGGTACGCCAACCTGAGCCTGCGCAGCTGGAAGAGTGGCGGCTGCGAGCTTCTCGACTTCTCGGTGCGGCTGCGCCAGGGTGCCACGCAGGCCTGGACCACGCTTGCCGAGGGACTCCCCGCCAACCAGAGCCAGCTGCACCTGCGCAACCTCACGCCTGGCCTCACCTACCACGTACACGTGGTGGCCAGGTCCACGGCGGGCGCTACCGAGGCTCAGTACGAATTCACCACCCCCAACGGCACCGCTCGTGAGTGCTCCGTTTTTGTGCGGTTGTTTTACACTTCGCCGGATCCGCAGTGATGTCGAGGCTGCAACCGCCAATGCAGCCTGCCCCTCCAGCGCATGGTCGCATACGGTAGTGCAAAAGAGTAATTAAGTCTCTGTTTAATGTCACGCATGTTGATAGGGCTACTGGCAATTCGTGTGGCAGCTCTCATACGTGGTCTATTTCCTGCGTTCTTGCCACTCATTTCATCCCTGCAAAGCATTTTGTTCAACGATTGACCGATGGCGCCGCCGTACCACGGCGGTCATATTGTTCCGTCATGGCGGCCGGGACTCCCATAGGCGAAAATAGTTTGTATTTTGTGTCTTAAGTAACCACCCAGGTGCCGCGCATCACCCATTCTTATATTTAACAAAGTAAACCGTGAAACGCGGCCATCGTACCAAGCTTGAGCGCAAACGAACGAGTTGTTAAGTTAAAACGTTTTAAAGAGGCATAGTTATTGTGGCAACCCCTGTGTATGCACAGATATATATAATAAAGGAGGCAGACCCCAACGAAGACGAAGCTGCGTTCGGCGCGTAGCTTGCGCGGGCTCTATCTCTTGGCCGACTTGTTGATACATCGCTTCACCGTCGACCACGGTTTGCCTCGCTTGCCCAGCCGCCCCGTACTGCCTGTTTAGAGAGCGGCAATTCTCGCTGCACGCAGACGTGGCCTCGGTGGAAGCCACCTCGTCGCAGCCCAAGCGGTCGTCGCTGCCCAGCATGACGGACCTGGAGATCCTGGTGCCCATCCTCGTCTCCAGCTGCGTCGTGCTCATCGTCATCGTGGTCGGCTGCATCCTCTGCTCCAGGGAGTCCCTCTGCGCCGACAGGCACTGTGAGCCCCTACCTTAGGCCTCCATGGCTCGTACATTTCTAAGCCACATGACGGACCGGCCCTGCATAAGCATTTTCAAACATTCAGCCAGCATGGCTCGGGAATCTCTAAACCATGAGTACTTTCATTATTTTCTGCTCTGAACTAGCATTTTCAAAAGCACCGTTGCTTTCATTACGAAACCTTGGTGAAGAACAAGTTCACCACAGGTGTCAAAGCGTTTTGCAGTAGAACAGAATATCTGGTTTAAGCAGCTGCTCTATCGCTCTTGCGACTGAGGAATCTGGAGACGCAGCAGTAGCAAGGAACAAAACATCTCTTAATGCGAAATTTGTGTTGTCACATTGTAGAGGTAGTGCTGTATGTCTGGAACACAAGGCTCCTATGCCGAAGTAAGCTGCAATTCTTTTTGGAATTCGAAATGTAAAACAAGCATATTTTGAAAAGGGGTAGTGAACAACCACTGTGTCAAAATAACTCCTGTGGTCATTCGTCGCAGGCGAAATGATTTTGTCAAGAAGAAGTCATAGATATGTTAGGAATCGCGTAGTAAATTAATGAACTTAAAGTTCCGGAAAAGTTGATGTAGAGTAAGTATATTTTTACCTTTCTTTTACTTCTGTAGCGCTGTTTTTTTTTCTTAGCATTAGTTTATCTCATCACAACTAGCGTAAAACAACACACTGACCATTACGAAAGGCAATTAATGCGAAAGTAAAAATGTTTTTCCGTCAAGGGCGTATCAAAAGGGTACAATGATGACAGTGTTTGTTCCCTCTCCACTTCCGGGGATACAAAATCGCGGTTACCTTTACCCAACTTCTCCTAAAAGGGGTGGTTTGGGCTAACCCATGAAAGAAATGTAAAACTCTCTGGGAAATGTGGTTTGTTTTTGAGCTGGCCGGTATATGCACAGCTCCCTTGATTAACAATTCCCTACAACGTTCTTGAAAATTCGGACATTCCGAAATGGGAAGGTTATTACATCGTGTGAAACACAAGTCTTTTCTGCGCTCAGTAATTTTTGTTAGGGCTCTGTCCACATATGTCAAGCAAGCCCAAAGGGACCAGTACTGAATCATCTATTGATTGATTGATTGTAGGGGTTTAACGCGCCAACGCAACACAGGCGATGCGGCGCGCCGTAGTGGAGGGCTCCGGATTAATTTCGACCACCTGGGGATCTTTAACGTGCGCCGAAATCTCGTACACACGGGCGTTTTTGCTTTTAGCCTCCAGTACTGAATCATCTAGTCGAAATACTAAGGCTGACAGCAGTGTAATAAGAGCAGCTCACCAATCTAACCATCGAACGCCCGATAAGTTCTTGCAGCAAAATACCTTACATGGACCTCACCGTCCGTCCTTTCCACCAGCGAGAAGCTGAGTACGAGCGAACATTTCCCATGTACCCGATCAGACGCGTGCACAGATGTAAAGTTCACCGGGGAGACAGCTGGCAGGGACATGAATTTCGGCACATACTGCAGTAATGGGTGGCCCACCTTTGGAGAGTTTTGTTTTTCCAGCTGGGCGAAGAAGGAATAGAAATACAGTTGCAGCGCTAGCGGAGTGATCCTTCCTCGTGTCTTCAGTATAGACCCGCCAGCACATCATGCACCTCAACTGGGACAATTTACGTAGCGTAGAAATCCACTTCAGCTTTCTGTTTCGTTAAGCTTTGAAACGAAGTGAAAAATAATTGGTTCTGACTATATTTTTCTTGTATGCAAGTCCATTCAGCATGCAAAACGGCGATGTCAGTTGGGACACTTGCCTCTATGAACGAATTTTTCACCTCTGTTTGATTGATTGATTGATTGATTGATTGATTGATTGATTGATTGATTGATTGATTGATTGATTGATTGATTGATTGATTGATTGATTGATTGATTGATTGATTGATAGTGGTATCGTTTAATACTGGCTCTGCTCTTAGAACAGGCACAAAATACTTCCTCTTTCTGTTACAGGTGGTAGCTGTCCTAGACAATATTCCCCTCTCTGCTTTTCGTCCACCGGCATTCTAATCTCCTTTTAGTCGCCTAGAAAGCGTTGAGTTAGCTCTATCTGGGCTACTCTTAAATCCTAGGGCTTCTGGAAGCCGGTTATTTCCCTCATGTAGATTTGGATGGATACACTCACATTCCAACACTATGTGCCGCATAGTTTGTTTCTTTTCCGCAGACCACGCATACCCCATCACCTTGTGTATACTTCCCCACAAAGCTCTTAGTTTTCAAGCAACCTTGCTCTAGCCTCAAAAAGCAAAGCACTGCACTGGGAATTATCGTAGAAATTTTCCTTTATGATGTCGAATTTCTCTGCCCTGTACATCTCTAATGACGTTCTAGCTCCCATTTTTTCGCTCCGTTTACTTGTTTCTATCTTTCTTCCTTGCTTCTTTTTTGGTTACCTTGGCTGTCTTTGATTCTCGATTGTTCTTTCCGTATTTCATCGATTGTTTTCTAGTCTTCGTTAGCCACTGCACTGCGTGTTCACGCTTTTCATGTATAGGTACCTAAAAACTTTAGCGTCTCACCTACGTTGATACATTGCTCTCCACTTCACCTCAAAACATATTTTACTCTGAGCTTATCGAACTTCAAACGACGCCCAGTCCATATCTCCCTGCACCGCTTCGTTAGTTGTTCTACCATGCGCTCCAAAGGCCAAACGGCCCACCGTTCTCTGAATCACTTCGAGGCATGACAGAGCATCTGATTTTAAGGAGAGTACTGCATTCGCAAATGTGAGGCCCGGAACCATTACTCCTTTTCACATTCCTCTCACTTCTTCATATTTGTTATACCACCACAGAGAGCTGTATGCTTAATTATAGCTGCGTTTCGCCTTCCTTTATTCTTAAGTAGTTGTCCCCTTCGTTTATCCACACTCCCAAATATTTATATTCCTTGACTCTGGGTAATTCGCCATGCTGGATTGACACTGAGTCAGTGCTAGTGTCATTGAAAGCCATTATTCCCGATTTTTCCGTGCTAAAATTTAACCCGAAGTCTGTGGCTTCCTGGTCACTAATATTTAAGAGCTGTTGCATATCGCTCTGGTTATCAGCTAAAAGAACAATGTCTGCTGCGTATAATATTTCCGGAATACGCTGTTGTACCACTTCGACTTGCCACATATGCGCTGTTAAACCCTAACTGACTTTCTTCCAGTTTCTTTTCAAACCCTACCACGTAAAACATGAACAGTATTGGGCCCAAAGGGCATTTCTGTTTCAGTCTTCGATGGATGTTAACCTCCTGCGCGCATTTCTGCCCTTCCCATGTCCGGTGCACTCTATTATCTTTATAGATTGCTATAAGGAACTGTATTACTTTGTCATATAAGCCCTGGAGTTTCAGCACCCTCCACAGCAGTTGTCTGTTTACGTTGTCATATGCCCCTTTAATGTCCAAGAACGTAATTCACAATGGTCTATTCTGAGCTTTCGCAATTTGATGCACTGTGTTATCACGAACAAATTATCATCCAACTGCCTGTCTTGTCTAAATACATTCTGTGGTTCCCCGAGGATTTCATTTTCTTCCATCCACGCTTGAATTTCTGATTTTATCGTCTGCAGTTTGAATCTATGCACCATTGTTACTGTGAGTGGTCTGTATGAATCAGTACCGGCTTTGTTGCCTTTCCCTTTATACTATATAAAATCAATCCTACTTTCTACCATATCCTGCGGTATTTAGGTTTGTATTGTATCACCTTATCTATTGGCCTCATAAACGATGCTTTACGGTTACCCCAGACGCGTCTCGCCATCTATCGGCGGCGGCTCGCACTTACGCGCCCGTTATTCGACCCGTACGAACCGCGGGAAACGAAGCTTCTACTCCAGAGCAGGTTTTCCGTGCCCCGTACGAAATCCGCTGTTCTGCTGTTTCTTGTTTTTCCATTCTTCCCTCACTTCTTCCAAAGCTCCTCTAATGAGGCCAAGGTGGGTTGCGCTTGCAAGTTGTCATCGATTTGTTTTTCAAGCTTTCAAAAAATAGTAAAGATGTTTTGCGTTCAGCGCTGTTTGGAGCAAAACATTCGCTGCACCCATGATTTTTTTTTACTGAATTCTAATATTTTGACTCTATAAATCCTGGAACGTAGACTTTACAACCACATGGCTTGATAAACTCGAATTAATGCTTTCGAAATAGACAAACCCTGTTTCCTGCCTCAGTCATGCGTCGACGATGACAAATGACTGAGTCAACAAAAAAGCAGCATCGGGGAGAACCTGTTGTGTGTTAGTTGTCTTATTATCCAGTCCGAATCAATCTCGAGTATAATTTCATGGGCGCTATGTGGTTGAAACCTGCTAGTTGCATTGTTAGAAAGTGAGCACCATTGCACCCTACAAACCACAAGCTTGCATATTTGATAGCATCTGAACCAGGAATGTGGGCGCATAGAATCCCAGAGTGCACGAAGGATGATACCCACATCGGATACTCCATTTTGATTGCTATAAATTGCACCTTTTATGACCCTCACCCTCCCTTCGAACACTTGCCAATCAAATGAAGAATGCCTCCAGCACTTGAGAAACAGTAACACACTGAGCTGGGTAAAATCTTGCATGCCTTTTTCACGTCAAATGAACGCGCAAATTTCGCCCATACAATAACCTGCTTTTCTAGTTTCTAGTCACCCTTGTACCATTGCAACCATTGCAATCAAATACCACGTTGGTTCTTGACCCACGCGAGCCCGGTGTATCGAAATGCACCAGCTGGGACCTATGTATATTTGTTTTCAAGTCTTTTACAGTGCTGCCCGAAGTGAGATGGGTCTGTGTGATGCACAACTGCCGCAATGTGCAGGTAGCATCAGGAACCTACCGGGGCTAGTGAAGGCCAAATACAGTCGTAAAAAAAATTCTATCAAAATTTCTGGGCCGCTTTTAGTTACTCAATGGCTAAGGCAGCTGAACCCAAGGATGCGAGTTTGATCCCGGCCGTCACGGCGGCTTTTCTGGTGGAGAAGAAAAGCGAAACATTCGTGTGTAGAGATTTCGGCGCACGTTAAAGATCCCCGGGTGGTCAAAATAATGCGGAGCCCTCCATTACGGCGCGCGTGATAGATGAGGTGTAGCTTCGGCTCGTTAAACCCATCAATCAATCAATCGATCAATCAATCAATCAATCAATCAATCAATCAATCAATCAATCAATCAATCAATCAATCAATCAATCAATCAATCAATCAATCAATCAATCAATCAATCAATCAATCAAGCAGGCAAGCAAGCAGTCAACATGAGGTTTATCCAGAAGCTGTACAGGGATTGAGTACAGGCGGGGAGATATACAGGAGGGGGCTATGCAGGGGGGGAGTCATACCGGAGTTACATGTGATAGTGCTATACACGAGATATATAGGATAAATATACAGGGTACATATGCGATAGGTAGCAAACAGGGGATACCTATGCGGAAGCCCAATACGGGCAGTAGTCCGCTGTAAAGCTGGCTTAATGGTGGTGCATGAACGATATGTGGGGTGCCTACTTTGTCTGGCCATGCTTCGTGCCGGGACGCAGCTCACGCACGGGCGCCTTTCACAACAGCACAGGCCATGCACTCTTAGAATAGTGAACAGAAACACAAATCATGTTTTGAATTCCCAAGCTGTTTTTTTTATTGTAATGGGTAAGTGCTCTTACAAGTATGTCTGGAACTTATTCAGCCACATAGATCGGCCTATGTCCAGCGGGCTGTCATGTATGAATATATTGCAGCGCATCTAAAAGAAATAAAATATCTAAATTATGCATAGCGCTATTGCATACTCTAACAATACAACGCAGTTAACACAGTATGAAATTCAAGCAATGCGAATTGACAAAAAAAAAAGCATTGCCAAATGCTACCCATATGAAGAACACCATAGAAGCCGACAAAAATCATGGCGAATGGCTTCAATTACCCGCTTTGAATAGTGCTAATAATCGGAGAATTGGAAAGTCCTCTAATTTCCAGCCTTAGTGCAAGTAATGGGATGGCTTCCCCTGACATACCTACTCATATGAAAGAAATCTAGACGACGCCTCATGCAGCCTGTAGTGGACTTAGTGCGATTGAGTCTAGAATCGACTAAGCATGGTCGCGCCATAAAATATTGCTTACATTTTTCCTATTTTGAATTGTGGCACTGGCTCCTGCGGAACCTATCTTGATAGGCCGCTCGCCCCAATCTTCGTCTGGTTAATTAGAGTGACCCAGTAAATGTAGGTTACAGCGTAGGCGTACCGTTTTTTTCTTGGCATTGTCGATATCCATCCTCTTCATTGACAAGTCGGTGCTTTCAGGCAATAGCAACGGTCCTGCTAGGCGCTTTGTAAATGTTTCTCTGGCTGCTCCGCGCACACTAAACGACTAGGGGGGAAGAAGGGGAGCTTATGCGTTAGGATACTTCCTTTCTTTTCTGCATAAATGTTTCTGATGGCCCAAGGAAACGCCGTTGCGTGCACTACCCGTCACCGGCATTGTGCTTCCGGGTTCATATGTTGCACTCAATGATAGAAATATTTTAAAACAGAAGCATCCGTTTTTTATGCATTCAAGAACCTCAGCGTAATACTTCCCCCTTCCGTGCCCTAGAAAGGGGAGCAACGATTTTGAGATTCCTGGAAAAACTGAGGCGCGCTGGCAAACTAAATGCGGCCGGGAACGTTGTCTTTTTTTTTTTTTTTTTACGCAGATGTGTTTCTTTAGCATGTTGAAAACACAGTGGGAGAGCTAGCGATTCCGAACAATCGACTACAAGAAATGAGCAACGCGCTTGAAACTGACATCAAAATAAACGTTGCAGAACATTTCCGGCAAACTTGAAAAACTACGGAACTCAGTGTACAAAGGAATTCATGCTTCGCTTAGGCGAGCACATAAATACGATTGCTCTCTCTTGTTGCTAACCTTGCTGCAAGCCTAGGTGCCCGTGTGCAATCCAATGCCTGGAGGCCAAGCCATATATCTCTAACAGCAATGCCATGTCCCAGAGAACCATGGTTTCGCTTAGAGCATAGAGTAAAACCAAAAATAAACGAAACAAAAAGGCATGTCTCGCGATGGAAGCACAGAAAAATGACTCTATGCGTGCTTACGTAAGTATAATGTAGGAAATTGTGTATTTGAGCACAAAATGAGGCTGCGGTGCTTAACTACGCCGAAGCAAGCGTAAACGCTTTTTTAGATACCTGCCAGGAGAAAGCGTCAATTTTGTTCAGCCAAAATGCTTCTCATGGAAACTCAAACATCAAGGTACTGGGGGAGCACTAAAAGTCAGCCGATACACATTGTTTGGTGACGTACGGATGTCTTCAGCAAAACGACATGTCTACTTCGTTAACGAAGCCAAATACTGTGTGGTGTTAAGGATTGAATCGTTAACTCGGAATAAAAAAAAAATTGGCCGCCATCCCGCCCTCGAAAGTGGATGTCCAGCAAAGCTGTTGTAAACCACTACAAGTGGTGATGGACGAGGGTATGAAATGTTTCTGGTCGTCTCGGCGGGTTTGTCGGTTGCGCACGGCTAGGGTCACTAGATAAGGGTACAGAGTATCGGCACTCTTTTCTCCTATTGTTCCGTGCCGCCGCCATGGTCATTGGTCAGTTCGCATTACGGGACATTTGTTTACACTGCGACGGTTCATGGGCGCCGCCATTTTGTTTTTCATGCGTTTTAGTCAGTCAACTCTGGTAGACTTATAGCTTTGTCCTCCTTGCTCTGCGGCTGCGCACGACTGACGTCGTTCCGAATGCGAATCAAAGATAACTCGTGTAACAGCATTTCAGCAGCAGATGTGTGTCCAAAGAGGCAGTTTCGCTGCATCTTCGGTAGTGTTGTTAACAAACGGTCGAAGTTAACGGCGAGGCCGTAGATGCGGCAATCTCGCAACATTGATAAACGCCAAAATGGCACCCGTTGCTTACTTGCCTGCCTCAGTTGCGGTACTCTAATACCATTCCTACTAGCACTATGCTCGGCTTCTCTGGCGGCAATCCTGCCTAGCCTGACGCATACGCTCGTTGTCTTGGGCAAGGACAGCTCTGTTTAGTGACACTAGTCCCCCATCTATAGCCTCCAAAGATAATCATTACCAGGAACACTTGGTGGGGGCAACGCCGCCTGTATAAACATTGCCTAACGCGTGAGCGAAAAATGGCCAAACAGCCACTCTCCTGTTGCTCTCTCCTACCCTTCCCCGCTACGTAGCCTTCCAGCGTGCTTTCGTGTCCGCCAGCCAGCGCCGCTTCTCGGAAACTGTGCAAAATAGTGGAAAGTTTGTTTAGCGTTCCCGAGGTGGCGCTCCTACGCCTTCTTGTTTTTCACCATGGCTGTCTGTCTTGGTCTGTCACTGATAAAACTTCCTTTGTCACGAAGCAAAATCCCTTGCGCTGCCGCAGGCTGATGCCGGCTTTGCGCGCTTATCTACTCGGATCACAGGCCCTGAAATTTTCTGAGTGGGGCATCCCACCTCTATCCCCTCCGCATTTAGGTATTGTTTTGACCCCGGTGTTCGCACTCCGCATCGGTATGCACTTCTAAAATTGAGGACTGTACTGTAGAAGCGCCCGGACAGCGTGGCGGGATCCCAGCTGCTTATCCTTTTGTTTCCTATAATTTTCTGAAGTTTACAAGCACGTGATGTTATTGGAAAGTAATCGTAGAAGTGAGCGCCTGAAAAAAAAAAAAAAAAACGTGCACTCAATTTTTCTTCTCTAAATACTCCAGAAAGAAAAATATCAGTAAAATAATGGCTGCCCCATCCGAAAATATCGTTTTTCTGTTAGCTATATGTCTACCCGACAATCAGTATGTTCTTACACTATTTCAGTCCGCCTCCGTCTTTATCTTTAAAAAATGCAGCAAGTATGAAGCTAGCGAAACGTTGAACGAGATCCCCCAGTGCTGCCACAGAACTAGCGCCCCGTCGCGGCTAAGATGTAAGCGAAAGGGCCCTTGAAGCCCAACAGGCAAGCTGACAGACACACGTCGTAGAAGTGGGTGCAGCGTTCGCGACTCGCGAGCAGTGACGTAAGACGAGATGTCCGCCGGCACGCGCCACATAGCGGATCAGTGCCTGAACTAAGCGTCCCTACCCTTCCCATTGAAAAGCGCGCGACGCGTCAGGCAATGTTAATACAGGCGGCGTTGGTGGGGGGGTCCCATTGTTCACAAGTGCCTTATCATCCACAATGCGGTTTTGATACTTGTTTTGTGGCTCCCCCTAAACGAATTCTGAGCTCTATGCTGTATTAGCCTGACGCATGCGCTGGGCGTCTTAGGTCTTGCCCCTTGGCGTTTTTGCCCACGGTGATAAAACCGTTGGGGTATGGGGGTATACAGCTATACTGTAAAAGGAAAAGAGCAATCGTAGGCATTACAGATGATCAACATAAGCGGACGAAAAAACTTACAATGTACAACGCCAAGAAAAACTAACGCGAAAACTAGCCACTGAAGTTCAGTGTTTGACATTGCCACGAAACCCTGCAGATTATAAATGCGTGTAGCGCACGCCGTAAGCCGTTAACGGCGCTGGCGATTTTCTACTTTTCTTGCTCTGCTTTCCATCGCCGAATATCTGAATGTTTTAGAGCCATTTCCATGAGGGTGGCGCAGGTCGGCTGCGCCGTTACGCCGTGTTACTGTGTGGGTTTGTGTCATCAAGTGATATCTGTATTCCGCGGCTGGCTCTCATTTACATGTTTCGCACAGCAGCGATTGCGGTTCTCTGCCTGTGGTTAGAAATGTCACCGGTCTTTTTGATTAGGCGTTCTGATTAAATGTCCCACGTAATCGTTTTAATCTTTCCATTACCCCAACCACCCTTAAAAAAATGCACCGCATGCATCACCAACCCTTCATTTTGCTTTTCCGATCCAAAACTATCAATTAAAAACGACACGTGTCGATAACTTCATTTTCACGCCATTTGTGTCCACTGCCGGATTAAGGATTTTCGGGGCCCGGGGATAGCAGCGTTTTCGGGCCCTAATGACGACGACAATAACGATGATGCTCAATGGTTTAAGATTCTGAATTTTTCGAAGCCTACATGTCTACCTACAAGCGGTCATCAGATACACGAAATGTTTATGATGACTAATTTCTTGAAAATTAATTCTTAGGAAACTAATTTCTCAGCTTTCTTCTAAAAACGTTTAAGAGTTATTATTTGGCGTACACGTTGGTATGTTTCAATTTTCAATCAATCGCAAGTTCGCAATTAATCGAAGTGCCGCATCGGCACGCAGCACAGACGAAGAAACACATGAACGTTTTATCAAGGCTGCAATCTTCAAATTATGAACGCATAAAATTCAACAAGACGTGGGCGCAGTCGCAACGTTCAACATTGACATAACCATGTGTATCAAATAGGGCAATTTCATTTTTCAATAATAGTTTACATCCAGTATAACAAGAAAAAGAAAACCATTATGTCAAACTCCATACTCGTGACAAAGCGGGAACGACTTCTTTCGCGTTGCATGTTGTTCAAAAAGAAGTAAGTGAGAAAAACTACCCGCCGCGGGGGTTCAGTGACTATGGCGTTGTGCTGCTGATCTGGAGGATGCTGGTTCGATCCCGGCCGCGGTGACTTTTTTTATGATGGAGGCGAAAAGCCAAAATGCCTGTGTGTCGATACATCGGGGCACGTTAAGGAAACCCAGGTGGTGGAAATTAATCCGGAGCCCTAAACTATGGCGCGCCTCATAGCCCAGGTGTAGTTTCCGCGCGTTTTAGCTTCGCAACCATTGATTGATTGTTGAGTTTAACGCGCCGCCGCAGCGCAGGCGATGAGGCGCGCCGTAGTGGAGGGCTCCGGATTAATTTTGATCACATGGGGATCTTTAACGTGCGCCGAACTCTCGAACACACGGGCGTTTTTGCTTTTCGCCTCCATCAGAAAAGCGGCCGCCATGGCCGGGAATCGAACCCGCGACCTCGTGCACAGCAGCGCGACGCCTTCGCCACTGAGACACCGCGGCGGCTAGCTGCACAACCAATCAATCTAAATGAGCGAAACTAGCACTAAGCTAAAGCCCGAACAAATATCAAATTTACAACGATGTATTGCGGCTTTTCAAACTCGCAAGTGTTTGGAGAAAACAATGTTGTAGGCTGTGTCGCGCTCGCTACCAAAACGGGTGGCCCGCATATCTGTCAAGCAGTCCTTGGAGATAACATTTTCTCCCGGCCTCCGTCATCGTGTATTCTGTATGCGATGCAACTAAATTTTGAAGCGCTATTGGGGAATGCACCGCTATTGGTATATTTAGAAAGCCCCATCTCCGAACTTTGTTGCTGTAATTAGGCCACGCGTGAATTTGAACTGCATGGAAAGAAAGGCGCTATTTGCGTCTTCTGGTCCATATTTTTGTGATCGCGTTTTGTTTGCCCATGACTGTACAAGAAGAGTTTTCCCGACACGCTGTGAGCAGAGTGCCGTACGAAGGTACTGTAAGTATTCCTCTAAAGTGCCGTCCGCTGGCGACCGGTCCCTTGCGTAACGCCGCGTACGGCACTACTTTCAACCATCTCCCTAATCCAACTAATCCAAACCAAACCAAACCGAAACCAAACCGATCCGAACAAGCTCAAACTCGCCTAAACAATGATTTAAAACTCCGAATACTAAAAACAAATGAACCTAAAGAACTAAAATAACCATTAAAATAACAAACACTATAAAGAACGGAAGGAAAAAAACGGGCGAGTGCCGTTCTCGAATTTTCCACCTCGCCTAAGAGAGCTGAGGCGTTACCCCTGCATCATTATGTCACAAGTTCTGAACGGTGCTAGTTCAGCTTTAAAAAATGCGCGGAATTCCCGTGAATTGTCTAATAATCCCTAAGCGTTCCTACACCGGTCCTCCTCATTTTGAGCTGTTTTCTTAATCCAGTTATCTCTATTTGCACTATTCCATCTATTAGATGTGTTAATTCCAACAATTACGCATTTTTGTGCAGATTCCGGGCGCTTTCTCGCAATATTTTTTTCATGATTTGTTTGTGATTATGCTTTCGGGGTTTTTTTTCGTCCTCGTTTGTGAGGTCGGTGTACAAACATGCTTTGGATTTCGTTAGGTCGTCATCATTTAGTTATTGCAAATGTGAATTTTATTTTTATTCAATTTTCTTCGACCAAATATTTTTAATTGCGCTGTTGTAACGATCACGTGCGCCAAGTTCGCCATTTAGGCATTTTTTGTGCAAATGCAGCACGTTAGACGTTTGGGGCGGTGAGGTACTCGGCAAAGAATGCTTACGCATTAAAGTATACACATGATACGAATGCGAATGCCTCTGGACGGCACGCTAGCCATGACCATGGCTCTAGCGCTGAGCTGGATTGCCGTCAGACTCAGACATCGCCGTCGTAACTCTAGATACGGCGTTCTCGATAAGTCGAACGGCATGCAGTGCCATGAACGTAAACATGCGTTTCAAGTGCGCAACACATCTTGCCCAGAAATTTGCCATAGTTTTGGGCTTAGTTCGATGGCACTGCTGGCCACTATAGATTTCCCGTTCACGCTTGAAGGTATGCACTTTTTATTCTACCCTCACCCATCTTCCTGAAGAGGTCAGTTTGGAAAACCGATTGATCTGGACCGCTTCACTCTTTTTGGGTGCAAACTCCTGTTTTTTTATGCACAATTCCATAGCAGAACTATTACTCAGGTACAACTTAAGAATGGCAATGGAAGTTGCCGCTGTGCCTCGTCACCGCAGCCGGATGTTACTCCGCGCGGCGCAAGTACTGCGTTACTGGGAATATTTTGAACATGGAACGAGCCGCTTTGTTCATTTTTTCGACTTAATACATTTATAAACTACTGCACCGACGACAAACAAACTACGTGAGAAAAGGCAGACGACATCACGCATTCACAGCAGTCTGCTTTTAAAACGCGCGCGCCCGTTGACGTCCGGGTCCGTCGCTTCTAAGGCGGAGTGATACCGTACATGAGCTTTTGCCGCTCTTAACTTTTTCCCGATTATAGATCGAATGCGGCGGCCTTTACTGTATGAAGCGGTAGCCTTACTTGTTGGTGGTGTTTTCTTTATCTTTTTTGCCCTCTACCGACTATGCGCAGCAGGATTTGGTTTTTAAAAATGAATAGGTGCGCAGAGCGACGAGAGAACTGACTGGTTTGCCATGCAAGCTTGACGCGGAAGCCGTGGCCTGTTAGTGATAGCATCTCTCGTCTACTCCTCTCTCCGTCGGTTGCACGAGGCAGCCTGGAAGCTCCAACTTTTTTCAAGAGTGCACTGATGTTTTCAAGAGTTTTAAAGGTGCGTTTAGCAGAGGTGCAGACTCTGCCTTGTGGGTTGTCTGGGGCCAACAGGCAGCGGTGTCGCGCATGCAGTGAGCCGAGTGTGGGATGCCGCTAATCGAGCGAGGCCTCTGTTCCGCAGGCGGCCGGCCCGACCTTCGCGCCACCTACTCGGAAGAAGTGGTCGACATGAAGGACCTGGCGAACACCACTGAGTGCATGGCCCGCTGCGAGGACGGCATGCATCACTCGTCCTCGCAGATGAACAGCCGCTTCCCGGGCGGACAGTCCATCTATGCGCAGAGGCCTGGTAAGGTCAGCACCATGCTTCACCCATACGACCGCACACGATCGACGTTTTCCAACAGCTAAAGCTCGACCACTGACCATGCGCTAATTACTACAGTGAAGCTGTAAATGTCTAAGCACCCCGCCCCCCTCCCGTCACAGTTATCGTTCCGGTGAAGCCGCTTCATTCGGCCCCGCTTCTCCGCGCCTCCTCACCAACGCCGACGCCTCTTCCACAAGTTTTATACCCCTTGAGACCACCGAAACCTCTTTGACAAGTTGCGCAATCGGCTGATAACGGAATGTCTAGTAAAATGGCTTCCTGCGCCCTTTTCATTACGATATCAGGTGGTACAATATCGATTTATCAAGGGGCAACAAAATCAAATCTTATAATTTGTGGATAAGCTAGTCTCTACTGTTTGCTTCGAATTCCGCAATAACTGACAGGCTACCTGAAACTTTTAATTAAAAAGTTGACGGGATGCAGTTTAATTTAACTTTTTTTCTTGAAAGTATACCCCGCTAGTACTGATGACGCGATTTCAGAAGCGCTATTCGGTTCGATTTCATTATTTCTTTACAAAACAAATAAAAAGAAATCGGCTTATATAAGACTCCGCTCATACCACGCGTTAGAAAAGCGGGCGAATGGGAAACTTCACATTGCCAGTGACACTTTGCGCAAACTTATCACACCGCTGCAAGAACTTTCTTAACTTATCTATTAAAAGTTACAAGTACAAGCTTTTTGACACCGAAATTAAAAGTCGCGCGAAGTGGAACCAAATACTACGTCTCAGTAACACTCTGCAAAAGAAGGCCAAGGAAAGGCATCGTAAGGGGATTGCAGCACCATTCTATAGACTTTGTATTAGCAAAGAGGACCAGTATTTTTTTGCTTATTTTCTTTGTCTCTTTCTTTTTTAACTTGCACCTTTTAGCGCACCTCTGGAAAATAAACTGTTGTGTCTGTGTCCCCGGTTTCCGTCATCGCCTTTAAAGGGATTCGGCAAAACTTCCTATAAACGCTTTCACTCTCTGCTTCGCGTCTGGAAGCACGCGAAAGCCATAGTTACCTCCAGCCCAGAGCGGCACCGAGTGATTTGCCCGTCGCAGCAGATACGCCTTCCTTTTCTGCGTTGCTTTTGTGGCTTTCTTTTTAAAAGAGATATCGAATGCGTTCATTGCTGCGACTGGAGGAAAGCCGGTCTATAGCCGCTACAGCGCTGTAATGACGTAATTTCAGCGGTCGAAGAACGCCAAGACCGGGAAAGAGAGAAAAATCTTTTAAGCAAGTTTTTAAGTTATCTGATGGGGATAGAACAGTAATTTTAGTTGAAGTACTTTTCGACCCCCTCATCTAAGTACTGGATGTGTTGGTTGACTACTTTCTGCAGGCATTTGAGATTTCGAAAAAAGTTGAAAAAGGCGTTAAGTTTGCGGAAGTGTGTCTTAGTTGAAATCGTCATGGCTTTCCAGAAAGAAAGACCTCACGGTTCGGCGCTCAGGATGAATTATCAGAGTATACTGAGAAGTTGTACCGCATATTTGAGAGGACAGCTGCAATTGCTATCAAATAATAAATGGTACGTACATACATAATATTCTGTCCGCCTATGAGTCATCCGCTCGCCATATAGGTAAGATCGTGAGCACAGTCTACGGCTAAAATGCCGGAAGAGCTAAAAAGAATTAAGGTAGGACGATCTAATCTGAGAAATGTGGTAATGATCAGCTTTGCCATTAGGGATGCGACAGGATTACTCAATACCCTTTCAGCCAACGCAGTAATAGAAAGTAACCTGTGAGCATCCCAATACAGAAACGAAAAGGAAATTAGCTTTGTCTTATCCACTAACCCTGACAATATGCGCGACACTGGTGGATAAAATAGAGAGCACTGATCAGAGTATGGCAATGAGTAGAATTGAGCTTTAAGAAGAAAACTAAGGCCCCTTCGTCTAACGACAGCGATGCTTGAAACGCTCGACTTTCTCGTTAGGGATCCGTCCGCTGTCATCGGCGTTGTAGGGGGTTCACAGAGTTTTGCTCCCACCGTGTCGGGATGGCGCAATCGGGTAGATGTCGGCTTCATAACGCGAGGGACCCAGGTTCGATTCCAAGCGCCGGAAGCGTTTCTTTCTTGAGGCACTTGATATGCCTTCGCTTATCATCATCATCCTATTGTCAAACCCATTGTGTAAAGTTGGCATCCCTGCAGCGCGTTTTCGTGGCGGGATGGTCACCATCGGTGAGGCGTAGAAAGCTTCACTTTAAAAGAGATCTATAGATAGTCAAAATAAAGCAGCGAATGTTTATATCAGTAAGAGAGAGCAGACGAGCTTGAATTAAGGCTCGAATGCAGTCACTCCGCATTAACGGACGAGGATGATAAACGGTGCAAATGAGTAATGCCTCTCATTAAAAATCTCAAAACTAGCCGTAGCAATGGAGGGAGCAAAGCAAAAAAAAAGAGCTGAAACAGGTTTTCGGGAGACTACAGGGCTTATAAGTGATTGATTGATTGTAGGGTTTAACGCGCCGACGCAACGTAGGCGATGAGGCGCGCCGTAGTGGAGGGCTCCGGATTAATTTTGACCACCTGGGGATCTTTAACGTGCGCCGAAATCTCGAACACACGGGCGTTTTTGCTTTTCGCCTCCATCAGAAAAGCGGCCGCCGCGGCCGGGAATCGAACCCGCGACCTCGTGCTCAGCAGCGCAACGCCTTAGCCACTGAGCCACCGCGGCGGGTCCAGGGCTTATAAGTAATAATATAATGCTTTAAAGCGCTAAGGATAACATAGGACTGGCCCAGTTGGAAGGCAAGCTATTTTGGAGTCTTTAATGTGCAAAAGTTGTGAGAAAATTAAGAAAATAGGACGCCTAATAGAAACAAAGGAGAGAGAGAGAGAGAGAGAGAGAGAGAGAGAGAGAGAGAGAGAGAGAGAGAGAGAGAGAGAGAGAGAGAGAGAGAGAGAGAGAGAGAGAGAGAGAGAGAGAGAGGCTCTTTAATATGAACTGGTGAGGTCAGCCCTGCTGGGGACAAGGCTTGCTACACCAGATGGGGGGGGGGGGGGTGACTACGTTGATGAGTGGTGAATATTAGACATTAGGGTTACAGCAGGAAGAAGACAAACAAGAAACGGTGAAAAAAAAAACGTAAAAACAAGAAAATGCTGCCAGCAGAGTCCGGACATAAAAATACAATTGAAAAGAGAATCGTTAATGTAAACACTGAAACAAAACGAAAAGTAAACGACGCGAAAAAAAAGGGTAACAACACCAACCCAAGAAAAATAAATAGATGAACGCCAGTGACACCAACAAAAGCAAAGTAAATCGATGAACGCCACGTGCGAAAGAGTAGATATCGCGACACACTTGCTCTGTCTGTGATCTAGAGAAATTTGTCTAGTTCAGTGTCTCGTAGGAACTGGAGTAGAACTGGAGTAGGACCCTTCTTCGGTTCATGTCGGTTGTGGACTCCAAGAGCGAATAGCCAGAAATTCTAACCTTGGAGCGCAGATTATATTCCGATATGGCTATTATGTGGAAACGGTACTTGCTGACGAATTGCCGGAGGTCAAATAATCGTGGGTGAAGCCCACAGGCATTCCACTGAAGTATGGTCGCCTGATTCCGGATATTTTGTAGGCGCAATGCCGTGCCGGTGCTCAATGCCAGTGTTGTATGAGGGGAGCAACGACATCGAGTAATGTTATGATCGCGCGGACCACGGGAGACGTGAAAGGAGCCAGGAACGACCGCACAGCGTCTAGTAGCACTTGCCATGAAGAGCTTGAGGTATGAGTGGGCAGCTGTTGCTGCTGGCTCGCTTGGGCTCGGCGAGGACCTCTCCACGCCATTCGTGGTGGTGTTGAGGCCGGCGAAGCAGGATCTGAACTAGAGGCAGATGATGTGATTGCGGCTCCACTGGTGTCCGGTAGCTGAGATGGAAGCGATGGGAAGTCAGAAAAGTCATCAACTGCAGCCACCTTAGGTGTTTGATCCTGTTTCTTCACCTGGGCCTTCTTGGTGCCCTGGTGCGTGGAACTTTTGCTAGGAACGACAGCCGCTTTTGCCGCCTTGTAGTCAACTTTGTTTAGGTTTTTGTACCTGTATATGTTCTTCTCTTGACGGAGAGTCGGACGAGAGGCGTAAGCAGCCTCATGCGTCTGTCGGCAGTTGGGGCATCGAAGCTCTTCAGCCTTGCAGTCAGCACGATCGTGATCACCTCCGCAGTGAGCGCAGCGGACTTTCCAATTGCATGTTCCAGCGAGGTGCCCGAACCGCTGGCATCGAGAACATTGTTTTGGTTTTTCAGTGTAGTCGTACACTGTGTACCGGGTATAGCCAAGGATCACATGTTCAGGATTTGTGTCGGTGTTGAAGACGATGAGGATAGGCTTACTATCGGCGAGTATCGTATATATGTCTTGAAAAACGAACACTGCAATGAACAAACAACATGAATCACGTAGTTAAAAATTCGGCCAACTTTGTTCTACTGACAAGGACTGGGAAATACAGTGTGTTGAATAATGTTAAGGAATGCGGGCAGGTGGGTTCATACGATCAGCGGACGATTGGGGAGGGGGGGGGGGGGCTAAGCGCTTCCGCCCATGGGGGAAATGCCCAAGCCTTTGGCAATATAACCAAACCCGCTTAACTTTATTCTGAACACAGTAAGAGGCTCACGTGTGTACACGCAGATATGTACCTTTATTTACCAGTTTCAAGAATTTGTCTGGGGCATAGGGGCCATAACAAAGTTTTAAAAGCACTGTGCTGAGCGCTCCAGTATCTCAAAACAAGTCCGGAACTCAGTTAAAAAAGAATTCAAATTTTGGTTTTACGCACCAAAGTTACAGCTGAGCTGGAGGGCTCCGTAGTGGAGGGCTCCGGATTAATCTCGATCACCAGGGAATCATTAACGAGCGCCGAAATCTCGACACACGAGTGCATTCGTTTACGGCCTACCTCAGAAAAACGGCCGCCGCTCCTGAACCGAACACGCGTATCGGTCTTGACGCCGGCATGGAGGTTGTCAAACCTTGGGCAACGTTAGCAGGCGACTGGAGCCCGCAACATAAATGGAATCGGAACAGGCAGTGCCCTCAGTGACCAGGAAGAGGAGACGCTAGTTGCTCCAGTGTCACCTCTTCCTCATCGTAGTAGGAGCAGTCTGGCCGAATCAGGTGTCGAGTCTTATGTGTAGCTGTGACGCGACTCTGTCAGTTTCCTCGTGGAAACACCCGCATACGCAGTTGTATACAGAATACAGTTTTATGCAAGCGAAACAAAACCAGAAAATCTTTGCAACATGACTGACGTAAAAGACGGTGAGCATCCAGCTGTAGCTAAAACTATCCTGTGGTTGCACTAAAAGGAATGATTGGAGAAAATCAGGAAGGAATGGCAGAAAAATGATAAATAAAATATATCTCGAACATACAAAAGTTCGCTTCAGGTCAACGTTATTTGTTTAGGACAGCAAACGCATTATCAGAAACTAAATAAACGTTAGTCTACAGCTTCATCGAATTGCAGTACCGTCTGTATATAGGCAGGGTTATTTTTACAGTAAACCACATTCATATCGTCGGTAAATTGATGGTCAATAAACATTTACACTACTTGAGTGAACCCTGTAGAGTTACAGATTAGAAAAAAAAGTTTGAATAAGTAGAATTCGTTGCAGTAATAAAAACACATCAAAACTGTGCAGTTTAAAATTGTAACATGGGAATCCATAGAGATATATAAAAAATATGCGACGTGAAAACATGAAAAAGTTCAGCATTCAAAAGGCGTCACACAAGGAAAAAGTGCAATGTCTGTAAAGCTGCTGCAGCCTGCTTGGAGGAGGCGTTTAAGCAGCTGTATTGTGAGACGATTTGGATAAGAATTACAGATGACTACATCAGCAAAGTAGCATTCATTAATTACTTTTCAAGGCGAAAAGCTTAGGTGCTTCGCCAAACGCGATAAGTGACCGTAGTTGTCGGCGTCGTTGTCGGCGTTAGCACGAACGGCACCAAAATGGCTGCCGCAGTAAAGAGAAAGTATTGATTGATTGTAGGGTTTAACGCGCCGACGCAACGCAGGCGATGAGGCACGCCGTAGTGAAGGGCTCCGGATTAATTTTGACCACCTGGGGATCTTTAACGTGCGCCGAAATTTCGTACACACGGGCATTTTTGCTTTTCGCCTCCATCAGAAAAGCGACCGCCGCGGCCGGGAATCGAACCCGCGACCTCGTGCTCAGCAGTAAAGAGAAAGTAAATTCGGTTCTTGTGGATTTAAAACCAGGTCGGCAGAGAAGCAGCCAGGGGCGGTAACCACAGCGCTTACCCGGCACTCTGCCAGAATAAAAAGACAGAGAGAATTTTATTTTCAGTAAAACGAAAGAGGATGACGCTGTCGGAGAGCTTCATGGAGTCTGGGTGCCTCTGTCCAGGCTCCACCTGACGGCCTTCTCGATGAAGTCCACCAGGCTACATTGCTCTTACCTTACATTGCTACATTGCTTACTTAGTCCACTGCGCGGCCAGCCACTTTCAGTGCAGTGTTGTCTAATCTGTGCGCAAAGGGGCACTTCCATAATGAGTGTTGTTGATTGGAGATGTCATTGCAGGAGCGGCTTATGGGGGTGTATCTGTCTTCCTACCTTGCAGGCGGTGTAATCTAGCCGGTGCGTGTAGTATACCTGCTTGAGCTTGCCTGGATATAATCTGTTGGGGTCTTTCTAGCTGTGGGTGCGGTTGCGGAAACTGCTGTCCGGCTCTCCTGTATTCTTTTAGTTGAAGTTGTTGTGAACTTGATTGTGTTCCACTAGGATTTTCGCCGCCGTCGCTGGAAGCCCGGTAGTGCGCTTCTCGGGCGAGTTGATTTGCTCTATCATTGCCCAGTACGCTAGCGTGACCCGGAATCCAATGTCTTCACAATCTCTTCGATGTGCCTGAAGAGATGTGCCGCAATTTGGGGGCTGTATCCTGATGTTATAATTTAGTAGGCTTTCTTGCTATCAGTGTATATAGTTGGGGGGCGGGTTGGTTGGCTCAGATGGGGTATTGCTTTTCCTATAGATTTCTGCTTCTTCTCCCTTCTGGAAGTGCATGTTGCTTTCAGTGTAAGGTCAGTTCAGTGTGTTCCAATATGCTATCGCCCCTGCCGCGTCTGTGTAGGCGTGCATTTGGTACAGCTCCCTCTTCTGTTTCTTATTAAAGTAATTTGGTCTTATGGATATTTTTACGGCTGGTCGGATTGGATCCATATTGTTCGGTATGGGTGCCATCTTGATTTTTTGCAAGCCTTGTGGTTGTATTTTGGCAATTGGTGGGGCCGCTTGGCTGGCCGTGTATCCTGATAGCCTGAGGTTAGCACGCATCAGGCTAGTGTTAGCCTGTTGCGTGCGCCGTGACAGGCGCATATGGTGGCACGTTCTGCCTGTGGGAAGGAGAGCTCTGCCTGTGGGAAGCTGCAGCGTGAAATGCGGTCAGTGTGTCTGTCGGAGTAGTTCGCGTCAACAGATGAATAAATAAAAGCTAAGAAAGAGACACAAACACGACGTAGCAGTAAATAAGTCTTTAATAATCGCTAGGCTGTCGCCTTCAAAGCACGTAAGAAGGCTAAAGTTTCTGAGAAATTTTTATTAGAGGTGCTGAACGGGAATCAGCTGTAAGGATATCAAATCTTTTTTTCGCGTTAAAACTCAGAGCGTGTAATCTAATCTTGTTTATTTTTCGCACCAGTTACTCACATTTCATTTTTTTACGGTAAAACAGTTTTAAAAAGTGTGTTCCCGGGATTCTGCAGTCACTGATTTCTGCATTGTGTTTGCCCGCACTACTCGTGACAGCGTGACCAATCAGAATTTCTTGAGAGATGTACTCAGCGTTTCACCATAATCGCGATGAATGCTTGGTTGTAATTCTCTACTTCAAAATACCATAGAAATGGCGCGGGAAACACTCTTAAGAAGATAACAGCGCTTCTCTCTCACTAAAAAGAATGACATACAAACGATGCGTACTTCCTCTCTAACTTATGGGGAACAAACTGAAGGTCTTACTAAGCAACTCGAAAGAAAGCTTAGGCTTGCCCAACGAGCCATAGAAAGAAGGATGGTATGTGCAACGCTTAGGAGCAGAGGCGAGCGTCGTCAATAAGGGAACAAAGTCACCCAGAAGGCATCCTAGCTCAAGTTAAGAGACAGAAGTGAAGTTCCGGCCATTTCCCGCGGAAGACGAACTGGGGGCCACACGAGTCGTATAATGGCTACCTCGAGGCGGGATTAGAAGATTCGGGCGAACAGAAAATTTGGTTGAGAGATCACATAAACACACTCCAAGACAGGGAATGAATTCGGATGGCGCAGCTCTGTAACAGCGATTAGAAGTCATTGAATAATTCGGCATACCGCCGTGGCCACTTGCAGGCTTCCAATACTGATCAGGATTTTGACGAAGCATCCTACTGTCAGAAGACACTGTAGCAGAGAGAGTAGGCATAAATGTTACCTTTCCTGAGCCGGATAGCTGGTTAGATCAGTAAAATGAAAGAAAAAGAAATTCCATAGGCAGCGTTAAAAGAAGCACCATCAAAACTACGTTACGTATCCATAAAACATAAAGCGTAAACTCCCTTATCTGAAGAGAACTGTGGGTATGTGGAACAGCGATGTGCATAAAGACGAGACTATAAATACAATGTAGCACAACTGATGTGAATGCCCCTTGAAATAACATGCACATTTAAGGGGTGAATGAAAGCACAGCCCATTTAGATACAGTCAAGGTTGGAGAACGCGGAAACTTGTGGCCGCACGCTGCACTAATGGACCCGAAAACAAGTGCGTCAGAATGTTGTCGTTATTTCCACATAACGAACATCTTCGCTTATGCGAGCTGAGCTATTTTTGATGCGCTTGCACGAAAAAAAAAACGCTCTTTCGTCCAATACTCCATTCACATTTACATCGCTACTTTCGCTGCACTTCAATTTCATTCGATTGTCCTTTTCGCGCGGGCACGGTAATCGTCAGGGGTGAAAACATCCCAAAGGTAACTGGGGTAGCGGAGAAAGCAAATGTCGAAAGCCGAAAGCAAGTCGTTTAATCCCTTATACTAAGTGACGCGCCATTTCAAGTCTCAGAGCACCAGCCATCAACTTTTGAGAAACAAAAGAAAGATCACAGTTCCGCTGTCCAGTCAAGGTAAACTTAACGTTACTATTCAGAAATACTACTAGAAGTTAATAATTGCGGTTTAAGAAGAATAAATGTTTAGAGCATTTTTAGTAGAGAAAAATGACGTGATGTTACTAGTAAACGTATTTTGAATTGTGAAACCCCCAAAACAGGACGTCGCTTTGTTCAAACAAAGTTAGGACAGTTGATATGATGCTGAAAAAGGCTGGGTTGGACAAATGTCTTGTGCACTTTTTTCACCTTTAGTTTTTTTAAATAAGACGTGCAGAAAACTAAGACGTGTTTTGTTGTCGTAACAAGCAATCTGATGGGCATTTTTAATTAAACAAACACGGCATCAACTTTCATGCATATGCCCTAAATGCTCCCAAGGTTCCCTTTTTGCTAAATAATGTTGACATGTTGGAAGCATACATCGTTTCCACAGAAAGGGTAATGAATGCAGTGTTAATGCAACATTACGGTTCCCGTGTGTCGGCGACATTCTATTCTTCCAAATAGCGTAGCTTATTTAGTGGTTCTATCCCCAACAACACAGAAACGGCATTGCCTGCACGGTGGAAAGCATCAACTAAATATGCTGATAGGCTGTACACTGAACCTAGAGGAGCCTGAAACATACCGAACCACTGGTATTTACGAAAAATACGTATCTTAGAACACATTAAGAAATCAATTCCCTTAGCGGAAACACATCGAATTGCGTAAGCTCGGACACAGGTTGTTACAGTTGGAACCAGAGACGACCTGAAAGCTACGGAGATCAAACGGCGAGACCTATTTTGCTGAAATTAATATTGTAAGTATGGAAATCGAACCAATAGATGGTCCTAGGTGCTTGCGGAAAGCGCCAGTTCTGTACCTTTTAGGAAATGGAATGTTGCGTGTGTGGCTCCTTTGTTCTCACCTATACCCCTTCAGTCCCCTCTCCCCTTCCCCCTTCTACTTTTCCCTCCTTTATATTCAAATCACTTACTCACTCACTGGAATGGGACGGTCTGGTATGTCGATTTCGCGCGTATGATGGCATACAAACACGTTCTGTGCTCGAAGACGGGACGCCCGAAGTGAACTTACTAACAGGTGCTGTCCCGCCATAAACGGGACTGTCTGTCCACCTTACGTGTTATGGGTGTGTGGAAATAAAAGCCCAAGGGTTAGCCGGACCTGCCTGGATTTTCTTCCGAGGTGGTATGTGTCGTATGCTTCATGGTGATACTCGTGGTATGTGTCGTACCAATAAGGGAGCCAATCAAAACATTCCAACGAGAAAACACAGCTGACTTAAACGGGCACTGATACAAAATTTTGAAGGCGAGATAACTACGGAGATAGATTGGTGGGAACACATATACATCATCTGCAAAATATCAGCGGCGAATACAGCCTAGAACATATTTAAAATCAATTTTAAAGTGTGCGAAACGCAACCGAGCAGCCAGCAGAGGACCACGCGCAGTCGACATCCCGAGGATATTGTGTAAATAAACAACATCCAAACACGTCACGAGTTTGTGTTTGGCGCTTCCGCACTGCCGGCGTTTTTCTCCGGCTTGCCCGGCTCGCCGCTCCAATCGGAGGGCCGGAGGGCGGAGCTTCTGCTCTCGAGAACGAACGACCCGATCGTTGGCGGCGGAGGCGCCGTGATTTCGTCAGCTAATCGGGCAGCTGGCCGCGACCAAAGTTCTACAGCGATTCCAGGAACTCTGTTTCTATTACTGTTTATTACCATTGGATGCGAAAACGCGCCGGAGGCACGAAAAGCCCACTGAGCTAGCCGCACGGTCGCTGTGCAGGCGGCGGCCACGGCCGCGAAGTGGCCCAGGCCGGCGCAGGTAGCTCGAGTGATAGCTTGTTACCGCTGCACGAAATTGTCCCCAAGCCCCGACCATGGTGGCTTACTTGAGAAAGGAGTTAATGATGCGATGGCGGGTTGCATTAAAAATTGTCATCTGCACCGCTTACGAGAGCGGCACTCGGAATATCCGCCGCAGTGCTAAGCCGAACACATCTGTAGGCGGACCTGTAGGCAGACCGGCCGGCTGCTCCCAGCGCGCGTCTTGCCACCCACCGTCTCGAGCGTCGCGCGTCGTTCTTTAGCCGCGGTAGCATTTGCACTCGCAGCGCCTGCGTCACATCCACAGTCGCTTTTTAATTAAGCGCCTCACGAGATCAGTACGTGGGTGCATTCGCAGAAACTGCCGTCGATGTGGATTCGACAGTGCTACGGCGGCTCTGCTCTGTGATATCACTCCGACGGTCACGTGGTCAGCTTTGTTCACACAAAATCCACAAAATCCATCGTTTCGCGGCACTCGCTGAAACCGAAACTGCGACTGGCCGCATTGAAAATGCCTCTAATTAAACAACCGTCACACGCTGAAGCAAATGAGGTTTCTACAGGTTATAAGTAGGTCACTAGCTACTTATCGCAACAAAAAAAACAAGATGCAAAATTTTTGCGTCAGTGCCCCTTTAAAAGCTTTAAAGGGACACTGTAGTGAATTTTTAAAGCTCCTGTTTTTGCTTTCACTGCGCAGACTGGCTCAAACAAGCACACTTTTCATTGTTTATGCGGTCGATAAGGCGGTATTTATTTTATAAAGCCCGAAAGAAAAAAAACTACCATGCGCAGTCTGCGATGGCCGCACCAACTAAAGCTGTGACGTCCATACGACATTTACTGTGATTGCACGATGATCAAGATTAGAATTCAAACCAGTTTCGGTTTCGGTTCTGTGAAACAACATGCTTGACGTCCGACGCTATCGTTGGCTGGGCATTCTCGATATCTCAATAATCGGCATACCGTGCTTCTGCCATGTTGTCGGCTGTAAAATGCGTCAGATAAGCCTACCAGCTCGGCTTTGAATCGTAACAATCACTAGCCGAAGCGTACGCAGTGGAGGAACGCCCTTCGCGTCACCGGAGACGACCAAATACGATGTGCTTTTCCTCCATCTTTGGAGCTTGCCTGGCTCGTGCCTGTATCGTAAGAGGCGTATTCGAATCAGGCTAAGGGTCGGCTGATTCGGGAATGTGCCCGCAAGCAGTCGGCCCTTATGGCAATACCACGCCAACGAGAACGCGCGAGCACGTCAATGTCAGTCCGCACGCGTTCTACGTACTCACTCCTGGAGCAATGAACGTTACAGCGCAAAAATGGTGAATTCAGTACAGACAACATTTCCCCAAAACAAAGAAATAAATTTTTAAAAACGCCAGTATTCGAACTTGCGAATTGCAATACAATATTCCTAGCGCTACAGACCATTCGGCCATAAGCCAGCGCACTCATGGGCGGAAATATAAAGTATGTAATGTATAGCCTGCTTACGTTTTTATTTAGCTCATTCCAAGCAGCTTAGATGGCTATTTCTTGAATAGCGCTCGTGCAGTAAGCGTGTCCCAAATATCCATAAATATCTCATCTCTAGCGACTGCATTCCTTATGCAGGAAAGCGTTCGCAGATTTGTGATAGTGCTGCTGACCATGTGCTAGTTCACCCAGCGCATAAAGTGCTTCTCGCCCCTTGGTTTTACGCTGTACTATAAAAGTTTCGGTTGATTTTAATTCCTTACTACCTACATTCACTCCGCTGACTCTTCTGTCACCTTAATTGAGCTTCGATTTTCTTACTAGCGTACCAGTCAGCGAAGCGTCGCATGTGCCCTTGTGTGGAGCTACTTGGACTTGAAGCTTGATACAGTCTACAAACTAACAAACTAAAGGCACATACTTCCAGGCAGAAATCGTGCCGTGGCTTAGTTTCAACTCAGCGAACCAATTACGACGACCCGCCGGTGGCCGGCCGACTAAACGCTGGGCCGAATGATTCTGTCGGAGGGTCGGCAAGCCGTGCAGTAGCCCAGTCAAGCCAAGCCATTTCGTTTTGACGTCATACGAAACGTCATAGGAAATCGGCAAAGAGGATGCAGAGAGGAAGACAGCATTTCCGAATGGATTTTTATACTGAATAAAGTCGCGTAAACGCAACGAGAGTGGTCGAGACATGGTCGAGTGACTCCAGACTATAATTTGCGCTATGTAATCCTGCAATGTTTTTTTTTTTTTACAAATTCCTCCAGTGCCCCTTTAAGGCGTGAAAATACGATTGAATATTCACATTATTTTTCAGTACCCATTAGAGTCCGCCAAAGAAAGTTGTCCGCCCAGTATAATAAGGAACACAGCTTTCACACCTTGAAAGCTCGAGGTTACGTGCCGGTCGTAGTTGCGCTCAACAGGTGGACAGGACTTTTACGTCTGGGGTAATGCGCATATGGCACGACGGCAGCTAAATATCAATTTAATTACATAAGATTCATTTGAAAGCTCATTACCTAAGATATTTAATGGCATTGTCGTGAGAACAGATTTAGAATACACTTCCGTCCTTGTACAACGGTTATACTGCGCTACGAGCTCAGCAGTTCTCGTTATAATTACTGTGAGCAGAATTCATTTGCTAATTAAATGGCATTTAACTGCGCCGCATGACTGTCGCGCATAAGGCGCCTTGAATCCTTCAGAGATTAGGTATTTGATGTGGCACGCAATCTAAACGCCCGTGGTTCCGTGCCCCGGTGCGCCCCGTCATGTGCCTCCCGTGGCCTGACATGGCTGGGCTGGCGTTTTTCGCGTGTACGCAGTAGTGGAAACCGAAGACGACCGGCACCCGTACGCTATGCCGTACGACGTACTGCACGGTGGTGGCGGCGGCGGCGGCGGCGGCGCTGCCGAGGGTGCCCCGGCGGACGAGGAGGCCGCAGACGCTGCAGGCTGCCAGAACCACATTGATAGCAGGAACACGCTCAAGAGGCGCTCCGACCTCAAGGATCACCGTTCCAACAACATTTACATCAGCCGACAGGTGCGCCCCGTAGTGTCACCAGAAAGGCGTCTTTTGCGTCCAGTTTTAGTGCTTCCCGTATCGTCGTGATACCGAGACCATGGGCCCTATTCTCGACTTCGTGAATTTTTCGTGAATTCTCCATGTCTTTTTGCGTAGGTGAAACGTAAGTAATCAGTGACGTCTGCGCGTATAGCTCTCACGACATGCAGTGTAATTTGACGCTTAGCTTACAAAGATCACAACCAAGCTGTCAGATATGGAGCATAAAAGATATAAAAACTCTTGCTACGTATTTTAAAAATTAAGACGGCGTCAACACCACATATTGGCGTCAACACCACATAGTTATCAAGTAACTTTGATACAAAAGCGAGCGAAAGGCATGTGTTAAGCTAAAGAACATCACACAATCTTTTCTTTCCCGTATCTATTTATTCCTTTCAATCGCTTTTAGTAACATAGTTGAACTCTCTGCTTCATGTTAGTTTGCAAGCTGTTTGTTGCGTTATCAACTTCCGGGCCGTCACCGCCACCACGATATCGTCTGCTGCTATATCACAAGTTTATGGGGTGACCACAGAAAAAGACGGCCGTGACCATCGGTTGTATAACGCTATAGGGACAGCAAAACGTTACGCCTGATAATGGCACAGCGTACTGATGCCAACAATACACTCATTCGCCAAACCGAACTCAATCAGTGAGGTAATGAATAAAACACTACATTTTCTTTCTTTGATGTTTTTCTCTTGAACTCGATCATGTGACCCACCAGCTTTCGAGGAGGAGTGTAGACAAATGAAATGAGTCGGGTTCTTTGTGCTTCTTTGTAATAGAGAGGTTTGTACTTCCATCTTGTGTTACCGTTATACCAAACCAACAACTGCTATTTTATTTCCGAACGTAAAAACAAAAACCCGGGACGTATATTTTTATGCTCCGTTATTTCTGACTTGGAAGCAGTAAAAACTTGAATTCCTTTCGCTAGAAATCATGTTTAAACCACGCGTCGTGCGAAACTGCGCCTGCTGCAAATTCACGGGGATTTCACCGCGCCGAAGGTCGGTAAAATATTTTGCCCTATTTCACGGTGATGGAAACCACCATTTTCAAGCTGTTACGTAAAACGACGTGACTTTTACGCAGCTGAAGTCGTCAAAGTGGGACGTATACGTTCCCGGCAACTGCTTATATTAGCTCACGTATTCTCAGCCAATCACAGAAAGGGCGTGGCCTACGAGCCATTTTGTTGTCAAATAGCAAAAGCAGGCCTACGTTGTCATGTCTATTGCATTTTGTCTAGTTTTTTCAATGCCGGCCATGAATTATGCACTTTCCGTAGAGAGAAATAAGGCAAAGTTTAGCACTGGTCCAGTAAACGTCATGAAACGTCAAAATGACGAAAGCGCACACAGCGATTTGTCACCTGGAAGCATGTGCACCAAACTGAAATTGAATTAGACCAATCTTCTGGCGAATTCACGAATTTACGGAGATTTCCCGAAGTCGAGAATAGGACCACGTGAATCTAAACGTAAAATCCCTTATGTCGTGAGATGTATTTTGGTACGCTTCCAATTTATGGTGGTGTTTTTTTTTCTTTTCAGTCACCATTAAAATGCCCCCCCCCTTCCCCCCCGCGATCAACTTCCGGATGTCTACCCTAGTCTTTCGCGCCAGCGTGACGTGAGAAACCTGGCGTCGCCGACCTCGGCCATCGCTGGCTAGAACGCGTGCGGCGCGCCGCACTATAAAGTGGCCTTAATTATTGTGGCTGGCGACAGAATGGTTCCACCATTATGTGATGGTAATTCTGAGGTGAAACGTACTCCTCATGCCACATAACAAAAACTGTGCTTTTGAAACAATCAGGCTGACTTCATTAGAATGGCATTCGAGTCATTGGACGCCTTACTGTAAACACGAAATTAGGTAAACTTGCAGGACGCGTAGCTCCCTTCTAAAGAACCAGTAACAACAAGAGTAGTACGGTGAAAGTCTGGGGCCAGTAAATATCTGACAGGGCCGAGTAAGGCGCATGTTGGAAAATGATAAAGCTCACGTGTCATGCTTAAGGTAAAGGGAAAGCGATGTGGCGGTTATGATGATAAATTGCTTGAGCTAAACAATGAAAAACCAGAACTAAGCATAATTTTCTAGTCCTCTTAAGGCATTTTCAAAGCAGCCAATTGTTACGCCCCGTGTTAAGGATCCCCAGGCGATCAAAATCAATCCGTAACCCTCCACTACGGCACGACTCATAGCCCAAGTGTAGCTTCGGCGCGTTAAACCCCACAGTCAGTCTGTTACGCCCCGTATTCAGAAGAGTGTCGGCGTAGCCAGGTTTTTATTTCAAGGGTGTTCCTCCAACATTCCCGGAAATGTTCACATATCCACGTCCAAAGCATTTCAACGCTTTTGGGCGCTTCGAGGGGAGTTGCACCCCATCGGCCTACCTCACAGCCTACCCCCTCGATCAAAGGCTTCATTACAGATGCATTGCTAGGAACCATGCCTTGGGATTTGTTTCGTTGATGCTTGTTATCGGCGCGTGGCCGCGTTGGTTATCTTATCCTGTGTGTAAAGTGGAGCGCCCGTTTGCTCCTTCTGTCGTGTGCCGCGCCGGGCAATCTGGTTTAATATTGAAAGGGCGTCACCTTGCCGTCACTAACTTAGACTGTTCTTGTTTGATCAACAATTTTCTCGATCTAAAGGATGTTTCTGAAAAAGAGAGCGTTCTGATATAAATTCATGCGGAGCAAACGCCGCGAAATTCCATTCACCGACGTTCTACTGAGCACGTTACTTTGTTCACCGCTTCTTCGAAGAAATTGTACTTCCTTCTACTTAACTGCGGAGCCCAAGTTTACCACAGTAAATCTTTGGAACAAACCTGCGTCGTTCTTTGCTACGTGACAATATAATTCTTATCTTGGTTACTTTATGACGGGATTTTGGTTTGCAAAAATGAGCTTTTCGCACAAATGGAGAAAAACAAGCTACGCGACGTTAACATACACGCACTTATAGTATTTTATCTTTATTCGTTGTTCGAGACGCAGGTCACTGAGAAACGAGGTTAAGCTTGGGCGAAAGCCAGAAAAGAGTGTTAACAGAGCTGATAAGGCCCAGTTTGGCCGATAATCAAAACCGAGCAAGGGGCTGGAAATGTAGGTGTGACCCTATTTCTGTTGCTGTGTGCGCGCAGCATTGGTGCACTCCACTTCTCAAATGCAAATGAGGCCACAAGGCACCTTCTGTGAATGTTTGCATGGGGCAGAGAGAACGCTCGCGAAATGTCTGATTTTTGTATGGCATTTAATGATACCGCGGGGCAGCGGCCCTGTGCGCACACCTACTACGGCTAGCCATGCGTACGCAGGTGTCAAGCCGCGCAGCCAATATAGTAGCTGCGACCAATATAGGGCGTGTATAAGCGCGGGGCTGCGGCAAATACAACTGATTGCCAAACCCTTCGTCCGGAAAATACGAGCTGTCAAGCCTTATCGCGATGCTACTTGTATTGCAAAGGTGTAAAACAATTTCTATCGGGTTTGAGAGAAAAAAAAAAGAACACATACGTAAGTATTTCCCCCGGCAACTGTTGAAAGAAGTACAGTCTGTGCGTGGCCTGGCCCGAGCTCTGGCCCGGCACTATAACTCGTGTTAGTGGTCTTCGCGGCCTTCGGTTACGAACTGCCTTGTTTGCGGGAGATATTTATCGAAGGTGGGGCGACAGCATAAGGATTGCCAGCAGTGTATCAACCCACAAATCGCTCGAGTTGCTTTGTGACAAGGTCACGGAGCCACTGGCGCGTAGGGAGGGAAAAAAAGCAAGGCACTGTTGCAATCGGAGCGTGGGAGTCGGTGGATCGATTCGACGGGCTTTCTCCGCCGCCGAGGGGGCGCTGAACCGTTAATGGGTGAGGCGCGCCCAGCGTCGGGCCAAGTCTGGCGCACGGGAGCGTCACGCTAATATATCTCGAAAGGTGAAGGGCGAGGGATCATTGGGGGGAGGACAACGCCGAAAACTTCCGCTCGGTTAGCAGCGTAGCGCTGGTGCCGGTTCGGCCCGGAGATTTCTCCCGTCAAAAACGGCGCCGGCTGTAACGGCTTTCCGGTCCTCGCGGAATCCGAGGAAAGCCATGAAATGGCTCTTGGTTTCCCCCCGATATACTTGTTGTTGATGCACAAGGAGAGCACAGTCCTCTCCCCATTGTTCCTCTCTTCCTTCGAGTCGGCTACCTTGGTGGCCATTGCAACCGCAGCGCCGCTCTCACGCCCGTCCCGCACTACTTGCTTACCCGTGCATGCTTCCAAACGTAGGAGATGAATGCCCGGAACTAGTGTTGTTTAGCGTTACACCTTATGTATCTATCGCATGACTGCAGCAGCCTGTGTAAAAGTGCTGCCACGCTAACTAAGATACGAGCACTCTTCAACTTTCAAATTGAGGGGGGGGGTGGTATACAGACAGTAGATTTCTTTTCGAACGAGTGATATGCGAAACATTTTATGAACAATTCGGAGCCGAGTCATAATGGTTCGACCAAGCGCCTTACCTCCGCTGGAACTCTACGTTTGAGTGCACGGCTGGTGCCTTTGTGCGGGAAGGCTGTCTAACCAACACTAACTCACGTAGCTTATTTTGAGCCCCGAAAGGTCAATTTTATGCATACACGCGATGTATTGCTCATGCATAAGCTTGTGCTAGTTCATATTCCGCCCACTCCATCGTGCACGATACCATACCCCGTATCCGGTTATGTTTCAGCCCATGGCTGTCCGTCTCGGTCTCTCACATCGTTCCCCTAATAACATGCAGTCGTTTTACCGCAAGGAGTTCTGCCCAATGATTTCCTCCCGCCTTTTTGCAGTGGTTCTGTTGCAGGCAAACTCCCCCGTTTTTTTTTTTACTTTATTTTTTGTCCATAGGACGAGGAAAGTCGCTCCCTCCTTACTTCGACACACCCTCGCCCTTCAGCCCCCTGTTCGCCTCCGGCACTTTCATATATTGACATAAGAAGGCGTGCGTACATTATCCCCGGAAAAATGTCTTTCCAGCAATGTATTTAAGTTTAGGGTTGAAGCACACTTTAGAAAATCAGGGTGAGCATAGTCTTTGTAGGCTGGCTTTTCCACTTTCTGTGTTGCCCAGTGAAGCCTACTCACAACCCCGTTGAACGCTTTCCCAGCGCTATAGCGTAATTTGAGCGAAAGATTGTGGCCCACCAATGACCCACAAACAGCTCCGCTGGTCATCCCCCTCCACAGGCGGGAATGGCACTGACTTTTTTCTTCCCCCTTCCTTCCGTTCTTCCCATGTGCCCTGGCTACTATGGACCCGGTGTGGAACGCTACTGCCTGGCCTGCTGGTGCCTCTCAGAGCCTGTCCAGAACAAAGCCACGGGAGCGGCCCTACGAGTCTCTCATGGTGAACATGAACCCGTACCCGGCGGACGGCACGACGACGTCCACGCTGTCCCGGAAGGATCAGGAAGACATCCAAGTGTGACTTCTGGACCTGAGAAGAAGTCTGAACTGACACTGCGGCGTGCAGCCGCCTCAACCCGCAGTACGCTCAGAACGCCCGACCCCGCGCACGCAGGAACGGACGTCGAGCGAACACTGCGATACGCCAGAGGGAAGCAGAAGCGCGGGAGTTCCGTTGTCGCCACAGACGTGGCCATTCAGCCTCGCTTGGCTCCGTCCGCCGAGGAGGGCAAAAGCAGAATGTTCTATCATCCCTTAGCGATTACGTAGACTCCCGCCATCCCGTCGTTAAAAAATTATGCTATCACAGCTTGATCGCTGTAGCGTTACGAGATAATAGCCGGCAAAGGAGGTAAAGGGAGCAATTTCTTGTGTTACGCGTTGATAAATGCTGGTTGTGGACGTAATTATGTGTTACGCAGAGACCAATAAGAACAAAATTGTGGAGACTGCTGACTTACTAGTTTCCCGGCCAAATGGGAGAAAACTGCACTAAATACAAGAGGGAAACGCCGTTTGTGAAGTACTTCCCAAATGAATTCTGTATGTATTATTAGTAACGCGTATAGCGATGATATCTCATGACGGTCAAGCGTTCCATGCGATTTCGTCCCAATTGAGTAATATGTTCGCGATATTCTGAGCCCACAGGCAGCTGTGCAGAATATTTTCGCTTGCAAGTAAAAAAAAAAGGGGGGGGGGATGCCGAGCATACTCTCGGAGCCGAGCTTCGTCGCCGTATTATGCCACGCTTAATTGAAAGTCATCATAGGAAGAAAACAACTGAAGCAAGGCACTTCGGATTATTTTAAAATTGGAAGTTACTTTTTCGAACTGCTTTTCGAGTCTTCTTTTTTTGTTTTCTACGAAAACGCACTCACGCTTTTAAGTTCGCGCATCCTAAGCACATTCTTCTATTTGTTGAGGGACCAAGTCAACCGGAACTGCTATTTTATGTGTCTGTAAACTAGTGATAACTCATTCATTTTGTAAATTGAAAAGTATCTTATTCCATGTATTTCTCTTATGTTTATATTAAGGCGTTATCAGTAACCCTAATAGGAGTCTCTTTTCGTTTCTGCATCAAGAACAGACGTACATACAGGCACAATAATGTTAAATGTTTTTATTTCAGTTGAATGGCAAGAAATTGTCTAAACTTGGCGCCAAAACACCAAGCATCACGTAGAGGTGTTGATGGCATAAGTAATGACATCAACTTCACGCTTGAAAGGAATCATAACAAAAAAAAACAAAGCGAATCAAGGGGTGCGATAAGGAGACGACGGCATTTCGCCCGGCTTAATCTCAGCGAGCAATCACTTCAACACCAAGTTTCGAAGTGAAAATTCTTTCGCATTTTTCCATCGTCATTAATAATTGGGTGCTTTACGGTCATGCGCAAGCGATCAAGTAGCCCTTTCGTCTCAGCCGCCGCATAATATCTGACCAGCGTGTCGTTATCTCGCGTACTTGTTTTGCTAAGAGCACACCGACCGTGCTCACGAGATGTCAAGGTGCTCAAAACAGGGTGCTCAAGGGCTCGCGGGACGCTGCCTGGCGGACGAAGGGAGCGAGGGGACGTAAGTACTAAGTTCTTAGTCGCTATTGTTTCACCATGGGACCGAAGGAAGAAAAAAATAGGAAAAGGCCAGCCGTGGCCAGTAAGATGGGACACTTGTGGAGGGCGCTTCCGCAATCCTGCGGGCAAAAGAAAAAAAGAAGGAAATGCGTATCGCTTTGGCCCCATCGATACTCGGTGATGGAGTGAGAGTGCCGATCAAAACTCGAAACCCCTTCAACGACTTGTGCGCCAAGTTGTGGAGCTAGCGCTCGAAAAAGGACGCACCTGTACGCTAGGTCTGAGCCATACCAAAAGCCCAAGGTTTGCTGCATTTGTTTTGCTTCTTTTTTTATTTTTCATTTTCTGAAAACATGGAGCACACCAGCATATTAGAAATCGTCAGCGTGCTCAGCGGTTACCGGTGAGAGCACGTATTCAATGCCCTGATTTCCGACTCGAGCGAAGGTTTACGCAAGAAGTCTCGTCGACATCCCTTCAGCCTGGCCATGAGAAGACACAGCATCGATAATTGCTTACACCTCGAAAGAGAGGCTCTCGCTAAGAGACGACGGTTTTTTCAGGGCATCCATCAATGTCGCAACCCACTGCCGAAGGTTTCTATAGCCTTCAACTAGCGCATCTGAGCGTGCACGTAGACACTTCCGGCGATAAAGTGTTCGAACAAAAAAAAAAAAAAAGAAACTCCCTGGTTCTTAGTTTTTCGAAAGCTTCGGCTTTTACCGGCTGCCGTTGAAGAACCTGTTTTAACCGTCTGATATGATCTGAGTGACTGCGGGTGAACTGCACCACCCTTTTTTCCTGTGGAAGTGTGAACTGTGATCTCGAACAGTACCCGTCAGCGGTATGTACCCCGCTCCCGCGGTGTGGACCACGCACCATGCTCTCACAAAGCCGCAGTTTATTTCGACGCCCCCGTGTGTCACGTGTTCTGCCGGAGTCGTCGGTGCCTGGACGATGATAGCGCGAAGGCCCCCAAGGTTTGTGGATCCAGACACCCTTTGGTTACAGTGTGCGGCCATACGTGTTCGGAACTGTTTGAGTCGGCTACATATAGTTACATTAGAGAAAATATTTCCTACCAATGTTAATATATTCCAGGAGATTAAAAATGGTTTTATACGCGGTTGAAATGCCTAATAAAGATATATTCGACAAAGCGTTCGCCTTTTTGTTATTTAATGCACCCGCGCCGGGTGATGCATGCGATGTTTGAAGTGTGGTCATGACTTCAATTTCTAAAAAGACTGCGAACTTTCAAGTGCAAATTCTGCAAGAAGATTAATTCACCCACCATGGTGGTTCAGAGGCTGATGGAGGATTTTTTGATGGAGGTAAAAACGAAAACCGCCTGCGTGTCGAGATTTAGGCGTAAAGGCCTCCAGTTGCCGTTGTCCCTCCGCTACGACGCGCCTCATAGCTTAGTTCGTAAAGCCCCCAATATTTGAAATGACGAATTAAAATTCAAATTGGGGTTTTACGTGCCAAATCTACACATTGGCATGACGAGGGCCACATATTAACTGAGACGACTTCGGGACTGCAACTTGCTCTGAAACCTCGTGCGTCTGATTGGCCACGTACGTCTCGTACGTGGCCCTCCTCATGCCAACTTGCTCTAAAATCTCGTACGTAAGCCATTTTTCAGTTCGCCTTCATCAATATTAACACCCGCGAAGCTGGGAATCGAACCTTTGACCTCGTGCTACGATACATTACGCCTCGTAGCTTTTACGCCTCTAAGGGGGACCGGGGGAACAACCTTGCACGAGGCTGCCTGACAAGGGTGACCTCACGTATAAGGACGGACTGCTTTATCACTTTGATGCATTCTTCATACTTCTCTAAAGTTTGTGTTGCTGTGTGAGGGGAATGCTTGCACAGTAGGATCTGTCTACGAAGTTGAGGCCCCATCAAAGCAACTGGGAGACGAAGGAAAAGAGGAGAGCCGCGTTTCTTCAGGCCTATTATGGCGATGTTGAAGAGTGTAGTGCTCAGCACCCCACCCTAGAGAACTCCTCGAGTCACTTTGCGTAGCGAGTCGCCGCTCTCCATAGACATGTACAAATACCTATCGGAGAGGTAGCCCGGTAGCCATGTATACATGCGGCCCTTAATGCCTGAAGACTTCATCGCCGAGCGGATGGCTTCATGCTCCACGCATCGCACTCTGACTTTATGTCAAGGAATATGTCAACGGTAATTTTCCGCCGACATTTAGCTTGTTTAATACATTTCGGAAATGCTATGACGTTGTAGAGGCTGCTACGACCCTGTCGGAAGCCAGACATCTGTGCCGGGTATATATTTCCGATGGTCAAATCCCAGTCCAAGTGGTACAGCACCATTTTTTCCATCTTTCCCGACACAACTCAGGAGCTCTATAAGTCAGTATACAGGACTCGATGGCGATGAGAACTTTACCTGACTTTAGGACTGGAACAAGGCGACCGTGTTTCCACATTGGCTCTAGACGTCCGGTTTCCCACGAACGATTGAAGGCATGCAAGAGGCAACTTTTTCCCTTTCGCTTAGATGCAAGTGGGTCGTGTAAGTGATGACATCTGGACCCGGGCAGCTAGATTTCTTTGCGGAAGCCAGTGCAGCCAGCAACTCTGCCATGAAGAATGATTCGTCCGTTGGGGACACTGGTCCTGAGCATACTCCGCTGGGGGGAGAGCATGGCGGAAAAAGAGCTGCTGGTGCTTCAGTCATTTTTCTGCAGAAGGCGTCAGCGACTTGGAGGTCCCTAGTGTCCGTGCTCAGTGAGATTGGTTTTAACGAGTGCAGTTGAGTTTGTGGGGCCCACAAGCTTCGGAGCAGGTGCCATATTCTGGATAGAGGCTTCTGCGGGTGAAGCTTGGAGCAGAAGGATTCCCTTTCACGCTTGTCAAGCTCATTCATATGGCTCTGAAACGCCTTCTGCACTCGCCTCGAAGCTCGAAGCTCGGATATCTTCAAGCGCTTGTGTCCGGCGTGCACGCCTTTCTGTTCTTCGACGCACTGCGCGAAGCGTCTCGTACTCCGAGGCGGCGGTGTATCTATGCGGAAGCCTCGGGAATTTGGTGCTTGATTTTTGAGCTCTTGACATCGTGCCCACGAAGGCTTCATATGAGCTCACCGAGTCCACGGCTTCCTCCATCACAGTTCTGGATGCCTCCGAGTCAGAGGAGTGAATAACATACTCTGGACGAGAGCCCAGGAGACCATCCACTGCAATATAAGCCGGTGCATGATTGCTTCCTGCAGTTCAATGTCCACTACCCAGCTTCAAACACACAAGCAATCGTCGGCGCACACTCCATCGGCCTTTTTCCTACAAAGCAAATTCAGCGTCTGATAACATGACCGACGGTTGACTGACACACGTATTTCCTTCTTTCTTAAAGCGAAAAGCTTCAATTATCTCCCTTGTGGCCCGCTTGCTATATTTGGGAAGAACGAGTGTGTGGGGCAGCTCAGGACGGCACGTGCACCACCCGTGGTTGTGGTTGTCATCAGTGAGAGTGTATGGCTAAATGCATGCAGGGTACCTCTTTCAACGAGCTGTGATGTTCGCATAGGCGAACGTTGAGGCAGCGGCCAGTCTTACCTATGTATTTCTTTCGACACTTGGAAGGGATACTGTAAACAACGTCTTTACGGCCCTCTACAAATTTTACACCATGTTTTACCCTGCAACCTTCCGTCCTTTCGTTCTTGTTCGCTAACGTTTGCAGCTCTGGGCAAATCTTGGCCAATTTGTTTTGGGCTGAGCCACTTTCTTCAGGCGACGTGAAATGCCATGTACGTATCGAATGTGTGGGGCGTTGCAAGCAGCACTCCATCCTTTGTTCTTGTCCAAGTTTTATTTGCACTGCACCCATCAGGAAAAGCGTATGTCTTCCAGCAGTCGTGATTCGGATATAGCGATCAGCGGAAAGCGATGCTTTCGTGTGAACTGGCGCAGGTCCGCAGGCGTTCCACTTGAGTCCGCAGCACGGTGGTCCGCAGGCGTTCCACTGTACGAATGTAGCTTTATGGCAGATTTCTTGCACTTTGGGAACTGTGACCACACCAGCTATAGCAGCTAACGCCATTGCACAAGAAGAGATGGAACATAGTCCAGGAGAGGCAGGATAGCCACGGCTACCGGTGATGAAAGGGGGGGGGGGGGGCGAGGAAGATGCGCACAGCCCCAACTTATAGAGCTGAGATCATAGAGCGCAAGCCTCCTGAGCATTGCTGATCCTTTAGCTCACGATGCTTTTGCGGGGACACTCTGACCAGCATGCTTCGAAGTTTGTACTGCTGGAGTAGGGATCTCTTGACCAGCAGCCATGACTCTCCTTGCAGAAGAGTACGACGCATAGGTCTTACTCTGACCAGAAATAAAGTTTTCTCTCTCTCTCTCTCTCTCTCTCTCTCTCTCTCTCTCTCTCTCTCTCTCTCTCTCTCTCTCTCTCTCTCTCTCTCTCTCTCTCTCTCTCTCTCTCTCTCTCTCTCTCTCTCTCTCTCTCTCTCTCTCTCTCTCTTCTGATTGAAGAATAGGCGCAACTGTCGATGCAGGCGTGAAGGCATTTTTTGAGGGAGAGTCGGGTGTTGCTGCTGCAGTTCATACTGGCAGAGCTGCTGTAGCAGGATGCTTCTGCTGCAGCTCACGATGGAGAACCGATAGATCTGGGAAATCCTCCTCGTTGTCGAAGGGCACTTTACCCGCAGATGTCTTTTCTTACTTTCTCCAATGTTCCTTGTGCCCAGCATTACGCCGTTCCAGTAGGGCGGATTTCGCTGACTTGTAGTCAGCATTATTTCTGAACTTTATTTCGAGTATATCCTTCTCGCCTATTTCTCGCCCAAATGTCTATTTCTGCTTATTACTACAATTGTGGTATTTGGGATTTTCAGCTGAACAGGGTTCTTGGTCATGAGTACCACCTCACCGAGAACATCGGAGCGAGATTTGGCACATGCTAGCCACGTTCCCGAACCACTGGCATATTTTTTGGCATTGTATCGGTGCCTCTACGTATTCATACACGCGATAGCGCGTGTAACCGATGACGACGTGCTCGGGTAGTGTATCTGTGGCGAACACCATCTGCACGCTCTTTGAAGACTTCCCCAGCCTCGGGCGGACTGTACAGGCGCCCTGACTCGTAACGGGCTAAGGATTTCAGGATCAGAGAGCTACTTAGCTACTCCCCTGATCAGACCCACTCCGCAATTGCGCTGCCGTTGTTCATACGCTTGGACTTTAACGCCAGCAATGAAACAGATGTGCAAAAGACGCTCTGTGGCCTCAGCGTTGCGAATGTCAATGGCGAGCAGGTTGGGGTGATAATTTGTACGTACTTGTAGCACGCCATCTGGAACTAGAGTATCTAATCCTCCCTTGACAGCAATAGGGTTGTACCGAGTGATATTCTTCGAGGATTCGACAGGTTTAATCACCCCAGCACCACCATGTCTCAGGGGACTTGCGATTGTGCTGATATCAAGAGGTCTCTAGCACGCTTAGAGCCGCGTCAGCGCTTTGCAGGAGCCACCGGCTAAAATTGCTTTGATTGCTCAGGCGAAGGGCCGGTTTCATTGCCGCAGATGACCGATGCAGATGATGAGTCGGAGAAATCTGGCATGTCGTCCGCGTCATCTGCAGAGGTTGTTCGGATGTTATCACCATCGGAATCGCTTACCCCGGTGAAAGTGACGCCCCGGAGGACACAAGATCAGGGGTAACCTGTAGCTATCAGTGTACCTGACGAGACTGCGAACAGCGAGGCGGTAGAAGGTCCCGGCTCCGTGGCAGGGCCTGGTGATTGACCTGGTGGTTGACCCACAAACGGCGTAGGGGGCGGCAAGCCCGGGGCCGCGCTCGTCGCGGGGAGGAGCATATCTGACGCTCACAACAGTAGACAACCAAAGATCTGGTTCAACGATAGCCCAGCAAGACAAAAATTAACAGAGAAAGAGACGATCGAGGTGGGCCCGGCGTTCCATCTTTCGGTGGTGTGTTAGGGTGGGAGTGGTGGTGTGAGGGACCGAAAATGGGGGCGGGTATTTTTCGCTAAAGCTACGCTCTCCTATAATGTGCTGGAGATTGTCTAATTTTTGACGCACTGGGTATCAGCTTCTTCGTACTGGTTTGGGAAGGGGCGGTTGTGTATAGCCGGGGGTGCGGAAAGGATACTGACTGAATTTGCCTGTATATAGTTTGTTGCTCCCTCGTGAGCTTTGCGTGTGGTGCCGAAAGCCTCTGCCTGCCCTCCCTGTAATAAGTATCTACGTTTATATATCGGTTGAGTGTCAGTTGGCTTTTCGCCTCTCCCGTGGCCGTGGTCCGGTAGGTCAGTGCTCGGGCCTGCTGGTCAGCAAACTCGTTGCCCTCTACCGGAAAATGGGTCGGGACACACTCCAGTTCCGTCTGTCTATTCGGGGCTCCCTGAGTGACAATATGCCATCAACCAGACTGGAAGTTGCTGTAGGCTTGCTGCGAATCCGTAAACACTTTGTATTGCCCAATAGAATGAGGGTCAGGGCAGCCGCCAGTTCATCTGCTTCTCCAGCGTCTCAACTTCTGCCGATGCAGAAGTTGAGACGTTGAGAAGCAGAGGAAGGTGAGTAGATCCTGCAACATTGTAACCGTTGTCGTTGTCCGGTCTGGCCGTTCGTTTCTGGAGGCGTCCGGGAAGACAACTCCTTCTTCTTCGCCAGCTACCTGTTGAGAGTGAGTGCGCTGTAGCCTCTCGTCTGTAACCGCGGTTCACTGCACTTGTATTCTTCGGCACTGGCTGGGTTTCGATGGCTTCCAGCCATTCATACGCCAGCTGGTATCTCTTCGCTTATTCCGCCACCTTCCATACGATTTTCTGCAGAACGTGCATGCCCACCTTTATATGGCTTAGCATTTGCTTCTGATTGACAAGATGACCCTCTGTCAGCTCGCCCACCGTTTACACTTTAGTGTCACCGCAATTCTGAGTGTAGCCTCACCGCTATTTTCGCGCCGCAGTTTTCTTCGTCGCGGCCCGGCTCACACATGTAGCCATTGCAACCCTGTCTGGACCCTGTTGAGCTGTAACCTTTCGCTTTTTCGCTTCGCACCTTTTAGCTACGCTGCCCTCGGTGGTGCAAACGCCCGTGTACAGTCAAAGACCACAGGCTTGACTTGCCACGCTGACCCCTTTTAAACCATTGATAGCCGGTGGCGTAAAATTCTGCTTCAACCGGAGGTCACTTTTTTTCTTTTGAGATCGCGTGGGCTTCGCCTACTTTTCTTCTGGGTTGGCTCGAGCCCACTCCTTGGATATCTCAAAATATAGCAGCGGAAGTCCGGAAGTAATCTTTCAGTATAGAGGTGTAATGTCGTTCAATACGAAAGTGCAAAAAATTTAGCGGCGAATTTCTTTCCCGGGACCATGGAAAGGGGTGAAAAAATGCCCGCCGGGTGGGATCCGAACCCAAGACCTCCACTTTCTTTCTGACTAAAAAAATTCTTCATCTGTTTCCATGACCAACCGCATTCTCCCCTTTGCTTTCTGAGGTTTTCTTGACTGCCAACCCTTATTCTGTCTTAATTTACCGAGCCCCTCATTTCCCATTTCTGATTTGCTACATGCATAGCGAGGGCCTCTGTTCTGGCAGTCGTGGTGCCAAAGGTAGCTTAAGAGGGTTCACGCTGGTCGACCACTCTTGACATGTCGTAGACACTCGAGTCACGACCCGGGGGTTAAAAAGAAGGTCCCCTTCACCCCGAGTAGTCCGAGTGGCGCTGGCTACCACCCCCAAGTGCAGGAACAAAAAAAAAAAAAAACCTTAACATAAATACCCAAGAAGGGGGTGGGAAAACAGCCCCGCCGGTAGCGTAGTGGTGATCGCACCGGACCGGTATCTGGAGATCGTGGGTTCGGATCCCACCCGGCGGGCATTTTTTCACCACTTTCTTTCTGACTCAAAATATTCTTTATCTGTTTCTATGACCTGCCGCATTCTCCCCTTTGCTTTCTGAGTTCTGAGGTTTTGTTGACTGCCAACCTTTATTCTGTCTTAATTTACCGAGCCCCTCATTTCCCATTTCTGATTCGCTATATATATATATATATATATATATATATATATATATATATATATATATATATATATATATATATATCAAGGTTGCAGTCGTCATTGCCAGTGCTATTCGGCTTTTTTTCGAAATATTTAATAGGGCCGAATGACGTGTGCTTGTCACGTTTCTTTTTTGATTCATTGATAAATAACCGAAAATATAAGTCGAGAAAAAATCCGCCGTTTTTCTCGACTTTTTTCTCGACTTATATTTTCGGTTATTTATCAATGAATCAAAAAAGAAACGTGACAAGCACACGTCATTCGGCCCTATTAAATATTTCGAAAAAAAGCCGAATAGCACTGGCAATGACGACTGCAACCTTGATATGTATCTTTACCGAGTCCCTCGTCCCGTATCTCTCTGTTCTGCTATATATATATATACTCTCTTACCCAGCGGCCGAAAAGCAGATTTTCCGGTATGACAAGCAAAAAGTACGAATCAACTTCTGATGGAGTTGGAATTAAACTGCTTCTAAATGCATTGAAAGAATAACGGCTTATCCAAAAATGGGAATTTTTTTGAAACCGGAAATACGAAGTATGAGAGTCAAAATTATCGAGAGTCTGTGGTATTTATTTATTTATTTATTTATTTATTTATTTATTTATTTATTTATTTATTTATTTGTTTGTTTGTTTAAAATACCCCTTACAGTCCCTTTTTAGGGCATTGAGTAAGGGGGGTAATAAAGTGAGGTGTTACAAATCATACATAATAAATTCGCGAGTTACAAAACATAGCAAGCAACTAATGGCGACGAGGTTTGCAATACAAGTTCGGAAGACGATAACAAGAAAAAAGAAAAATCGATAGCATAGCGCACACACGAAATCTGCGCACAAGAATCACAATGTGTAAGGAATACAGTCGGGGTAGTAGATAAAGGAGACAACAACCAAAATAGCCAAGTATACGGACGCGACGCGCACCAAGCAGTTGCAATAGTTTGCAGTCGCCCAATGAAAAAAGCACAAAAAAAAACGCAGAACCTATGCGCATGCGCAGGAAACATTTTCAGTATAAAACATTCATTATCAGTCACAAAGACAAACACCGAATAAAGGAAAAGAACAACAAAGCACGTGCTGTGGTACAGAGACGACAGGTTCTTGCGGTCTTCAAGAGAAAAAAAATAGAAGCACATAAGAGGGATACAGGACATGGCAGAAGAAAAAAAAGAGGGAAAACAGTGGTAAGATCTTATTGCGAAAAAGAGTGTGCAGCAATTGGCAGAAAGTATTACTGTCTGATACAGATGCGATGTTGTCTGGAAGACCATTCCACATACGTATGGCGCGAGGAAGCTAGAGCAGATGAGTTTAGCGCATCAGTTGACCCATATAACCGCGTGAAACTGAAGTGATAATGCATCCTACGTGAAGTAATGGAAGGAACATCAAGGTGAAGTGGGGAAGGTCTGTAGCTGTATACGTATTTGTGAAAGAGGCGAAGAACGGAAATGTCGCGGTGAGTACTCAGGAGTTGAAGTGAAATGATGTGCTCAACTTGCGTTATGCTGCATGATGCGATAGTAATAATTTCGTGAAGTGAAACTGGCCGCCCTATTCTGAATCGCTTCAAGCATATTAATTAAGTAGTTGTGGTAAAGGGACCAGATAGGAGGGCAGGTTCGAGCTATGGCTGGACGAAGGTTTGATAGGCTAGTTGACGAACGGGAGTGGAAGGAGGAGGAGGAGGAAAAACTGTATTGGTGGCAAAAAATAGATCTCCGACTTACCAAGTGAGAGGAGCTCTCATTCCAGAGCCCCTGTAGCTTTGGCTGTCTCCCGGGCCCTCTCGACCAGTCTGCGCTGATCTTCCAGGGTCGGGCTGGACAGCACGGCTTCCCACTGTTCAGTCGTTAGATTGTCATTCACAGGCACTGTCTTAGTTTCGGGACAGGCCCTTGTGACGTGGCAACGAGTAGCTTTTTCTCGCCCGCATTGTGGGCATTAATTTGACGGGTAGACTGCAAGGTATATGGAGTACAGGTGGCTGAGATGTGGGTACGTGTTTGTCGGCAGCAGGCGCCATTCTACTGTCTCCTCTTTGGTTAGGTGTTTGTGCACCGGAGGAAGAAAACGGCGACTTAAACGCTGATGTTGCAGAATGTCATGATGTGTCAAAGGGATTGGCGCTGGAACTGTGGACTGGTCGCCCTGAAGTGGCGGGGCCCGGATAATCACAGCTCGTTCGTTCCCGTCCAGGGCGCTGTGTCCTGGTGTCCAGATTACTGAAGTTGTGGGGAATTGACTGGGCGAATTTTTGGTCAGTATATTTGATGAGCGATTCTGATATTCGGCCTTTGCTAAAGCTGCGACAGGCTGCCTGTGAGTCGGATACTACTGTTAAGTGTTTGGCTCGCAGCGACTGACGTGATGGCTAGCGCTATTGCCGTTTCCTCTGCTTCTAGCGGGCGTGGTGTCTTCAATGTCACGGTTGTTCGTTCTCGCATGTCCTCATCAATAGCGCTGATGACCATAGCTGGCCTCCCTGGGTAGCTGGCTGCGTCGGTGTAACGCATGTCTTTGGATTTTTGGAATTTGATTTTGAAAGCACAGGCGCGGGATTCTGGTCTCCCCTGGTTGTATCCAGAGTGTATGTTTTTAGGTATAGGTCTTACGTGAATTTTGCCGCGATACATGTGTGGGAGTGTCATCGCGTGGTTATGGCCTGTAGTTTGCGTTGGGTACCCTAAGCGTTCGAGAACCTCCCTGCCCGTCGGGGTCAACCGGAGTCTTTCTTGTCGGCTGACGAGGTGTGCGGCAATGTGTTCTTCTACCGTGTTATGAACGCCGAGAGCCAGTAGCTTCTGCGTCGAGGTAGTGGGTGGAAGATTGAGGTCTTTCTTGTAGGCTTGCCGGACGAGGTATTCTAATTTTTCCTGTTGCCGCCTGTTGATTGTGATGTAAGGTACGGTGTAAGTTACCCGGCTGGTGACGAGTGCTTGTACTAGACGGGTGGTAAATTCTTTTTTAAGGCCATAGCGCCTGTTTGCGATTAGGCTCATAATTCAGACGACTTGATTTGTGGTGTGCTTGAGTCGTTGAAGTGCGTGCGATCCACCGCCATCTTGTTGAAGATAGAGTCCGAGGATTCTGATGGTCTGTACTTGTGGAATATGTTGATTGTTCAATGTGAGGGAGATCTGAGGTGGGTCGTATGAAATTTTTCCGCATTTTTTCTTCATTAGGGGAACAGCTATGTAAATTACGGCGTAGATATTGTCACGAGAAGACGATGAAGAGGGCAACGCAGCGTGGTAATCTTCGAGAAGGGAAATGGTTGCGAGCGACATACCCTTCGGTAGGAGCTGCGCAGAGGAACTGAAGCTGATGAACGGTAATTCAACGTGATTGTCAATTACAGTGACCAGGGTGTGAGGCAGCGCCACGTTGCGCGTTAGGAGTACCTCAACTATGGGTGAAACCTCGTATACGCCGTCTGCAACAGGAGGGATCGGCGTCAATGGGACATAAGCGGCAGTATACGGTGGTAACCGGGTGTGGTCCGCGGATACGAACCGTGACTTCCGCTCAATTTCGTCGATCGCGGCGTCGGAACAGGGCAGCTCAAGATGGAGTAGGCCTTCTGAACAGTGAATTAGGGCAGAATGTGTGGAAAGGAAATCAAGACCGAGAATAAGGTCATATGGGCATTGGTCCAACACTGTGAAAAGAGTTTGTTGGTCAGCGATGTTGACGCGGGCAGCACATACTCCGACCACTGAAGGCGTACCTCCGTCAGCGACACGCACAGCACAAGAAGGGGCAGGAGTCAGTACTTTACGAAGAAAACGACGAAGGGTAGCACTCATAATAGAAATTTGCGCACCAGTGTCAATGAGGGTCTTGACGATCACACCGTCTACCTGTATTAACAGTAAGATATATGTTGAGCAGGTATCGTAAGAAGAGGATTTCGGGCAGGGGTCGAAAATGCAGCGTCACCTCCGGGAGCTGCATTTCTCAGTTTTCCGAGGAGGCACGTCCGCCCGGGGCCGGCAACTGGAAACGGCGAGGCTGCGGCGAGCGGGACTGGCGGTGCTGTGGAGATGGAGAACGGCTGAATCGGGAAGCGTGGGCGGAAGTTTTGGCATACGGCGGCGGATCGGGATTCATGATTTGGAAGCTTTCGGGCTTATGGTGGCAATGTGGTGAGACCAGGAAAGATGGGGTGTGAAATAATTCCAAGTTACTCATATGAAGATGCCTGCGACAGTGGGGAATTATTGATAGTGTAGCGATAGGTGCAAACGTTTTGCTTGCGCGTAAAGGAGATTATTTTGCATTTTTTCGTGTTCAGTGACATTAACCATTTTTCACAACAGTCATTAATTCTGTGAAGGTCGTTTTGCAGTGCTAAGTGGTAGTCGGGGGAGGATATATGACGATATATTATGCAATCATCTGCGGAAATTCGCGTGCAGGATAAAATGTTATTTGGCAGATCATTTATATAGATTAGGAAAAATAGGGGGCCGAGGACGCACCCTTGTGGTACGCCAGATGTTACGTGGGAAAGGGGGCATTGGGAATTGTTAATGACAGCAAACTGCTGACGAAGTGAAATAAAGTTACGAAGGCAGGATAGGGTTAGAGAGTCTAATTGGAGGGAAGATAATTTATAAATCAGACGGCAATGGACTACACGATCAAAAGCTTTGAAAAAGTCAAGAAAAATACAGTCAGTCTGAAGGTTACTGTTCACGTTGGAACGCAGTTCTGTTGTTAGCTCTAGCAGCTGCGTTTCGCAAGAGAAACCTTTCCTGAATTCGTTTTGGTTGTGAAAGAAGAAATTATTTGATTCTAATTCTCGGAAAACATGCGAAGCGATGATGTGTTCAAGAAGTTAGCAGATACAAGTTAGGGAAATTGGATGGTAACTTTCGGATGAACGTTTATTGCTGGCTTTAAACACGGACACTATTTTACCAATTTTCCAATTAGAGGGGAGTTGACCTGTCGCTAAAGGTTGCCTGAAAAGGCGATACGAATTGTTAGCAGAAACAGGGGCGGTGTTTTTAATACCGGCTGACGTATAGATAACCTGAGTTTATTAACCAGAAGTGCAATACCCTCGGCAGTTAGGTCAGTCGGTTCCATATATGCGATGTTAATTTCCGGAACGTATGGTGCATCAAAATGGTCTTCTAGGGTGAATACAGATGAAAAAAATGCCTTAATTCTGATGTGCAATGACTATCTGAAAGGAGAATATGGTCGTCATCTAGCAAGGATATTTTTTGGCCGTTTTGTTCAGGAGACACTAGTGTCCAGAACTTCTTAGAATTTGATTGCAGAAAGGAAGGTAGATCGATAGAGCAATATTTATGTTTAGCAGATTTAACGGCCTAACAGTAGTTTTGCATAAAGTTTTTGTATGCCTGCCACGCAGAGGGCGTGTCATTGCGTTTATCTATGCCTTATAAACGTTTTTCTTTTACTTTTAAGCTATAGCTTAAAACTTTTTCACGTATAGTAAGCGTGAAACAAGCTCCTTTGCGCCGTTGAGCACCACGTGACTCTAAATACGCGTGGTTTTCTTCGATATCAGGGTGAAGCGGGTTAGGAAAACCCGCATTCGCTTTCTTTTACGAGTGATGCAAGATTGCATGCGTGTAAACCGTAAAAATCACGCTAAGCAAAATCTCGCGCCAGCGATCGCGCCTTTCCTAATCACGCATATACATAACCTGGCACATATCCACAACGGAGCCGTGGGGCGCGCTGCTGCATGTTGCTGCGACATGCGCTTCTTTTCTTTATTTTGTCATGCGGAGGGATTGAAAGGTGGCGCTCGCTTCAGCGGTTTTGGCGGGAAAACGGAGTTCGAGCCGTTGGAGGCATCGACCGAAGCAGGCGGTTTGTGCGTCGTGTCTTTCTGCCATTCACGTGTGTACTCCGCGGAATGTTTGATTTTTGCGGTAAAAAGTGGCGAAAAAGGAACAGTCTGGTGGGTGATTTGACCTTGATTGGGCGGTGTGGTGTGCCGCGCGGTTGGTGCGAGAGAACACCGAATGTCGACTGCCGGGAATTCTCGCGCGACCCGGCGCCGTTCACTACGAACTCCACTTTTCCGGCCGGATGGCGTTCTTACAGTGGGCAGTCAGCTGTCAAGCACGGTTTTTTTTTTATTGCGGAAGTTTGCTATTCAGCATAAGGGGAAATTAAATGTATAGATACACCCCGGATTCCCGAAGGAATCGGAGCAGGGGGCCATGATGTGGTCCTTGTATCCACGCCATGAAGTCTGGCGGACGTCCGGGGCGCGGGCCGCAGGTGGCGATGTGCACAGCGCGTAGGCTTCGCAGAGCAGGGCAACTCCACACCAGGTGCTCTGCTGTAGCCTGGTCAACTGGAGCGGGGCAAAAGGGACAGGTGGAGTTGAACGGGGCATGGTATTGAGGAGGCCAGGCCCTCGTCACAGCTGGCGTGAGGGCGACTCCCAGGCGAAGACGTCTGAGCAGGACCTCATCTTGGCGAGACAACCCGCCAGGGAGATCTGTACCGCGCGGGGGTATGAGAGCGCGCGCGGTGCGCCGTAGACGTTATTTTGCACTGGCAAGGCGAACACCGTTTGACGAAGGTGCAAGAGGAGCTGGATATTGCACACGCACGGGGTGTGTTCCGTCATCTGCAGCCTGCATTGCGGGGTGGCTATTCCGTTGGCGCCATGACACGCGCACACGACATGGATAAGTGTCCATTATGTCCTGGATTTCTAACAGAAGTTCGTTGGACGTGAGAGTTTTACGAAGCTCTCGAACAGCTGCCGACGAATCAGTGTCAATTGTACACTGTGGTGAAGCGTGGTTGATTAGCAACGATGTGTGTAGCAGAGCATCCCGCACTGCAAGGAGTTCTGCCTGCGTCGATGGCCACTTCTCCGTTGTTATGTAAGTGCAGGTCACTGGATCGGGAGCCACAGTCGGGCAGAGTAAAGCCGTATGAAGTAAGGTAGCACGGTTGCTTGAAATATCCAGGTTAGCAAATTGTTTCCTAATGTCATTGCTGATAATATATTGATATATTTTCTTAATAACGACGTTTTTAGTCTATTGTGTAGATCTACCTATTGACGTCGGAACATCGCATTAATTAGTGTCAGGCCTAGTTCTCTACCTAGCTTCTGTTGGACACGGATCACGCGGTCGACCGGGAAAGTTGAGAAGAAAGAAGGCTTCAAGGGTACGTTTCTCGTTGTGGCTGGGAGTCGTTTCTCTCGTTCGCCGTCCGGTTTCCGTGGGTCTCGGCGTATGGCGTTCGGCATCTTTGGCTTGTTGGCGGTAAACTTCGCGGCCGCGCTTGCGGTTCGCGTCGGTCGCCGTTCTGGGGAGAGGAGGCGCTACACCGCGGGTGATGGAGCCGCCTACTCTTACCGTCCTCCGCAGAGCACTTCGAAAATGGCGAAAAATGTTGTCTAACGCAAATTCACACAGTCGACGCGCACATTACGAAGCGCTGAAAATCGTGTTCCATTGTACAGAACCGCCGCTTTATGACCGCATTAAAAATGTGCTCGTTTGTGCTGCACATCGCGGCAGAAGTTTGTGTGTTGTATGAGAGTGGAAACTCATTGATTGAAGCCGCTTTTTATCTTCGCCAGGTGTCACCTGTGGACATCGTTTGCCGGTTCACTATATGAGGCGACGTGAAGCAGCTGGTATGCGGCTGAACACAGAGAAATCATGAAGTTGCAACTGGACACGCCACTGGAAAAAGCCTTGGTGCTGTGTTTGTGTGTGTGTTACACAAAGGACGTTACGTATCTGTCTGCTTTCAGGCAGTTACTAGGATTCGTTCAAGTAGTAGTTACACGTGATGGCATCGACGAAATTTCATGGGCGCTAAAAATGCTGCGCGATTTGTCGATGAAACTAAACCTCGCCTGAGTTAAGTTCATGGCAGTATTCACGTGCTGCTTTAAAGCGGCATCAACAGTTCATCTGGAGCCTGTTTTCTAGTTCCCGTCTTCATTTCTCAGATTTCTCTGTTCGAAATCATTCTTGTCAGTTGTTCTGAATGAAATCTTTCGCTCAAATTTGAAATCTGTTTAAATTTCTTTGACTCTAATCTTTGGTTCAAAATGTCAACCTTTGCAGCAATCTTCACCAGACTTCCTCACGTAATTTTCTTCACAAACGTATGGGTATAGGTGCCGATAGAATGCACATCAATGCTTAATTGTATGGGATTCGCTAGGTGTACTTGTTCAAGATACTTCCTGAACGCTTGTTTTGCACTGCCTTCAACGGCGCTTGGTTTATCACGACCGAAGTTCAGCGGCAATCCTAAACCCCCTTGTTCTGCATACGCTACTAAGTTTGGGGTCGTGTAGAACGAAGAATTAACGCCGTAATCGCAACGTGAGGCTTGTCGATCCGGGACTGGCGGCCTTCCTAACCTTAGTGAAGGGGAAAAAGAGGATCTGTCCCTACCTGATGCGGAATTCTCCAGCTGTGTATAAGACGCCTCTATGACGTCAGAAATCATTTAAAAAGAAAGCTAAAATAAGATAATGTTTGTTTTGCCGTATTTATATGCTTGGTGGGTGCTTCAATCTACCCATAGCATAATTACGGCACAGCAACTATTGTCTTCTTTCAGCTTTCTTTCTAATCGATTTCTGACGGTCAGAGAGGCGTCTTATACACAGCTGGAGAATGCCCCATCAGGTAAGAACAGTCCTCTTTTTCACCTTCACTAAGCGTTAAGAAGGATGCCAGTCACGGATGGCAAGCGTGGGCGCTTAGCGTGATAATTCACCACGCCTAAAACAAGTGTGCAAAAAATATCTTGTACTCACGCTTGGCAAACGTTACGCATCCCGCGAGTCACGCTTAGAAAGCGTGATTTTTCAGCGTGAAAACACGTCACGCTCGTAACAAGCGTGCAAAAAATCGTCGACACTCACGCTTGTTAAGCGTGAAAAAATTTAGAGGGAGATTTCGTAAACCAGGTGTTTGTTTTATCATTTTTTTTACTTTTATAAGCGAGACGTACTGATTAGCTAGTGCACATAATTTATCTCTGTACAGCACCCAGTTATCATTTGCTGAACGACGGTCCAAAAATGGTAGGAATGTGTAGTGTAAAAGCTCGGCGCTAGTTTGGCTGTAGTTGACCTTACTATAACAGCGAATTTTTTTGTCGTCGGTGCCTGAGAAGGGTAGCGGAATGTTAAGGGTTACTTGAAGCAGGCTGTGATCACTGAAACCATCCATGTGTAGTACGGTACCTACCGTTTCAGGCGCCGTCGTAAGAAGTAGGTCGAGGATGTTAGAATCGCAAGTGGGTTGATTCACTATTTGAAACAAGTTAAAATCTAAGGCAAGGTCAATAAATTCCGTGGAAGTGCGGCAAGAGGAAGACAAGTGGTTCCAATCTATCGCGAGAAAATTAAAGTCGCCAAAAATGTAAATCGCGTTGGTGCCAAGTCCAGTTCCTGTACCGGTCTTTGCACGTCTTCTTAGGACTCACTGAACAGGACGATACCGTTCTCAAATTGCAAGCGGCTCAAATATTCTCTATTCTCACGTCGTACCCCCGACTTATTTCATTCAAGCCTCCTAGATGTCCTTTTTAGCCAGGCGACCAATAATTTTGTATTTAAGGTGTCTCCTTGTCGGACGAGCTCCATGATAGAGAACCGTCGCTTTTTGTATGATACTATCGCGCGCGTACATTCTTTATGTTTTCCCACTGAGATTTCTACGTGAAGCTCCCAGAGCTATTCTCTAGACTCCGATTGCTTCCTTCATTCACTACGGGGGTGCACACTGAATCACGCGCTTTTCTGTAGTGTGCAAACAATATTCAAAAGGTTTATTCCGCTGAACTCTCGATTGACTGGTTGATGTCATGAATAGGATCCAACCTTTTCTCTCAGCTGTTGGAAATATAAGGTGTGCCTGATGCGGTTAACCTGAGTAAATAACTTGTATACAACAGAAGCGGCTGAAGCTTCTGCGATTCTCAAGCTCTTTGACGCCACCTATGTTGTGGATTGGAATTAGTATGGGCGTTTTTACAGGCAGGTGGGTACCTACATGTAGAGTCCAAAACATTCGGAGAATAATTTTGTGGGCTTTCCTAGTACTACACGTCCTTCATCCTTTAGTAGATTTAGTAGATTTAGTAGACACGGTTATCCCGTCATCGTCTGCACCTCCTTGATTCACTTCCTTGAGGGCCGTACCAGTCACAAACTATGCCTACGAGTGAACTAAGCTTTGTGAATATGTCTCATCATGGCATGGATCCATCGCCCCTCATACGGCATACGACTTCATAAAACAAGAATTGGGAAATAAAACAACACGCTTAGATCAAAACAAAATGTATACACTTTTCCCTCCTTTCTAAAGTTGAGATTTTATTCTGTAACTACCTGATACTTTCATTGCTTTCACTGGGTCATCGTTTCTAGGTCAGCAGTTTCAGTTGATTGGTATTATTTACGTCGTAGCTCTGGTATTTATTTACCCGCCGTGGTGGCTCAGTGACTACGGCGTTGCGCTACTGAGCACGAGGTCGCGGGTTCCATTCCCGGCCGCGGCGGCCGCTTTTCTGGTGGAGGTGAAAACCAAAAACGCCCGTGTGTACGAGATTTCGGCGCACGTTAAAGATCCCCAGGTGGTCAAAATTAATCCGGAGCCCTCCACTACGGCGTGCCTCATCGCCTTCGTTGCGTCGGCGCGTTAAACCCTGCAATCAATCAATCAATCAATCAATCAATCAATCAATCAATCAATCAATCAATCAATCAATCAATCAATCAATCAATCAATCAATCTGGTATTTGTTTGAATAACAATGGATGATACCGAAACTTTAGGTTGCAAATAGAATTCAATAATAGAATTTTGCGCATCCGTGGCTCTGGTATTTATTTTATTGACAAGGATGCTAGCGGAGTTGTAGATGGCGAATAGAAATGAAGCCTTGCGCATCCGCGTTTCGTCGCTAGTGCATCTTGTGGAACATGGGGCGAAACCTAGTCGAAACCTTCTAGAAACCGGTGCCGTCCAGCTGGGATGCCGCTGGGAGAACTTGTTTTTTTTTTTTTTTTTTGCTTATTTAATAGCCCCAAGGCTTAGTAGACATTAAGCGAGTCCTATCTATATCCAGGAAACTAGGTTGGCCTCCCGGATATAGTCCAGCAAGGAACGGTAGGCAGGGCCATGGAGCCACCGATGGTAATGCGTGTCTTGCCGCAAATTTAGGCCTGCTGCCATCAAACATTTCCTTCGAATGTCCTAGTCGCGAGGATCTTCTGTCCCGCAAAGGCAGATGAGCTTCTGTAAACATAAGACACGTAGTAGCCCCTCCCTCCCTCGCTCCCTCTCCCCCCCCCCCCCTTGTCGGCGGGTGATGCGGGCCACCCGAGAAGCGAAACAAGATCAAAAACTAGTGTACAGAAGCACATGCTGTTAAATAGAGTCGCACATTTGGCTCCAACTTCTTCAATGATAACGCCTTACATGCTTTCGACCTCCCTCGAGGACCGGCAGAGAGTGGAATTTTTTATACATAACAGATCTCTTGTTGATTCCCAGTGCTTCTCCATGGATTTAATGCTCACCTAAATAACATTAGCTGTCAGCAGCAGTTCCTTAAATTGAACTAAGAACAGTTGGCCTTGTTCGTTATGTCAAATGTTTAGAGCGCAGAACAACAAGGGCGAAAAGGTGGAACAGAACAATTCGTGCATTTCGTCCTTTTTATTCTGCGCACTAAACATTTGTCTGAAATTGAAGCTTCGGTGGTGTTGAATACATATCTTGTGTAACATATTAGGTGGAAGATATTCGTTCCAACATTACTTTTCGCTGCTTCGGATTTACAGTGAAGGATCGGTACTTGTGAACTACCGACCCCAAAAGCCCTTTAACACACCATGGCGCAAGAAATGGAGGGGAGGGGGTAGGTGTAGTGCTAAATTAAACGGGGCGCAAATCCAGCATCCAGCCCCACATATGGGCACTCTTATCGAAGCACTTGATTTGTCCAGGGCAGGATTTTATTTTTGCCAAACACTCTGCGATATAAAAGGTCCCCAACGCGGTGGTCCCCAAACTCCCGAGGCGCAGTTTTCCTGAGTGGCATTATTTTCAGGGGCTTAGCACCGCGCATACACCCCTATGTATCTGTGCCTTGGAGGCCGTAGGGCCTTGTACTAATTACCTCACACGGCTGTGACACATAGCCTCACATAGCTGTCACACATTACCTCACATAGCTGTCACTCTAGCTGTCACTTTGGAGGGTGGACGAATTCATGGGGAAAGTCGCCTAAGAATGCTTGCGCATTCTTCAAGTCTTTTTTTAAGTGGCCTCGATTTCAATGCCCTTGAGAAAAAACCAGCAAAAGTAAGAGCTACGCAGTCGGCCATCTTAATGAGAGGCGGCACTTCGCGCGCACATAATCGCTTCTGCAGATCGCAGGTTACTTGATTGGTCACCCTTCAATCCTTTTCCCTGTGGGTTGATGGCCGGTCTGATATAAGAAGCCCTGACAGCGCTCTAAGCTGTCCTACAAGGAGCATAAAAGGCCGCATAGAACGGCATCACTCATGCACATCAGCCCTCGATATTGTTGCGCCTGACTGTACACACAGCCAACGAGCCGGCCTACAGTAATGTCCTCCACCGTCGGAGATGCGGTCGCTTTTTGTGGAAGACCTGCAGCATGGCGCACCGAGTCCCAGCCCTGCTTTCTCGTCTAATTTTCCACAGGCCCCTTATCAACAATAATACCGATAGTCATAAGGCCCTCCCTACGCGTCAGCTTAAGGGGGCAGAAGCAGCAGCCCGTGTTCTTCTGAGTGGCCGAGATCACACTGCATCATCCGGAGCAGTGAGAAGTAGACGAAGAGCGACGGTAAGAGCAGCGGTGAGGGAGAAAGGAAGAGGCCGGTCCATATCTTCGTCGGCAGGGCTCTCGTGGTGCATACGCAGCCGCACGACGCCCGCTGTCCACACTGGGACGCTCTTCTTAACCGCACGCGTTATGCATCGCGGAGCAGGCTTGTGGGCGCAGCGGTGCAGCCGACAACGTCGCGGGGGCGAGACCTTTTGCCGCCGCTGACCTCTCGACGCCAGGGAGGCGACCTCAATGTGCCCTTGCCCCATTGTTCGTCACCACTGAGACGTCCAGGTTGCTGCTCCCGAGGCGTATATCGAGCAGCGAGGTTATATATAAAGCGGACCGCGCTCTGCCGCGTCTTGCACATTCATGAACCACGTGCGATTCGGTGCCACTGGCCTCCGGCTCATGCCTGTGTCGGCCTGCCCAAGCGCGTTTCTCGTTGCCGGCCACTTGTAGGCCTCAGCGAGTCATGTGAATATCGGCTCGCCTTTGGATGCCGCTGGCCGACGAAACTCCATGGCTTTCTTCTGGCTACCGGTAAGCGTTCACCCGCACTGTTTTTCTCCATCGCTGCGAGCACGGGCTCTGTTCGTTTCATGTGTTTCAGTGACCTTTGAGAGACATGAAGCGAACTGTGGCACCTCTGCATTTTTTTTTTGTTTTGTTTTGGCAAGAAAGACACATTTTTGAGAAACCGCTATCCCTTTTTCCCTTGCTCCATCCTGTTCCTTCCTCCTCCTTTGTGCAGTTGGCGCTGTGCTCACGGAGGGGAATAAATTTTCGACGGATATACGATTGCAATATTTAGTATGTCACAGTATCGCATTGGCTAATTCATTATCCTGTTGTAGATTACGAAGTGGCTTCGATGGCTGCCAAGATGGTGGCCTAGAGTGCAACCATTCCTGCAAAAGTGTTCTTGCGAAACTACCGTTTGTCTAAACTATCCCAAAGGCACTGTGTTCGGACCCGGCCGAATACCCAAGTCCTAGAGCCCAACACACTCAATACATGTGTCTAATTTCCAAAAAATCTTCTAGCGTTCATTTTTTCTTGACTTTGAAATGCATATTTGGGGGTAGAATATTAACTTGCATAAAGCTAGAGTGACAGCTATTAGCCCTTCAAAGCTTCATTGAATGACTATGCTACTACGCTGCTGCGTAACAAAGACGAATGCTTTTCTTTCTTAGGCTCTGACATTCCAGTGAAAGAAAAGTTTTTGTTTTGTTTTTAATGCTTGGTACTTACAACATAAAAATATGCGTGAAGGGAGAAAACCAGGGGTACCCCTGGGCTATGAGGCGCGCCGTAGCGGAGGGTTCGGGATTGACTTAGACCATGTGAGGATCTTTAACGAGTGCCAAAATCTCCTGCCCACATGCGTTAGAGATCGTTTTAGCTAGAATCATAAATACGAGCCACTGCGGTTTCTAACCGAGCCACTGGAACTCACGCGCAGCCGAGCCTAATATTGCCGCATCGAACACCACGGCTCGTGTAATACCTCGCCCACCGCAATGTCTGTCACGCCATGAAGTCGTCATCAAAAGCGTCGTTTGGCAATGCTGAAAAGTTGTTTATTGTTTGAGTCTTACTTACATCGTCAGTAAACTGAAAGGGCCCGCATATATTTTCTTGGGGTTCCGTTTGAGTAAAAAAATCACCAAATTCTACGCTATTGACAAGAATGGTGACCTTGAGGGGAAATGTGTTTTTTTGTCTAAAGAGAGCCATATGAAGTAGCTTACTATAAAAAACAGTCGAATATTAAATGTACCATAATATGTGTAGTCTAAAAGTCCAAGGAGCCTTGCTATATATTGGAGATGATTACGTGGGAAAGTGTACTGAAAGTCTGTTGAATGTCGCTCCGACCCCAACGGTCAAGGCAAGCGTAGAACCTTGGTAACAGGCATAGATAGCAATATTGAAAGCTAATTAAATAACACTGCGAATTACTTTCTTGCAAACTTTACAAACGCACTTAGACTGCAATACAAATCACTGGTCTTGAATAGTAAGTATATTTGCAATAAGCCAAGTAACGTGATAGTGACAGCACCACTTGTAAATTGCTATTTAATGTTGAGCCAAAGAATCAATCACACTGCGGTCGCCATTTTGTAAGGCACTTGACACGTATCCAGCAACTGAGCTCAGAATTATGCATCAGAAAACTTAACTCGTAGCTAATAATATGACTCCTTGGCTATTACCAGGACCCGCTTCACAGGTGCAGATAAAGGCTGGGCTGTACATAACTTGGAACTTGCGAACCATTCAGAGATCACAAAATATCCGGCATCCCCTTTCCTCCAGTGCTGTAGCTTATCATCGTGATTTGAGAACGAATACTCTCAAATTATGTGTCTATGTTTAACCTTGTGTCTAACAATATACGCAAAGTTAAAGAATAACCTCGTGCTGTTACTGCCCGTCTGGCACGGAATAGGCACTCACTGTGCCACAGATATGTCAATCGGCTGCCTCGTTCAGATAATCGAGGGCAGGAAGGTCAAGAGGACAAAATATTCGTAGCTCGAGCGTATTGAATAGTGGCCATCCGTAATTCCAATGCATAAACGGCATTAGTACTTCCACGTGTGGTGCCAAATACAGAGTGCTAGCCACTGTTTAACATGCAGTGGATTGAAAGCTCCAGCAGTCACCACCAGTGATTGCAAAGCAGTGCAGAATGCATGAGTCTTCCCCCTCACGTTAGCAATTTCTCGTACCCAAATGCATTTTAAGCTTAATTCTACCTTCCGCCATCGCCCTTGCTGTCCTTATGTTTAAGAAGTTTTTGTTTTTCACTGCGCAAGTTTTCTGAGCGAACCCACTGAGATTTTACGTCTGTAGGTTGGTCCGTGGGTTGTTAAGCTGTCTGTAACGGCATAAGATATTATTGATGAACTCACTGGGAGCGTAAACGAGACGTTCAAGGGAAGGTCTTGGGAGAAGAATTGCCCCGTCAAGTTATAATATTGCTTAAAGTTTTGAAGGATATACAGTCAAACCCGTTTATAGCGGATTGCAATATGCACCGCGATTACTTCGATATATCCAATAGTTCGATATAGCCGAACCGGCCTATAACGAACTTATCGTTACAAGTTCGCAATCCTCGGGAGCCCCCCTCCCCCTCCCGAACTCCACCATCCCCGCATGCAGAAACGAACACAGTAAAGTAGCCGTTACCATACCCAAAATAATCCATTTATTGCAAGTAATAAAGCTACTTTCCGCCTGAACTGCCTAGTTTGCAAAGAAAAAAACGGTGATTATTGTTTTGACTTTCGTTTTGGCGGCTTCAACTAGCATAGCATTCTCTACACGAAACATTATTTGCACCAGTTCGAGTCCGCGTCCTCCAAAATCTAAGAAGCATTGGCGGAGCACATTGACTGCCGAAAGCGCTTCATTATAAGCGTCGGACGGCTTTCACTCGCGACATCATCGGGAATGTGGGGGAGCTCTTGCCACAGTTCACCGATGCTGCTGTCTTGGTCCGGACTCGCTGACTGGGCGGGTTCCGTCGTGAGTCCCGCGCGCCGGAAACAGTTACGGAAAGTGTCGGGTGTCATGTCGCTCCGTGCGAGGCAGAATGTCTAAGTCGCAACTCTTGCTCCGTGGTCGCGGCCAATCCACATCTCAATCGCCGCTCCGAGACCATGCATTTCTGCGGCCATTCTAGGCGCGCAGAGTTCGATATATCGGATGTGAACTTCGTTATAAGGAATATGTTTCCCATGTATTTCCATAACTGAATTATTTTTGTTCGATATATAGCATAATTCGCTATATCCGGGTTCGTTATAGCCGGGTTTGACTGTACCACATCCGGACGGGGCATCAAATAAAAGATGTAGGCGAGGGAAGGAGGGCCAGACTAATGAAAACGCATAATATTGACCAGCACTATAGTTTGAAGCAGTGAGGTCGAAAAAGAAGTCATGCTATACAAACGAGGTGTCAAATTAAGGGTGTCATAGAAGGGAACATGACCTAACTGGCGGTGAGGTTGTATGATGGTTGCGATTGACGGCAATTCACATTGACAAATGTGGTACCCAATGGAAGTTGCCGATGATTGTGTACAGACGAAATACATAAGAATTTATAATACCGGTTAGCAGTAGTCACGTGAAGTAACGTTGCTCTTTGGATGAAGTGCATTGTGGTTTCGAATCTGGCCCGAGTACGGTGTACAACACGCGGTACTGAATTTGGCACGATGGTATGTTCAGGCCCACTGAGCCAGCTGCATTCCTGGTGCCCTGGTCGAGCACCACTTGCCATACCGGTACCGATGTCTAGCTTCGCCGCTTTTCTCTGTTATCTATATCTCTGTCATCTCTGTTATCTACTTCTCTGTTATCTCTGTTATCCCACCGATAAATTGATATATGGATCGTTAAGAAGAATTGGTAAATTTATTCGCCATGAGCGAAAAACGCATCTTGTCTATGAAGTCACCTGAGCGAAAGAAGGCCCCAGGAACGAATGCCGAGTCAGCAAGAGCTAATCTCCGTTGACAGATCACGTTCAGCGATATAGCGCCCTGCCAGCAAGAAAGAAGAAATGGCGGCTCCGTTGCCAGGTAACGCCCAGGCACAGAGAACAGTGGGACACAGCGCCATGTTTGTCCACCTTCGATGGAGATAAAGCGCTTTGCGGCGCGAAGTTCCTGCAGTCATGGCCTCTCGTTAAGTCATCTCGTCACCGAAGCGTTACATGTTGCCCTGCTCCACTCGCCACTTGCGCGGCCTCGTCAGGGCGATCACACTCGTCCGGAGGCTACGTCACATGATGGAGATTGTTGTTGTTGTAATCCTTTATTTTCAAGAGAAGGTCATGCGGCCAAAATACGGGAAAGGGGGGAGAGGCAGAGAGGAGTATCCGAGTAGCAGAAATTATGGGTCCATGAAGGCCATAGAACAGATCACTGCAGTCAGCAAAGCCAGGCGGCTAGGGTTGGAATCACATGTGTCAAGTCTACTAGTACGACCGGAGTAGTAGACACTGGTCTACACTAATCTGTATAGACCACTCTCTAAGCCGAACACCCCTAGGGCTGTGAGAAAATTAGGGTCTTCGAAGCGGGGGGAGGTCGTCTTGAGGGGCATCGGGACACATATCACCAATGAGTGGGGCGGTACAACGAAAACGCGGCGCAGTGTCAGATTAAGTTGTTGAGAGGGGCGAACGCTGACATTTGACAGTAGGGGCAGTAAGGAGGTGGAGATCTTGCCCGGTGAATCCATTTTCTCATGATGTGGGGTGTGAGGGCTTCGTTGGCAGTAGTTTTGTTTATGAAAATTTCCGCACAATGAAGCATCGGGGGAGCCAGAGCCAATTAACCAGCGGGAGTAAAGAAAGCAGGACGAACCTTCAGGGCCTGGCGTGCGCGGTCAAGTTGAAGTGATAGAGAAAAAGCTAACGGGGGAAAACACCATGTTTACCCACATTTGAAGATGAAGCTCTTGGTGCGGCGCATATATTTTAGCGTTGCTAGGCAAACTCCGGGCGCATTGACGCCTCGTTAGCCGCTGCAGTGGGAAATGTACCTGGAAAATGGAACGTGCTTGCCACTCTCGCTATCGGCGCGCTGGGCAACGATTGCGCCACGTGTCGAGATTTTTCGGCTCCAGTCATGAATCACTTGTGCCAATCTTTTTCCGTTGAGACTGTACGTCAGGCGGGAAAGCCACGTCTTTTTTCTGCTTGCCAGCTGTCGGTGCTCTGACTCTTGCGGTCAAGCTTTGTGCAGAATGCTATAGCCTCAGTTGCAACCATGGGCAGGCCCGGCCGACCATCGGCAGTTGATCATGCGGCAGAACGCTGTGCTAGAACAGTGTAGCAGCAGCGCGTGAGGAATGTCCTAGTAGGGGCGGTGCCTGCCGCAAGGTGGTGCTAGATTTGATCCTAGAGTTTCGCTTTGTCTGCAGTGTCACCTCGACTGCTGGCATAGAGCGTACGAGTAGTAACCAGTATACCTAGAATGTGCCTTGGCGAGCGGACATCAATGCAAACAAATAAACCCCACTGGTACTACATCCGTCTATCCTAACCTGGAACATATTGTGTGCGGTGAGAGAGTACCTTTGCCTATTCGTCAGTGTATGACACCTTTAACCCAACTATATAACCTTGCCAAACCAAGAATCGCCGACGGATGGTACCATGGTGAATTAGAAATGGCGCTATTTTTTCTCTATTACAGGTGCTTCCTCGAGCTCAGTGTGTGTTCGGTTAAATAATTCTGCGTGTGTAAACGTCAAGGCCGGAGCAATGCCAAGACCTCACTATAGAAGTATTCCGGTGTATTTTGGTTAAAGCTTGGTTGAAACAAAAAGGAAAATTCTAAGTGCCCTGATACCATCAATTATAAAAAAATGGTCATCAACAGTTTGCGTACGACCTCTCTGTATCTCTGTGGCCATAAATCATGCGTTGTTACTGTCAGACATTGCCAACTGCATCGTCACAAGCACGCCAGATTTGCGAATTATGCAGTGATATTGGGCCAATATTAAAGCTATAGCTCTGCTCTTCACCAGCAAAATGACAAGAATAAACGATACAGCAAACAAATTCTAAGTGATACCGCCTAAATTAGTGTACACTTTTCAGTCAAAGTTTTGTGCACGCCTGTTACCTAGTTTCTTTTGCAGCGCTCGTGTTTTCTGATTTCTTCATCTTTCTCTAGTTCTCATTCTCAGGCTGTCTTCACTATCGCGTAGGTTTGTCTTTTTCGAGGACCTAAAAGTAAAAAAAATGCAGCAGGTTTATAAGTGCGGGAACGGTAAATATCTGTATCCAGCTGATGTTACAAAAATATAGTTTTGCTGTAGTTTGAAAGATTACAGAGAAAGCTGTGTCCGTTTACAAGATTTCTTCGCACGTTAAGGAACTCCGGTTGATCAAAATAATTCAAAGCCCTCCACTTCGGTGCACTCCACGGCCCGAGGGTAGCTCCGGCACGTAGAACCTAAAACATTGAGCGTGGTTTTTTTTTTTTTTTTTTTACTGTTTGTATTGACAGCGTTCCTTTATTAGCTGATGTCAATGGTATTAACTACAAACGTATCTAGCAACAAACTAGGCGTTCGGGGCTAGATATTTTAGCAACAACCTTTAGATACTTTAGATGCTTAGATATGCGCGTAAGTTGCATGGAAAGTTCACATGGAAAGTATTTGAGCATGGTGAGCTCCTTCATTTGGAAGATTGCAGTTGCAGAATACACACACAGACGCACGCAGCACGCACGCACAAACACACACACACATGCACACACACACACACACAGAGAGAGAGAGAGAGAGAGAGAGAGAGAGAGAGAGAGAGAGAGAGAGAGAGAGAGAGAGAGAGAGAGAGAGAGAGAGAGAGAGAGAGAGAGAGAGAGAGAGAGAGAGAGAGAAATTCCCATGTGTCGATGTTCGGGTATTGTTAAGACTTTGGTGTAAAATATTTCCCACGATTCCAGCTCTGTCTTTCGTACTGCAGTGGTTAATTTTTTCTCTCTTGGGGTTACGCGACGGAACGAGTTCGTCAGTGTAACGCATAAAGTACATTGTTGCAAAACAGGCGTGAAAACTTTTTTCTTTTCGCAGGTTGGCTTCATCTGCGTGGCATTGGCTCGGTGCACAAATGGCGATCAGCCCCACCAACCAGCCCCGTTCGAAATGTCCAGCAGTGTCAGCAAAAATCAGATGGATGTGGCTAAGGAGCTGCTGCGCCTCTTCAATCTTCACCATGTGCTTGCGTCCATGAATGTTTCTCACAGTGTGCGAGTGGGTGCAAGCAACGACGGCTCCTTCGTGCCCTCCAACCCCTATTGGATCCTCATGAACCACACCCAGCGGTCTCGGCCGCCTCCGCCGAGGTATGCGGGAGACAAAACGCCTGTTGTCAAGCCCGCGGGACATGGCGGGCTTAACGCTCTCTTTCGTGCTGAGAAGATGAACCTTACCGCTCAGGGGAAAAGCCCTCGAACGTTCTCTGCTGCTCGGGAGCTGAAGAAGCATTCATCGCTAGACCACAGCTTCAATTCCACCTGGGTACGCGTAAAAAATGGCAGCTTTGTTGCGCCTCTACCAATGGAAAAATTCACATTCGAAGATGCCCCTAAAAGCAGGCCTCTGTTAGACACGCTTCACAAAGAAACACTGTACGCAAAAATAGAGCGGGCAAAAACGACATCGTCGTTCCAGGGTGAACGCATGCATGGAGTGAAAAGCAGAGTGAGAAGCAGCGAAATAGACAGCGAAGGGGCTGCCTCAGAATTTAAACTTCAGCCAGCAATGAGAATTATAACGTCTCCAAGTGGCAGCGTCAAACACGAAATACCTGTCGCCTTCAACCATGCATTTATTGTCCTGGGACAGCCAGCGGAGAGGAAGCGCGCATTGGCGTCTGATTACGAAGTATCTGTTCTCGGAGCTGTCTTGGGAGATCTCATTGACCAGTCAGAATCGGGTTACAAACGCAACAAGACGCATTACTATAAACATGTTTTCAACATCGGCGACAAGCCAGTGATCCAAATCACTGAAATTTCGAATAGACACTCACAGCAACCATGGAGAAAGAACGCTTCAGCATTGAACAAAGATGTTTCCAGTGATCTGACAGAGAAGAAAAAGTCGTCAAGCCCTCCGACCACGCCCTTCAAGAAAGTCGTCTTTAGTGGCGTGCACACCCTTTATCACTCGTCAACGACCAGACCAAACCAGAATAAAAATGAACAGCCCTCGGAAAAGGTTATCACGCCGAGAATTGGAGAAATTTTCTTTGAATCAAGTGATTCTCAACCCCGCACAGCCACGTACAGACCAATCCGTCCCAATCCTTCACACCAAACCTCCGCAGATGCAACGGTCGCCAGTAATCTTAGAATGATCAACTTAGAAAGCCAGCACGGAACATCACAGTGGATTCCGCTCAAGAGGAGGTTTGTAAAACGAGAGGTCCCGTCAACAAATAAAGGCAAGGCCAGCGATAAAGCTGGCAACAAAGCTGCAGGTCTAAGCATGCTTTTGGACGACACAAATACAATCAAACCTGGCAAAAAATGGCGAGGCCTTCTCAAGCCTCGCCACTACGAGACACTGAACTTCACGTTGCCGAAACTACTACCGGACGTTATCTTCACCACAGATCTGCGCGGAACTCCGATATCCTCTATATCTCCTTTTGACGAAACTCCAATCGGCAGTGTGAACCGAGTGGTGACGATCTACGGGAAGAAAACTGAACATACACCACATACACCCTCCGCCCCAGTCGCCGTAGTCGTGGCAGAGGGCTCCCAGCCACCGCCGATTTTGATGCAGCAACAAACATCGCTAGTCAAGAGACGCAACGACGAGCCAGACACACCGAAGCCGAAGTACATCCACACCCTCTCAGATAAATTCGGCGAGCGGCAACTTGCTCCAGATCGCAAGGACGATTATCTGCTTCACAAGCGACCTAAAGGCTACCGACCAGATGGCGAAGGCAGGAGACCGCCACTGGGTACCGGACGCCTCCAATCTCCCCTAGAACCCAAGTACGACCCTGAGTTTGAAAGGTCCCGGTTTTTGAAACCCCCGCCACTGTTTCCGGAACGAGATCGACCACCGCATCACGGACGTCACCCCGACGATCACCCCCGGCACCGCGATGGGCCACCCTTTTACAGACAACCAGACAGGCCCTTTCCTGGCCCCGAAAATGGTGGCCCCCCGTACCGGCCTGGCAGAAGGCCACCACCTTATAGTGACCTACCGGGTCGCGGAGAAGGCCCTCCGCCCAGGGAGGAAGGAGACTTCGAAGAGGACCTCGACCCGTCGCGATTCGACGACTACGAGGCCTGGAGGCATCTCACGAGGCCGCCGCTGCCAGCCAATGGCCTCAACGCACCCTTTATGTCCGGGTTTGGTGGCTACCCTCCCTTCAGAGGCCCCCCTTTTATGGGCAGCCCGGGAATCGGCACCATCCTGCCGGGAAAGAAAATGGAGAAGTTCAAGTACCTGCTCAAGGGAGGCCTCCGCGGTGCAGGGGGAATTCGGCCCTCGTTTTTCGGTACGCCGCAAGGATGGTACTGCCCGTGCAATTACTATCCTCCTGCAGGACGCTTTGTGACGGCTGGATATCCAGGATTCTGGGGAACTATGCGTGGAGACTGAGTCAGCTTCATTCGATCTCGCAAATGAGACAAAAACACGTGAGGTAAAGTGGCACAGAGTATTTTCCTCACTGTTACCTTGCCTATTCTCACGAATTTCATGAGTGCGTATGCGGGCGAGCACGACCAAATATGGAAATCAGTTTGTTCGGAAAAGGCATAAAACATTTTTTCTTCATCTCAATCATTTGCAGTAATCCCTGAAATCATTTTCACCCTTGCTTATATCAACAAACCATATGAACCTGATCCGCAGTTCATAATGTACCGGTGTGACGAAACAACGCACCGCCGTTGAAAGGGAACGAATTGGACAGTTTGTTGAGACTGAGGATGGCAGGCCGTTCTTCATCTCTGGATCCCGGCGATCAAAGTTTGCACCCGTGCCCGTCACAGCTCTTCGAAGTGTGCGCGATTATATAGACTGCTGACAGCGCCACTTCGTTGTCGTAGACGTACCAACACCGGTGGTTCTGCGATGTAGTTACCCGGTCACGCGAAAAATCAAGACGACCAACGAGTTTCTCTCCTCCATGGGCAATCGTTCATCGCGCAAAAATGGCGGCTGCAGCTGACCGAACCCTGGATTCCAGAAAAAAATATCTTCATGTGAATAAAGATCATGACCAAAAAAAAATTATACTTGAATTTGTTTTTTGTTTTTCTGGGGGGGGGGGGGGGGTGTCAACTCGCGGTCTGCAAATGTGGTGCCGCAGAATAATTGTAACATCTAAAATTCATTCCTCGTGGCCGAAACTGCGATAACTATAGCAAAGGTGGGCCGAGTTATCCCTGAGTAAGTCTTAACCATTGAAATTTCCTAAAGGGAATGGCTTTCGCGACAAGCGTAAATTTTTGTTTTTCCGAAGGGGATTTGCTGTTTGTGGTCGTGGTGGCCAGCCCTCATGTCCAACGGGGCACTTTCAGGAGCTTACGTGTATGCGTATACTGTTGTGGCGTAGAATTTCTCCGTCATGTGGCCGTTTTTGCGGAATTTGACAATGGAACCACTTAAAATAACTGTCTAAATAAAAGTTTTCTCAGTTTCTGACAACAAAAAAGAATTGGGGGCCAAAACTCCCTGCGATGAATTGTCAAATAGTACGTATAGCATTCATAGCTAAATCGTCTTCGTCGCGCTCTCTTTTCATGCTGTTCTTTCCTAATCCGCTGCAGCTGAACACGTGACAAGGAAATACGCAGTAAATATCTTCTAGGCACTGTGTGCAGGTCCGAAGTTGCTAACAGCAGACGTGGGTCACGTATCCTGGGCGACGTCAGCGGGGCTGATAATGCCAGTAGCAGCCACGCACCGCAGTTTCTTTCCTTTTGTTTCCTTTGCTCACAATTAGGTGGCAACCAGGCGGAATTGAGGAAACTTTAAATCAGTCGAACGCTGTTGGCCCCGCTCGAACAGATAGCGCCAAGCAGTTTCTTTTTTCTTTGCGTTTTGTTTTGCGCCGTTTAGCGTCGCTCCCGACCATGCGGGGCACACCCTCTCAAATGCAACTTAGCGAGGATACCCGTCTATCCGTCTGTAACGCTTGTCGTGTCACACCTTCGGTGCATACGAAACGCTATTAATAAACGGCACCGGCGACTTAATACTTTGATATCAGGCTCCTTATATTTTCATTTACGAACGTGTCTTTCCAGCAATGCATTTGTGTGTTGTAGTGTAGCCCTTTTTAAAGGGGGTATAAGGAGGTATTTAATAAAATGCCCTTGGGCCATCATACTTTGATATCAGACTCCTGAAATCACGCCCCACACCCCTCGCAAAAAAAGGCCTTCTCAGCAACGCACGAGTGTGTAGCTGTGAAGCAAACTGCGAAGGGGCTTGGTGTATAGTGCTTCTAAGGGACACATAAGATTTTATGGAGGTATTTAATCCAAGGCCCTTCCTACTGAGGTGTATCTACTAAGTGCATCATTGTGCGAAAGAGCGGCGTTGTCCGGTAGAGTTGTCCGGTAAGCCGCACTCGGATAAAAGTTAAGGGCAGCAACCAAATCGTCCGCGCCAACGAATTACCACCACTGAACGTTTCTCCGCAACGGTGGAAATAATCCGCCACCCAAGCTCGGTTTTCTAGCAACAGTTTATCAAGAGGTTCAAGAACAAAACGCGAATTTACTGAATATTTGTAATTTATTGTGTTTCCGGTTTATCGCTGAATACACGTTTTAAAATAAAGTTTGTAGAGGAGGTGACGTCGTCAAAAACCGCGGTTACAACCAAACACACATAAAAGGGTTTGTACAGAATGTTTCTTTTATCGGGCATTTTAGTTCATCACCCTTGATAGCGGGAACAATTATTTTATATATTGTGACTAATGTACTTTTAATTGTTACTATCCGTTAGACGCTGCAGGTGGTGTTGCGGCGTTGCTTCACTTCCGCCTGCTGCACGTTTTTACATTCGGGAAGCGTCCCCGAACCGGGCTCCGTCGCCTCCGTCATGTGCGGTATAGTGGTCGATCGGCCAGCAAAAGTTGCTGCCTTGGTAAAGACGACAAGAAGCCGAAGGCCAACTCAACTGGTTTGCTGCATGGCGAAAGGTTACCTGCGATGATACAGAAACAATACCCTACCGGACGAAGTTACAGCGGGACTCGAACAGAGCGACAGCATGGATTCGATGCTGCAACACGAGTTGAACTATCCACCGAAAGGGTGGGCTTTGATACACAAAAGCCGTAACGGCTGCGCGGCTTTCCCAGTGCTTCTGGGCACACGGCCCGAAAACAGTACAGACACACACAAAGCTCTTTCCCGAGTTCGTGAGGGGACGGCAGTGGCGGCGCTCGTCTAGTCTGAGAGAGGGCGGAGAGGCGATCTCGGCTGCGGCGCCCGCTTCGCCGTTGGCTTCGTATTTTGTAGCTGCAACGGCTTGAGTCACCTCCAACGGGGCCCCGCGCGGCAGACGATGATGATGATGATGGTTTCTATTGGTTTCCCCTTTGTATCGCACATCAGGATGGTAGGCTCTGCCATAAAGCACAGGAGCACTGCACGAAGCTCGCATTACGTAGGAACGAACGTAAAATGATGGAGTATGCGTGGTCTGCGGAAAAGTAACGGAAACTGTGCGGCACATAGTGTTAGAATGCGAGGGTATTCATCCAAATCTACATGAGGGAAATATTCGGCTTCCAGAAGCCCTAGGATTTCACGGTAGCACAGAGGAAGTTAACTTCAAGGCTGTCGAGGCGACGAAAAGAAGATTAGAATGCTGCTGGACGAAAAGCAGAGAGGGGAATATTGCCTGGGACAGTTACCACCTGTAACAGAAAAAAAAAGTATTTTGTGCCTAATAAGCTTTTTGTGCCTTCCCTAAGCAGCGCTAGTATTAAACCAAGAGTATAAAACACATATTAAAACAATATATTAGTCCTTTTTGGTAAGAGGACATATCATGACCCCGCTACAAAGGGGACACCAATAGCAATCATCATCATCATCGAACAGAATAGCTTTGCGCTGTATCTCAACAACGTACTATTACCCAGTTGCGCACCAAGGTAGGACGGAGCCCATGGCAAACGTCTTTAAGCCCGCAATGATGATTATATTGACTGTTGTTACTGATACTAATATACTTACGATTATTAACGCGGAAGCTTTGAGTGCCCCATTGCGCGAAAAAGCGGCTTTTGTCGAGTACAGAAATGGCTACCGCTGTAATCAATTAAAAATTCAGAAATATCAGAATTTGTGCCAATGCGCATATCTGGATTAATTTCTATAAGATGAATCAATTAGAAAAATTTTGCACGTTGGAGTTCATATATGTTAATCGAAACCGGGTCTCCAACACATGAAGAGCCAGAGCATTATACCACCACGTTAGCCAACCCGTTTCTAGCTGAGGAAAAAGGGTTAGCCTAGTTCGTGCGGCCCTGACGTCATATCGTCGGACAGGTGAACATGACGACACGTGAGTATAACAGGTGCACCCCAGCAACAGAGTACTCTGAGTTTGGGTAAGTTGTGAAGGGAAATTTCGCCAGTCTGCCTGTCGAAGTATTTCGGGCGAAAAGACGAAGAAGCGAAAGTGAAGAACGAACAGCACTGGGGGCAGCAGTAAAAAAAAGTCTGGTAAGTATCGCCAGGGGAAGCCATAATTCTCTCGCATTCAAAGCACGTGAGAAGACTTCATGAGGGCGCCACAGCGCAAGGTTTTTCACTTGCGAAGCGCTCGCGCTAAAACACGGGAATACCCGCGCGGCACCTCATTCGCAGCCTGCACAGCTCCTGTGCAGGTAATACGTGTAGAAACATTGCGCAAAATATTTCACCCGTGAAACAATTAGGCTTTCACATTTCCATTCGTAAGCAGTCTCAAGTGTGTCTGCCTATTTTTTTACAGCGAAGCTGTATTGGCCTAGGCGAAACGTCCGTGCGTGCACAGAAGACCCGCCGCAGGAGCAGTGAGCATGTGCCCCAGAAAAAACGAGTTGGAGAGGAGTTAGAGGTCTGGGTCTTTTATCTGGGAGTAACACGTGTTTGTGACGTATACGTTCTCGTAGCGTCGGCGTGGAATGCACACGCGCCAAGTGGGAGATAGCAAGAGTAAATTGGAAGGCCTGATTCTTTCGCAACGTGGTTGTGACATAGCGCAGCGTTCGGGGAATGCGCACGCGCCAAGTGGGAGCGATCAAGGCGAGAAGGAAGGTCGCGTACGCATAACGAATTGCGAACACCGCCAGGAGTCCACTCGCCGCGGCCGTGCCGATATATACACTGCGGAATATGGGGCCCGTGACGCCGACCGCAAGCGTCACCGTCGGGCCGACCCTGTTTCCCGTCTATTGATGATGGTTTAGCGAAGCCGCATGGGCGGCATTTATATGAACATTGTGATAAACCCAAGACAAACATGTCCGTGTCTTCATTGCTCGGTACAAAGGGGCGCGTAAAGTGACAGGTAAGTGCGTACCACAGTTCGGAAACACTTTAATATACTGTGGGATAAACGTTAAGATAAACACCGTGGCCGCCCCTTTTCACCTTCTCTTCTCAAAGACCTCCACTTGGTGTAAGTACCGAACCTTTTTATTGAGGACCTGTTATATTGCCACTCAAAATGTCTTCACAGCAGAGCACTTTCGTACCCCAGTCAACCTGACTTTAAAGGGCTGGGTATATATAGGTATAGGGATTCCTGGGGTCTTATTCAAATGCCCTGTGGCCTTCGTACCTCCCCATCAGACTGCTTATATGGCTACTGAAAAAAAAAACATTTTCCTAGCAATGCATGTCTCCAGTGGTGAAGCCCACTTTAATTTGGGTTCGTGTTTAACAGAGCAACTTAAAGCAAATATTCGACAATGGCCTCTCAGAAGTTACTGCGAAGTTTTTAACAGCGGAGCTGTTGTACAAGCCGTAAGTACGCCGTTGCAGGAAGAAATACCGAGAAAATGCGTAAGGCTCGTGAGCGCGTGCCTCGCGGCGACCGCCGAGCGTTCCCGGCACGCGCAGTGGCTTTAGCAAAAAAAAAACTGGACAAAACCCCGCGGAGGGAGAAACGGCCGAGCGCCCGTGAGCGCGTGCCTCGCCGCCACCGCCGAGTCCCCGGCTTCCGCAGTGGCTTTAACAAACAAACAAACAAAAAAAGCTCCAGCGCTGTCGTCAAGAGCTACCGCGCATGTAATGCTTGGCAGGAGGAAGACGACGATTTCGATGCATATGACAATGACTACTGCTAGCACAGTGCACAGCGACGACGGAACATGTAAATAAACAATTTCAAACTTGTGCAAATGCGTGGTGATTCAGTGCGCACGTATAAATAAATCCTGCAGCTTCGCTAAGGTTCAAGCCTTGCGCGACTTAGGGCAAGCTTCTTCAGTAGAGCTGGTGGAAGTCTGCAATACTCTGCATCCACCACTCGCCACGAAGAAGACGATGACCTCTTCGATGCATATGACGACGATTATATACCACCGCTACTATGCAAAAAAATGGCAGTATCTCCACTCCGTGGATGATGGCGAGGGTGCGGAGTACGGGGACTCAAAATGACATCCAAGTTGCGCCCCGAGTGACATCCGATTTGCGCCCCGACCGTCATTCGATTTGAGCCGTGAGTTGCACCTTGATTATTCCCTAAATGAAACTGCAACTCACGGCTCAAATCGAATTTCGCTTGATTTTAGCTTGATGGTGGTGTGCGCACTGGCGGACGCGCACGGAAATTGGGAGGTCCTAAGGTACTCCGCACCGTTACAGGCGAGGGAGTAAGCCGTTTGACCCCCGAGTACCAACTCACGCTCGTAGCTCAATGGGTAAGACGACTGACATTAACTCTGTCTGGTCTACCAGACACAGGCTCGAATCCTGCCGGTGCATGTGTGAGTTTTTGCGATTGTAAATGCTGTGCGCGCGGACGCGGACGGACATTGTGTGGTCCTAAGGTACTCCGCACCTAATAAACAATGATACCGAAACATAACTATGTGTCCGGCTATGCTCACCTACAACAGCTTCGCCATTCGAGTCTTGCGCGTGAGTGCAAGCTTCCCTGAATTTTTTTTTGTTTACGTTTTGTTTTTTCGGCCTTATCTCGCCTACCTTCGACGCCGTTTTTAACTCATTTTTATTTATTTTCGTACAAACCAATTTGACATAATTGTTTTGAGAAAGGATCCAGCGCCGTAATTTTTGTATGTATACTTGTGTTCTTGCACAAATATGTCTAACGCTACCTGTGGACTAAGTAATGTTGACACGTATGAAGCGCTCCAGCAGTTGTAACAGCTCGAAAAGGATTTGCCTCAATATACTTCGTTTTCAGGCTCTCTATTGTAGGAGGAACATTGATGGCACCAGTGGTTTTTTGCACCACGAAAAAGCGTGGATGAATTCGGTCCAATCCCCAACCCCGAAACCCCAGGCTATTAGCCAAAGAATTCTATAGTGCAAAAGCTCGTTAAAATTAACCGTTATGGGACGCAATCTCAGTTCGCATTAATGAAACTTCGAACTGTAATTAAAGTGAACAATGCAATTGGGAAGCAGTAGGGCATGTCAGCACTTTGATGCTTGAAAAATCTCCTGATTTGGGCCTGCTTTTTGTCCCTAAAGGCGAGAGTCCGCACTTCTTGCTATAACAAGTGAATGTAGCGGAATGCCTCATCTTCGCCTTCTTGAAAACTAAAGAAGATACGGGCGGCGTTCCATCCTGCAACGACTTCTGAGCGAACGGCCGCACTATGCTTCGTTCTCGTCCTCCTTGTCGTCATTGGCAGTGACAGGTTCTGCGCTTCTGACCTGGGATACGATGCCCTCACCTCTCAACGCACTACACACCACTGCGTGCTCGCAATGATGCGCCTTCCAAAACGTTTGCCACGTAAGATTTAAATTGGTTTTGCCCTATTTCGACTCCTCCGTTCTACGTAGCCTTGTGGGTATACGCACAGGATGCGTTTCGTTGCCTGTGGGCCAGGCGCCAAAGCGCCGATGCGGTGGCGCATAGTTCGAATTATGCGTGGCGGAACCTACTCCGGTTCGGATTTACGGGCTTCTGTATTCATATACTTCGATAGAGACTTGGCCGGACCAACTCGTGCAGTTCGAACTATCCATAAATTCGAATTATTGAAGTTAGAATTGAAGAGCTTTCACGGTATACGCAATAAAACTTACTTTGTAGGCGCTGTATCAGCAACCCAAAAAAATTACCGCACCTGAATTACCGCAACTGAACGGCGTGATCTAATGATAGGTTCACTGAGGATTGGGAAGCGCACATTTGGCGCCTATTGGACAAGGAGATGGGGCCCGTAGGTCAGCAAAAACACATCGGAATGACGGTCGGTGAACTGCCTGCAAGCTCGCTTCTAATAATTGCGTAAAAACGGCCACAGATCCCTGTCTGCTAAACGTTTTGTTATCCATGCTAACAACCGACGTTAAAAACTTTAGACGGGCGACAAACCCCACTGATAACAATGTAATCACGCTACAAGATATACTAAAAATTAAGTTTCCTCTAACTCATACGCGAAGATTCTAAACTATGTTGTTTGTCAAACTTTTCTGTAAATACAAATGTTGTTTTACCTAACACGGGACGCTTTCGCTACTATGTTACATATCCAACATTAACTGAACCTTGTGGTGCAGAATCAATAATTATATTTTTAAAATCCTGTTTTGTTCCTAGTTGGAACCTAATTAAAACGAGGTTCTTAAAGAGTACGTGTGTTTACTCGCTCGTCTGTTATACTAACAATAACCTTTCAACCATCACCTGAACGGTTGCCTGCAAGCTGGGCAAGCTTGGAAAGGTGGTTTCACTCTATGAATCGGATAGCAGACATTCCTCACTTAACTACCCATCAGTATCGCTTACCAGTATACAGTCGAACACGGATATATCGAACACGGGTATATCGAATTATTGCCTATATCGAACTCATAAATTATCCCCTTGAAAATTCTGTGTAAAAGTATAGGAATTCGTACGTTTATATCGAACCGTATTTTTCCCGACATTGGGTATATCGAACGCCGCGCGAGTTGGAAGGTGCTCTTCGGCGGTCGCTGCACCCCCGATTGAGGTTGAGGAGGAAGTGGAGGAATGCGCGGGCATGGCGAAGACTGGCTTGCGTAACTAATCCCTCCTACCGGAACGAATTTGCGCTTGCCCAGTCGTGCCCTGCTACCGCCCGCCGTAGCGTTAGCGGACGGAGCCCGGTATGCTAAATCTCTCTAGGCACACAAGCCCGAACGCTCGGAAAATGTTAGTGTGAGGCAGGGATGCCCCGACTGCGCACGTCTTTTTTTTTTTTTTTTTTTTGTGGCTGCGTACATTCCTCGGCTTGCCGAAAAATAGTTTTTTTTTCTCTCTCTCTGGGTCTGTCTTCCCCCGATGTCGTCCAACACCACCTTGTGTTGTGTCGTCTCGGGAAAGGGAAGAGGGAACGAAGGCGCTGGCGGAATCCTCCTTCTTTTGCATTTTGCTGCTGTTGCTGCTGTTTGGCGAGTTGTCCCGCACCTTTCGGAGATCACTGTTTCTCTCGGAGATGACCATCGCGAGCGCTTTGTTGGAGTCCGTTCAGAGAGCCTTGGAATTGTTACCTTCAAAGTTATTGTGGTACGTGCGCGTTGTTCTTCTTTTGCGTGTGTGTTGTGCACGGTGTGCGAAGGCGCAGCGTACTGCTGAAATTTTATAATTGTGCAGCCTCGAGAAGATCGAGACCAGCGTCTTTAATTTCATTTCCTGGGCGAAGGAGCAGGCCAAGATCAGTGATTTTTTTTTCCACGGAAATAAAGCGTCCTGTTGCGTCGTAAGTGCGGAATTAGTTGTCATTTTTGAATGCGACGATCGGTAAATGCTCGTCCGCCATAGGTGAGGTCTCCGAGCCCATATTTTTTATATCGAATTTTTCATATATCGAACTAATTCGCGATCCCCTTGGAGTTCGATATATCCGTGTTCGACTGTACATGCATAATCTTAGAAAACATGTTATTTTCAAATCGTGTTAACTTCCTCAAATCTGTTTCTCTTTTCACACAGGCGTGACATGGTTTCCGTAAGGCACACTGTTGTGAGACGCGACTTACATCTTTCTCACGTAAACAGAACATCACTCTGGACTAGCAGAGTAATAGCGCAGCGGAGACCGGAATAGAGGTAATAGACTCGAGCGCTAAGTCAGCCCTCGTGTGTATCTAGTCTTACCTCTGTCCCCTTCTCTGCTGCGCGGTTTTTCTGTTAATAATGCCAACCAACACGTCCAAATAGCCACTTTAGTACAATCATTCTGGACCATTCTTCAAGAGCTGAGGGTAAATTCCTACATATTTCCAAAGCTTTTGACAAGATATGTCATTCTATTAGTGCATAAATTGCGCCAGCCAAACCTTGACGAAACATTACCCATTTGGATCAAACATTTTACTAACAACCGTTTTTAGTATATTTGAATTAACAATGGGGAGTGCCGCCAAACTACCGCTCGATCTGCATAACCACAAAGGTCGCTTCTTTTCCTTATCTACATTAATGACTAATCTGCTTGACGTTATTCTCATGCACCCTTGGTCACTGATGGCTGTGTAATCTCCCGTGAAATGACCTCTGATTATGGTGTAACTACACACTTGATCTTGTTACACATACGTTCGAGCTAAAACATTTTCAACGCATTTCATCTGAAACGCAACATGATTTTATGTGAATCACGCAATTAATCTGGTTTGCTTTGTCTTGCTGATTTGTGAGGAGTATGACACAATTAGAAGGATCACCCCGTTGTTTCCGCTGACACTTTTCTATTGTTCCAGTTAACGTAGCTAACCGCATCATTTGCCGCTTCCTTGTTGCTCTTATAGGAGCGTGTGCAGTGTATAGGGTCCACCGCCGTCTGCAGCGCCACCGAGGCGTGAAGCAGCCTCAAGCGGAACGGTTTCGAGCGCGGAGACAATGCGAGCCGTTGACGAGAAGACTGTTGATACGCTGCAGCCGCGCTCGTCATGAAATATACTCTTTGCGGCACTGTCACCTGCACCCGTGGACGGTTTAGCCTGAGCAGTATTCTATGTAATCCAAACATAAGTGTTTGAACCACGAGAAAATTTGTGTTCGTTCAAAACGAAGGCACTCTAAACGGATTAAACCGCTTTCGCGTAGTTGAAGCCGTTGTCTTTGTCTATAAGGCGGCTCAGTATCTTACATTCGCGTGCGTTTGTATGTTGCATGATTTTTAGGTAATGAGGGATGTAGAGCGTCCCCCGCCGCGGTGGCTCAGTGGCTAAGGCGTTGCGCTGCTGAGCACGAGGTCGCGGGTTCTATTCCCGGCCGCGGTGGCCGCTTTTCTGATGGAGGCGAAAAGCAAAAACGCCCGTGCGTACGAGATTTCGGCGCACGTTAAAGATCCCCAGGTGGTCAAAATTAATCCGGAGCCCTCCACTACGGCGCGCCTCATCGCCTTCGTTGCGTCGGCGCGTTAAATCCTACAATCAATCAATGTAGAGCGTCCACAGTCGAGTTGTATTGACTTCTCAGTGTCGAACATGTAAGCTATAGCTTGAAGTGTTACTGGCAGGCAGCGTTGCGTCGTTGCAGATCAAGGGGACACATTTTGTCCCCTTGATCTGCGGTGCAAGGCATTACGCGACTTGTTCGAATGCGCACGACACCTGCTACCGTGCGCCGTGTACGTACTCTCATGATCAATTTGAAGGTCACCGCGGGAGCGTCGACCTGGGGCCTTTCAAGCTGCATAGCGGTCAATTTACGAACTTTGAGGATAAAGATAGAGCTGCCTTCTTCCACTCGTAGGCTCTTGCATGATACAACCATCACTCCTGGGACTAACTCATCACCTTTTTTTCTTTGTAAACGTTTCCATTTTATGGCAATCATGTACGTATCTTTGCCTTATATCTGGGATAACAATTAGTGGGACTATACTAAACCGGTTCGCGGCAAAACAGGTTATCTGAATATTCAATTGACCGATTATTCCAACCTGAAAGCCGAATAACCAGATAACCGGTGTGATCGGTTGGCGAACCACGGTATCCGAATATTCGGATAACCGGATTTCTGTTTTATTCACTAGATATTTTTGCGAACCCGAGCAGGCTTTTTGGCGTCGATTTTGTGGTGTCACCGCTTCGCTGTCGCTTTTTTGAAGCCGAGTTCTTTTCCGTGGCTGCGCCATTGCAGAATACTATATTTCACACCCAACACAGAGCATCGGCACGAATTGCATGAAGGAGAATCTTTTTTAACTACCAGCACTCGTGGCGTGGTTGTACACGTAAACAATTCGCACAATTCATTGTGGCTTCCCATTATTTCGCCATTTTTTTTTGCATCATGACTAAACTGTCGCCGTGTTATGGCACCACGGGAATCAAATAAAATCATTTAAATAACTTCCCGTAAATAGGGCTGTCACCGTTCCTATCCAACAGCCAGAAAAAAAGGCTATCTAGGTGCTTCCGTGGTTTGGTCCCGGGTTTCGGCACCAGTGAATGTGGCGGAAAGATGCCGCCAAACGAGAAGACCAGCGTCCAGCTTCCAAAACGCTGATGGAGTCAACCAGCCAGGACGTGAGCGCAGGCGATCCTCGTTTTTCCCTTTTCTTACTGACGCCCCATGTCTGCGCATCTTCCTTTCTCAACACGTTTTTCTACGCTTGATGCCATAACTCGGTCCATTCCTACACTGCAGTGAAAATTCAGGGCAGGTCGAGTGACATTTTTTTCTGGGGGGCACTTCATAATTGTTCTCTTCGTCTTGATGAATACACCCCCAATGCTGTCATTATTTGGCACCACTGTTGTGCTGGTTCGAAAGTTTTGCCCGGCATCGGAGAAAGAGTTACGATGATGTATTACTGTGACAGGCGCCATTTATCAGGATGAGAAAAATTTATTTAAACGCTTATGTCTTATACCCGTGATGCCAAAACACGCGGAAGGCTCATTCCTGAGCTAAAAGTAGTGGCAAATTACATTAGAATAAAAACCGAACCCGGTTCCACCCCGTGTGAAATGTGCTGAAGCAGCGGAGCTGTGGGTTGTCTTGACGAGGATTCCCTTTTGCTTGGGCTTTTTTTCTTGTGCATAATGTTACAGACGTCTTGGCGGCTTATTGTTACACAACTTGTTTCGAGATAATTTCGATCACACAAGATTTAGAGCCGTTTTCTCCGTGGAAGCCCTGGTCTATGAAACGGCCCTCCAACACGAACAACGCCGATCTCTTACGAGCCAGGGAGCGGCGCTCGCTGCGTGGTATTCTCGAGTTATGTTGCCACTGCCTCTGAGTCAGGCACCGCCTACATTCACAGACCGCCAATATATTCTCCAGAGTGTATTCCCCCATGGTTCTTCACTAGATGATCCCTCATACCTTGACCCCCAATTCCTCGCCGCGCTAGACACCTTCTCCCTTGAGAGCGGTCTGGCACGAGTAGTGTGAGCCGGGGTCTACACCCAGCTCGGTACCTCAACTGGACCATTAGTTCCTCCATTGGAAGCTGCATCCCCCTCGAAGATTCAAAAAACGTTTATTCCTCCCTCCCTGCTATTCCCATTTTCCCCACTGTCCAACCGGCCTTCCCTTTTCCAATGGAGGACTTTACTACTATTACTCTAATCATACTCCCTCCGTAAGCACCAGGCTTCACGTTCAACGCGCAATGTGGGTAAGCCAGCTTACACAAACCAAGCTTACAGCGATAGTTTTACAGTCGGCTTCACCACTAAACACAAGTACATTGCTGAGAAGACGAAGACAATTTTAGGAGCAATATAAGCCGTCTTATATCAGAATATAAGGGCACCAGACCTTTTTTATGTATTTTTTTCTTGACTGGGAACTTTTTTTTTTTTTTTTTTGCGCGGCGGAGAAACCTGCTCCAGAGAGCGCGTGACACGATACCAGCAGAGACTGTCGTCAGGGCCAGCCCTAGAACAGCTCCGCTGTTAATAAATGAATTCGATGCTTCGTTTGTGTTGGCAAAATTACCCACCCAAATCACAGTTTCTTGCCTCTTATATAGCCCTTCCTGGGGATGAGAGAGACAGAGAGAACTCTTTAATGTGGGCTGGAGAGGTCAGCTCTGCTAGTGGCAGTGGCAGGGCTTGCTACAATGCAGTGAGATGGATGTGAGAGATTGGGGAGAAAACACCTGGAGAGAAAACAAAAGTTAAAAGAATGACATGCATTAAAATGTAAGAAATAAAACTCTAAATAAATTGAGCAAAAAAGTTGAGCAAATGGTGCCGAGGAAGCACAGAACGCCAAACAACAAAAGGAGAAAAAAAAACGTATATGACAACGCAAACGCGTACAGATGTAGTCATGCACACAATTCAAGAAGTACAAAATTTTCTCTAGTCCAGAATCCCGCAAAAAAATGCCGCAGAATGTTTGTCCCTAAAGATCAGTCATTTTTGTTGGCCAGGGTCCAAGAAAGTGACTCAACTGAAGCTTTGCTCCACGTCGTTCACGAGATAGGCAGCTAGTCGCTGTTGCTCGCGCAGCAGTAAATCTCGGGCATATACACAAGTGCTCAGTAGTCTCGCGCACAGCGCACGTGGGACACAGTGGTGAATCCTCCCACCCTATTTTGAACTTGAAGCTTCGGGTGTAAGCCACGTTGAGACGCAGACGACGCAGTAAACCTTCAGGCCCTTTTTTTAGGTCGGGTGGAAAACGGAATTTACAAAGAGGGTCAATGCCATGCAGAGGTGGAGATCCGCTGCAAGTGTCCTGCCACTTCGGCATTTGCTCACTCCATCCAGTTCGAGAGATAAGGGCACAACTATCCTCGCGAGAAAAAGGAAGCTATGTCATGTTGCGTAGAGAGTGGCCAGCGCTAGCGGCTGCATCAGATGCAGTATTTCATTCTATTCCCGAGTGACCGGGCAGTCATTGAAGCACAATGTGATACACCGCGCGCACTGCCGCTGTGTGGATTTCGCTTATTTCGCACACAAGCTGACCGGTGGTTGGTTAGCCTTCGTAGAGCTTGCAAAACACCCTGCGAGTCCAAGAAGATCACCCGTCGCCGGGCATGATTTGCGCCAATGAAATGAAGGGCAGCCCTTACAGCCGCTACAGCTCGGTAGCGGTGGATGATGCTTTGTGGCTCAGTTTTTTCTTGATTGTGCACTGTAGCGACGGAATCCGCACGCCAGTGGCGGATGATTCTGCGGTCACTGAGCCGTCCGGATAAACGTGCGCGTGGTCTGCGTACGCGGTAAATATATATTAGCGAGTGAAAAACTTTAGGTACGGGCATGGACGACTTTTTGCCTATTCCGGGAATGTTGGTTATTATATTCCACGGTGCGAGTGTCACGGTGGCAAAGCTGACTTGACAGGTCGTCGGAAATTTGCTGGAAGCAAGCCTCTCCGATGCGATGCGGTTATAGCTGCCAAATGATGCGCATGGCACCGAGTGGCATGGCGTAGAGACGTTCGAAGCCACTTTTGATGTTGAAGCACTGAGGCGGAGAGGCACCGAGCTTCCCGCAAAGTTCCGATTGCCAACGTACATTTGGGAAGATCCAGGCCGACGCGAAGAGCTCTCGCCAGCACTGAATCTATATAGACCTTAAAATTTGTAGAAGACAGTTGATGTAGGGCCGGCAAACTGTAGTGTCGCAGACCGAGAAAGAGTGCTTGGTAGAGTCTAAAAAGACAAGACACGGAGCATCCACAATATTGTCCACTGAGCGTGCGCAAAATGCACACGAAAGACGAAAGGCTCTCTTTCAACTGCCGAAGACATCCAGTGGTCAAAGATGATGCCAAGAAACTTGTGTTGTTTGACATAGGTATCTGCGTACCTTCTACACTGAGCGTATATCGTGAGTCGTCACGCCGCGTCAACGCAATGCGGCACTGCACATTTCTGAAGGGAACCACAGGAGTCATGGCGACATCAGACAAATCGTATTCTCTTTACAACTCTTGACTCGCCACTAAAAAAATTAATTTAAATGTGTTTATGCGGTACCCATGCCGCCGTAATTCGGGGAATTTTATTTGACTATCAAAGGTCATGAAGAGTCACGCAACAATTTTGTGGACGCACGTTAAAAATTAGTTCTTCTGTTCACGTTCTTAAATTGACTCACCAATTTCTCAGCTGCTTGACAATAGTTACATCATGGCTAGCAATTTATTACGTGTACGAGTGATAGAGTTCCCATGACTGAATGTTTTATCACGACAAAGGCTGGGAGGAAGCTGTTCAATTGAGTTAATTCTATACCCATAAAGCGAACTAAGCGAAAACAACAGTTCTGTGAGACTAATTGTGGGGTCTGAGATGTTCCGCCGAAAATTGGACAAAATAGTTTCCGGGAAAACCCCCAGCCGCGGCTCCCTTGTAGTGGCGACGCGGTGACCCGGTGCTCATTGAGCCGCAGTGACAAAGCGGATTCCGCCGAGAATTTCGCTTCGTTGGCAGTTCGGTGAAGTTCGCGCTGACACACAGCTTTGAATTGCATAGGTTTCTTCAATCATTTTTCAAGTTGTAGTAGCGGCCACCTCATACCCTAATGACGAAGGGAGTTAACTTGCCGAAGTCCGAGTTGAAATGCTTTGTATTTAATAACCAAAGGAATCGTCGCAGGTCGTTCACATTGTACAATCTGCACCGATGGGTCGGTGGCGGAGCTGGGTATGTCAAAATGCCAAAAGGTTTTGAACCAGGACGAAAATCCTGGATCAGGACGATTTTTTTTTTTTTTCAACTGCGAAGTTTCTGAGAAAGCTGTACAGCTTTTCTTTGCAGTCATACGGCTGCATTGAGGTCGATGTTAAATTTTTCTTCGCAAAACATCTTCAGACGATATCCCGGCAAAATTTGGCGTATGTAATGAGGAGTTCATTATTAACATGTCAACGTCTTCTATAGCGCTACACCTTGTGAGTAAGCATGGTGGCTAGACGAAGCCAGCAAAGACTCATGCATTAATCAAAGCATACCGCTTCCCGCCGCGATGTGTTGTTTTAGGTGGTAACGTTGCTCTTACTGCAGATGCGGTACGTATGAAGTAAATGCTGGTTTCTTTGTCCCGCATTTACATCAAAATCAAATTATGGATTGAACAAGTTGCTCGTGCCTTGGAATATATAGTCTTGCGGCCTAAAACACTTCACTAGGCACCCTAGCAGCTACACAGTACTTGAACTTCTATTTTCCTCAGTGCGCCTCCCAAAATATCCAATAACAGGAACTTTTCGATGCGAGTGCCTCGAGGACTTCTTCCAGGAATACGAAGCGTTTCTATGTTTTGCAGTAAAGCCGGCACTTTTTTGCTGTCGCCCAATTCGTTCGAAATGGCTAATACGTGTCTCCGCCGGAGGCAAAGTTACACCAAGAATATTTCTCCGAAATCGGAATAACTACTCTTCCAACTTCAAGCTTCTTCAGCTGTTGCTCAACAGTTGGTGCAGACGAAGATTGTAAGTACTTGTGCAAGCAGCCCGCTCATGTAGCCTTTGCTGTTGATTTCATGGCACACACTCCTGCCTGAGAGCCCCAGCAGCGAGAACTGCTTTCGAAACTCCTATGTGCTGCCGCCTTAGTAACAGACAGAAAACTGCAAAGTTTCGTGCTTTTTGAGCTCTCGTGCTCAATTTAAGGGTGAAGGGGGGGGGGGGGGTAGTCACAGATCGGAGGGAAATCTTTCTACGTGCACAACAACGGCGTTTCACTGCTTAACCTAACAGTTGGTCGTGGGGCAAGGTGACACTTAACGAGCTCAACTGCAGGGTTTCACGCCGGGTCTAAAATAGTTTTTTTAACAAATAAAGTAGTACTGTTTTTTTTTTCTATTGAGCTCTACATATCGGTTCAAATCTGAAAGCATTTAACTTCCCCGAGATTACCTTTTTCTTATAACGCGATCAAATCACATTCTCCAGATTGTCGGATTAAGACGGCAGTTTGTGCATGACACAAAGTAGAGTCATTATAAAATTAATATTTCGTGTAGGTGCATGGTATAAATCGTAGTAGTGTCGTAATATCACGAGTCATCGTCCATCCCCCAGTCACGGCCCCCGCTCACATTAGGCAAACTACTAGTTCCGTCCCAATTCAGCGTAATTCAACCTTACCATCCTCTACTAAAAATCACTAATCAATCGCTTATTCATCCCACTCCGTCCTAATACACCTAGTACACCTTAATCCACGTTAATGCATCTTAATCCACCTTTATGTCACCCTACTAGTCACTGCCTTTTATCACTAGTCATCCAATAACTTTGATCACCTTTAGTTCATCCCTCATACACGGCTACCATGCTCTCTTCTTGTCTTACTTCAGTCGTGTTAGTTTCTGTGTCATCCGAGTCGAAGCCGGGGTCATTCACTGTCACCCTCCAGTAAGCCATAAAGCTTTCACCGTAATATCCATTTCGCGCACACTGTGTTGTGACATTTGCTCGCACGCCCAGGCGAGCAATTGAAAGTCAGTGTGAGGCATGAGTCAGTGAGAAAAATTGCACCCTGGTTGTAAGGGTATGTTACAGAACATTAAAACAAGAGTTTAAAGATTCCAGGGAGTGCATAACGGTGAATTCTTTTTTACATTAAGAAGTTGTCGAAAGATTTCGGTCTGTATGCAAACGACGTATTTTACGGCGCACGAATTATTGTGTTCCCGACATGATATCATCACACTAACAATCGAACCGAACAATCGAATAGCGGATTAGCACCTCCGATTATTGCGTTCGAATATTCGAATGTCCGCTTAGCCGGATATTGAAATCGGGTACACTGATTATCCGGTGTTGAAAATCCGGATATCCGGATAACCGGCGCCCAAGGCCGGAGTCGCTCCAAGCCGGTTTTACCGGATAAACCGGTTTGACGGATATTTGCAAGCCCTACTAACAATGGCGCCTCTGGGCAAAATTTGTTTTGTTTTTTTTATTGTTACTGGTAAACCTGCACGGTAGCTTTCCAAATGATTGCGCCCACTCAACCAGTAACGGTACATACGACACGGGCGGTGTCACCGATACCTGTTTGTCGACGCGCAAAAAAAAAAAAAAAAAACAACGAAAAGTGGCAACTTGCTAAACGGAACGAACAGCTGCTCAATAACATTTATTAAAGAGGCATAGGCACTTACTGGCACCACCTGAGTATAACCGGCGTAAAAAAGAGGAAAAAAGAAATCAAGGCAGAAAGAAGAAGGAAAAGCATTTTTATATAAAAAGGACATGTCGACAACCCCCCAGTCAAACAGTTTCGGGCCCCTTTCCTCCCACTTCCCCCACCCAAAGAACCTCAAAGCAAAGCAAATTTGACACGGGGGAGTCTCTGCACAAAATGTAACTAAAGATGATAGAAGAATGTACGAGGGCTCAATGAACGGTGAAAAGGGAGAGGGAGGATACTCTGATGTTTTCCTCGCCACGGAAGCTGATGACGCAACATGGTGCTGCTGCTCGTTTCGGTCGCCGCTCGAGCGATTACGTTCAAATTAGTCGCGACTGCGCATGTTGTGACGGGACCCGTGGCCGTGATGCAGCGAAGTATGCTAGGAACAGTGTGCTACAAATACATTATTTGCTTCGTATAAAAGCATTACTTTACGCGTTTTATCTCACAGAGCTAAATTGTTAAAACTTAGCGTCGAAGCTGATTGTCACGTGACGCTCCCTCCTAAACTTTTCTTTCATCCATGGTTGGTTCGCCACCTGGCCACGTGGCTCGCCGCATCCATGCGAGATTGACCATGGATGATATAGCGAGGCCGTGCCGCCTTCTCTGGGCGTTGCGCGGGAGCGGAAGGCATTGAGCAGCCGACGTTGGCAAGCGGCGTCTGACCACCCTTCGGAGCTGCTTCACTGGAGGAATGCCAAGCGCGCTAAGTTAGCATCGGAGACTGAGGAAGAGCGAGCCGTTCGGCTCGGAAAACGCCGGAAGCGGGACCCACCACAACCGTAGACAAAGGCAGGATTTGGACGAATAGTGAAATATAGAATTAACTAGGCTAAGCCAAGCTTTCGCTTTGCATATCCAGGGCTAACTGAGCTATGCCGCAGCCATTTTTTAAGCAGTTGAGCTATTTAACGGATATATTTACAAAAAAATAATAAGAATCAGAATGTTTTTTGACATAAATTCACAATTTTCAAGGTTTATTAACATATTTTCCTGAATCTCAATATTTCTTTCGCGCAAACACGAACCGTTATATATATATATATATATATATATATATATATATATATATATATATATATATATATATATATATATATATATATATATATATATATATTGTATATATATATATACATATATATATATATATATATATATATATATATATATATATATATATATATATATATATATATACATATATATATATACATATATATATATATATATATATATATATATATATATATATATATATATATATATATATATATATATATATATATATATATATATATATATATATATATATTTTTTTTTTTTTTTTTTTTTTTCATTCCGGAGCTGAACCAGAACTGAACTTCTATTTTTGGAACGAAGCAGAAACCGGAACGAAAAACATTTCGTTCCAACACCCTGGCCCGGAGTGAAGCTCGCGGGCCGTAGCATGTGCTACCTCATTCCCGGGAGGTGAAGCATGTCCCGGGGTCCATACGACGTAGCTACGTCGGGAATGGCTTTCAGGATCTTAACCCCCCTCCCCCCTCCCTCCCCGGTGGTGCTCTTCCCAGGCGGTAATTCGGCAGGCTTTTTGAGGGTCGGGGATCATGGTTAGGTAGGTGGTGGGTGTGGGTGGGGTTATGTAGATGGTGGGTGGGCATGCTTCTGGACGATATTTTATAGGGCCAATGTCCACTCATCTAGGTAGTCGGTGATGGGAGGCAGGGTGGTGGGGTCTTTGCGGAATGCGGGCCAATTGGTGATCTTCGTGGTACCAATTTTCTGGTTGTGTGCAATTGGGATAGTACGATTTGAATGAGATAGTTGTCACTTCCTAGGGGGTCTGGAGTCCTTTGCCACGTTAAATGCCCCACGTTGGCTGCCAATGTGAGGTCTGGGGAGGTGTCACATGTTACACCGTTCCCCAGTCTGGTTGGGGTGGCCAGGTCTTTGTAAAGGAAGAGTGGACGTGATGCTGGGTGGCGTGGAGGAGAGCTGTGGTCTTTTTTGGAGCCTAGGTGTATCGATCCCCAAGTCGCCGAGCAGAAAGAAAGGATTTTGATGCGCTGTCCGCTTGGCGTCGTGCACGAGGGTGTCGATTGCATGAAGGGGGCTGAGAGGTAGGCTGTGTACGTTCAGGATAAAAGCGCTGGTTTGGTTTCGTCGAGTTGGGGAGATTTCGGCAATTGTGTACGTGATGGAGGAGGTGAGGCTGTGTTCTTGGGCTGCGAGGTTCTGCGCCACTAAATTGCACTGCGATGCAGGAGTCTTGGGTGCAGGCCTTGTTACATCACTCACTAAATAACTCGTTGTTTGGAGCTCTTTGCCTTTGTTGGCCTTGCGCCACTAAACATCAACCATCATCATCATTGGGTGCAGGCCCTGTACCCGCGAATTCCAGGGGCAGGGGTGTCGGTTTCTTGGCGAGCCAAAAAAAAAAAAAGAATTAAAAAACTTTGCTTTAAAAATGTGACCGCTGCAAACAATCGCTACAGGATCTCGATCCACCCTTGCTTTCCATGCGCATGCTTTTTAGACGCGGTTGCTGGTTGTAACACAAGTTTAGTATCCTTCGCTTGTGTCTTGCCGTCCATGTTCATTCACTCGTGGCTACGATCACCGGAATACCCTGCCTTCTGTACCTGCGGCATTTCCCGCAACCTGGGTTCTAGACGCTTTTTTTCATTCTTTGCATGGGTTGCACGTTATGTTCTCGGCTTCGTGCAAGCTCGCTAGTCTGTGGCGTTTTTACGAGCATAGAGTTGGCGGCTTTGTCGCGGCAAAGTTGAGCGCTTTCGCCGCCCCCCAATCCCATCAAAGCTGCGTGCCAAAACCATGCGGAGAGCATCTACGGCTCAGTGATTCACCGAATTCCCTGAGTCATAAAGTAACACAACCCTTCTCCCTCTCCAAACCTTCTCCTCCTCATGGCATAAGCCGAGAATTAGTGGAGATCAACTTTTCAGACAAACAAAATGTGCACAAGTCTCTTGCCTTGTGCTCTCAGAGATAACTCGTTAGAAGAGCGATTTTTGCAGCGAAAAAAAAAAAAAAGCCAGGATCAGTCAGAGCTATGCTTGTAGTTAATCCTGAATTCCCAGGACATAAAGTGACGGATAGGCTTAAAGAAAAAACAGAAATAAAAGAATTACTGTGCGATGGCTAGCAAGTATATTCGGTAAAAAAAAAATTCTGTACTCTTTTTGAGGTTTAAAACAATAAATGTAAAAAAATACTTGTCATACAAATTTCCGCGGTGGTTTTACGGCTTTTGCAGTCACTTCCCCCGAAAGGTTTTCGAAAAGCGGCACTTTTTTCTGGTGGCGTTTTTCTGGGGGCTTTTTTCTGGTGGCGTTTTTCTGGGCTTCTATTTCACCTTCATCACTTTTCTGGGACAAATATTATTACCGTCCGCTTTAAAGAAGTTACCGAATGTTTCTATTATAGCTTACGTTAGTTGAAGTCGAGTGTTTGACGAACGTTCGTTTGGTCGAGAGGATATAATTCTGGAAGTTAAAAGGCACCGACCAATGAATAAAAAAAGACAAGAGGCGTTTCGACTCCCACACCGAAGCCTTGTTCCCAAAAGGCTGAAACGCCTCTTTTATTTTTGTTTTATTCATTGGTCGTGGCCTTTTAGCTCCTTAATCTTATGTTAGTGTATTTTTGCATATCAACCTATTCAACTGTTTTGTGGTCACTAAGAATTTGTCCCGCAGTCCCGGATACCTTGATTCTGTTGGCGAAAACTGACTTATCCTCAAAATCTGAGCCCAGTTGAAGGCAACCAATCAAGGAATCATTTTTAAAATGTATCCTCTCGACCGCGCGCGTAATGCTCCACTTCACCTTACTTCTTTCTGTTCTTCCTCTGACACCTCGTGATCCTCTAACCCTTGGAGCCAACTGCTTAAATATTTTTCCGGTCCTTTCAGAAAAAGGGATATAACGGCTGAACAGTGTTTTGTTTGAACTGAAGGATCAGTCCCTTCATAGCGCTTCTGTTTTCTCTCCGGTTAAAAACTGTTTTGCTTGCTCACAAGGTCGCGGGTTCGATTCCCGGCCGCGGCGGCGGCTTTTCTGATGGAGGCGAAAAGCAAAAACGCCCGTGTGTACGAGATTTCGGCGCACGTTAAAGATCCCCAGGTGGTCAAAATTAATCCGGAGCCCTCCACTACGGCGCGCCTCATCGCCTGCGTTGCGTCGGCGCGTTAAACCCTACAATCAATCAATCAATCAATGTTTTGCTTGCTAATAAATATTCAAAGGTCGCATTTCTCTCTGCCGGTTCCCTTCCTTGATATGTTACGAAAAGAAAAGTGCACCATTCACTCATGAGAGAGCCGTGGGATGTGCTGTCTTGCATGAAGTATAAAAACCATCGCTGGGAGGGAACGGTTGTACGGTAAACGAAACTTTAGGCGCCCAAAGGGTAAAGCCGTTCGTGCGCCTGAAGTTGCCTAGGGCAATAATATTGCACTTTTGCCACTGGCTGTAGTACAAAGATGGCTTTGGCAGTACAAAGGGACAGCACCTCATCGATCACCCTCATGCATTCCTAAAACGAATCTTCATACGGCTGGGCGAAGGGAAAGTCCGGCGATCCCGTGTACGAAGAAAACTGCCCCGGCACAACCCCATGCGCATGCGCGAAAAAACCAGGTTGGAGGGGGGTTACAAGTAAGGGGAGAAGGATTGGCTGGGTTTATCTCTCTTGTAGCAGAACGAACGTGCAGCGAGCTACTGCGTGAGGCACATATCAAGCGACAACGGCTAGCAGGGGAGGAGGCGGTACTGACGTAACAGCGTCAGCATGGCAATGCAAGCACCGTCCACACGTTACTTCGAAATGGGTAGGTATATAGGACACGCGTCATACGTACTCCTGAGTAGCAGGCAGCTTACGATCAGCGACGCCGTGCGCAGGAACGGCAACGAAAGAAAATACCGCCAACAAGCGACGCATAATGAGAAAGAACTCTAAGGAGTAACACACGGGTAAACGCCGGAAGCACGTTAGAGCTTTGCTGGTTAATCGTCTGTCTGTACAGAGTGCATGGGCCCATTTTTTATTGCACTTGTACAGTCGCGTGCGATTTGAAGGTAATCGCGCGAGCGTCGACGGACCACGACGATAACGCCCCCACGCGGCTTGTTTTACTCTGCCTGGTTCCTGGTTTACGCATTCCTCTCTCCCTCGGTCGCTGTTTATTCCAGCAGCCATCACTCCAGCAACAAAATCAATGACCCCCTTCCTCTTGTTTTATCGCGCACGCAGCGACGACGTCGCACTCGTGGTATTTTACAGCAGTTCTCGATAAGTTGCGCAGAAACGCATTCTCGGGAAATACTGGACATTTATAACAATTGGTTCTATCGTTGCTCACGATAACCAAGAAAAAAACGCACGCGCGATTGCAACCACACAAGATCACCACAAAGCGGAAAGGGTGGTTTACTAGCCGCGGGAGTGATCACTGCTTGATGGAACAGCGACCAAGAGAGAGGAGAAAGCATAAACTAGGTCCCAGTCGCTCCGAAAAAGGCCGCGCGGGGGCGTTATCGCCTTTATCGGTCGAAGCTCGCGCGATTACCTTCAAATCGCACGCGACTGTACGTCAAGACAAGACGCTTAAATCACCTATGCTGTTGAAGTGGGGTAGCTTGTTTGGTAGCATGTGATTAAAAAAAAACGTGTTAAGTCAGGCACCTTTATTTAACACTTGAAAGCGCTTGTCTTGCAGCTTTTTTTATGTTTAAGCATGCTCTGGCGATGTCATTCCGCGTTTCTCGGTTTGTATTGTCACAATTGTATAGGGGTGGCGTCGACACCCGTTTTTACACTGTTTACATTTTTTTGCGTAATTAACAACTATATTTGGTTCTGTCTGGGCGAGCCTGACCTTCTTATGCACGAAAACTCATCATACCTGAAACGGAGCCAATGAATTCGACAATTTTATCGCCCTGGTCCTGTCCACCGATTCTCCTGTGCAGCAGTCTGTGATTTCCCTACCCCCCCCCCCCTAGGGGGTGTATAGACCCCCCCTAGTTTTTCTGGACACCCCCCCTTGAATCCCCAAATTTCACTCTTATTATTCCTTGTATGGACCTTTTTCAGTATCGATCTGCGCATGCGCAGGCTGCCCGTCTGCTATTCTTGGCAGTAACCTCGGGCAAAATAAACAAAAGTGCGCCCCCCCAAGCTTGCTGTTAGCGTTGCACGTATTTATTTGCTTTTTTTCGACAGCTCGTGGCAAGTTCGTATGTGCACACAAAAAAGGCTTTCAAAGGAAAGGGGCAAAGTGGTTTGAGGCTGACCACGCTGCGAGCACATTGCTACCAGCCAGGGAGTAGCGAAAATGAAAAAAAAAAAAAAAAGTAAAGGAAAAGGGGAGCTTCAACGGTCACAGATTAGTCACGGAAACTTTCGCCTGCTACCGTGACATTCATATGAATGGTATGGGTGACGGGTGGGTGCGGGAGCAACTGCAGGACGAGAACATTTTGTGCACGAGTTCTCCGAAACCCAGATATTTTAGGGGGTGTGCCTTACTGCCATTTTTAATACGCCGAAGTGAAATACCACGCGGGGGACGCAGCAATTCCCCACTCGCTTGAAGTAATTTTGGGAGTGACGTCGGGTGCTCAGGGAAAAATGGTCCAATGGTCCTCACTGCAGGGCACACTTGCTGCAGCTTGCGTTGGTGCGAGCTGCAGAGTCGTCAAAGGAAATCAAGCGGACCATCAGCTTGGTCTCTTCGCTCTACTCTTTTTTCAGCAAGAGCACCAAACACCTGAGTGTCCTTGAAAAAATTGAGGATGCCCTAGGATTGAAGCTGAAGCTAGTGCAACCCGGCAAAACTCGCAGGCTCTCACACGAGCGGTCTTTGTCTGTGATCCTGAGGCTACTTGAGCCTTTACTGGTGGCCTTAGAAAGATGGTGGTGACATGAGCAGTGAAGCTGGCGGGCTATTGCTGCAGCTGCGGTCAGAGAAAACAATTTCGATTATTTCGTTTGTGGATCGTCTGTTCAAGCCATTGGCGACTTTGAACAGCGCCATTCAGAAGACTTCTACTACTGCGGTAGACCTATGTCGTCTCGTCGAGGCAACAGCTGAGGCGATTGGAGAACTTTCGGTCGAAGGTGTGCTCAAAGACGTAAAAGTATCGGTGCAGGACCTAGCGAAAAGTGGCACTCACATTCAAGCATGAACACGCGATGACGAGAGAAGCTTAGCATTCCAGCTAACCAAGTACAAGGAACTGATTCTCGAGAATCTCCGACAACGACTTGTAGACTGCTCTACAGCGCTGCGGTAGAGCAGTCTAGAAAAACAACTAGAAAAGCTGTTTTTTTATCCCACTAGTTAAATAATAGCCGTCTGTTAACCAAACGCTCATCCCCGTGACGTACGTTTTTCATTTTCTCTGTATATATATACACCTGAGAGGCGGTGCTTTCTATTCAATATAAGAAAAAAACAAATTTAGAGAAATTCATTTTTTACCATGAAAGGTCCGTATTCAGTTTTTTTTTTTAATTTCTCGCCATTTTTCAACGTATAAGGACATTTTCGAACTTGTTACCAGGGCCAGTGACGAAATTTGAGTTCTTGAAACAATGTTTAGGTAGTACACGAATTATGCAGCACTTATAAACCAGGCACCGATTGTACGCTCCCGATTTATTAAAACGCCAGGATTAGCTTCCGTAGCGCTTCGCCTCGCCAAATTGCCCATTTTAAATGTACATGCTGAAAGAGCTTCTGCAAAGATTACGGTTGTAAACAAAGAACGGCATCGAATCAATGAAGAAAGTAAATTATATGTGTGTTTACTGCACTTAGTTCAAGTCAAAGGCGGCCTCAGTCGAGGTAATTTTGGTTGAGTGCTTGTCGATATATGCTTTGCTAGTACCTCCTCACGGGCTTGTTCTTGCTCTGTACCAGTGGCCTCTGACGAATCGATATGTTATTTATTTGCAGTTCTTATAATTAAACTTGCACACGTCTTACTTGACGCAGTGTGAAAGCAGCGCTAATCATCCAGGGCCCATAAAAACAAAAGCAATTGAAGACCGGGCACATGGTACTAGGCCAAATAAAGACGCTGAAAAAAATCTTCGAATATCGAAAGTGTGAAATTTTATTTATACATTTACAGAAACACATACCGCATTTTGAAACACGCGATGACGAGAGAAGCTTAGCATTCCAGCTAACCAAGTACAAGGAACTGATTCTCGAGAATCTCCGACAACGACTTGTAGACTGCTCTACAGCGCTGCGGTGTTTTTACGCGTGCTTGTCGCAAAAGAAACAAGTTGTAGACTGGAAAGCAGTTGTTCCAGCAGTCGGTCTGCGATACGATGAAGAAATCGGAAGCAACTTAGACGCGGAGTGGAACATTTTCAGGCGACTTCAGGAAGATTTGACGTCCACTGCATTTTTATCATCTCTGCTCGTTCAGCCTCATTATGCCGCAATGTTCCCCAGCCTGCGAGACGTCTTCTGCCATCTCCTGCTGCTGCCGATCACAACAGCCACTGTTGAGCGCTCGTTTTCGGCCCTCAACAGGGTTTTGTCATCAGAAAGAAGCCGTCTTCTTCCGAACCATGTGAATGAGCTGATGAGCATAACTATCGAAGGTCCGGAGGTATATTCGATGCGCGAGATGCTATTGACGTTGACCGACATGTTTTTAATCATTTCATCGCAAAAGCGGTGCAGTGCTACAGCAAGAAGCCTAGACGGTTGTAAATAAGGTGCGGCGTTATGAAGTTCTAGTCTTCAAAAATGCGTACTTCTCCAATTTTTATTTTGGAATTTATTGCTTGGTTCTTTCATTCGCAATATAACGGTTTGTGTTTCTGTAAATGTATAAATAAAATTTCACACTTTCGATATTCGAAGATTTTTTTCAGCGTCTTTATTTGGCCTAGTACCATGTGCCCGGTCTTCAATTGCTTTTGTTTTTATGGGCCCTGGATGATTAGCGCTGCTTTCACACTGCGTCAAGTAAGACGTGTGCAAGTTTAATTATAAGAACTGCAAATAAATAACATATCGATTCGTCAGAGGCCACTGGTACAGAGCAAGAACAAGCCCGTGAGGAGGTACTAGCAAAGCATATATCGACAAGCACTCAACCAAAATTACCTCGACTGAGGCCGCCTTTGACTTGAACTAAGTGCAGTAAACACACATATAATTTACTTTCTTCATTGATTCGATGCCGTTCTTTGTTTACAACCGTAATCTTTGCAGAAGCTCTTTCAGCATGTACATTTAAAATGGGCAATTTGGCGAGGCGAAGCGCTACGGAAGCTAATCCTGGCGTTTTAATAAATCGGGAGCGTACAATCGGTGCCTGGTTTATAAGTGCTGCATAATTCGTGTACTACCTAAACATTGTTTCAAGAACTCAAATTTCGTCACTGGCCCTGGTAACAAGTTCGAAAATGTCCTTATACGTTGAAAAATGGCGAGAAATTAAAAAAAAAAACTGAATACGGACCTTTCATGGTAAAAAATGAATTTCTCTAAATTTGTTTTTTTTCTTATATTGAATAGAAAGCACCGCCTCTCAGGTGTATATATATACAGAGAAAATGAAAAACGTACGTCACGGGGATGAGCGTTTGGTTAACAGACGTCTATTATTTAACTAGTGGGATAAAAAAAACAGCTTTTCTAGTTTATGAACCCCCCCCCAGAGCCATTGAGACACCCCCCCCTTGATTCGATGTCTGGGGAAACCCCTGGCAGCAGTGCTGCCTTCACCGTCCACCAAAATTGATTCTATGGCCCTCCAGAAAGCCCCTACCGTCACTGGACCTATATTGATCCTTATTTTATGTCAAAAACATTTCAAAGTTCGATTCCCTCCGTAGATAGGTCATCAACCTCAAGAATATAAATAACAAAATCAAGCACTTCCTTTCTCCGTGATTTCTGTGAACCTTCAAAAGGACGTTTTTTTTCTTTTTTTTTAAGTTGGTACGTTTATTCGCCATCACCGGCGATTGCGTGCTTTTAAGGTTTAGGACTTGATAGCATTTTAGCTCGTGTGACCGCTTGAGCACATACCACTGAGCCACTGAACCTACGTTGGGTGAAACAGCCGTAGCGCACGATACAGACCGGGCAGACCGGAAAGGGTGGCGTACAGTTTTATGTTCTCAACATGGCTTAGCTCTCGGGTTACTTGGCCCAGGATGTACAAGCGACCTATGCTTTGGATGCACTCCTTGAGTAAACGAGCGGCATCGAGAAAGTCAAAAATTGCCGCCGTATAACGGAGAGCCGGAGAGCCGCTTTGCGCAAGCCGTCTATCCGCAGTCGCATCCGCATGTTTAAAGTAGCCAAATCCACATCCGTTAATTTTGCTCATTCTTGTGTTTTTGTTGGTGCCTTGGTGCGCTGTCTCACCGAGTAGAAGTCGCGTAAAAGATGTCTTAATCTAGTTCCCCGCACGGCGTGCATTAAGACACACTTCGTAACCTGCATCTGCAATGGGTGCGTATTCTGCGGTAAAGAAGTAGCATAAGCTACTTGTTTCAGCAATCAGCTGTACTGCAGACAGACAGCCCTGCGAAGGGCGTGACAGTTTGCATGAGCAGATGATGCGTATCCGGACTTACGGAACGGAGAATCTGCACGGGAAGCGAAAATATCTTTAATTTTTTTGTTGCTTCGTGTTGCTACTGTGATGCGTTTGCATACTTTCTCTCTTCAATTCGCGTCGTTTTTGCCTGATTTTTTTTTCTTCGCGCGCGCGATGTGCTGCCGTTACGTTTATCATTCACTGGGGCACTAAATATTTGCAGAAAATATCGCCGACATTCTCTCCGGCCTCAAGCTCTGTGCTGACCAGGACCAAAAGAGGGACGATTCATCCCTCGCTGCTCATGTTAAGAATCTTCTGGTTCTACTAACAGCAGACGGTAAGCGATCTCGTTGAGCGACCGCAACACGGATGGTCTTTCCGTACATCTTCGGATGACGCGGTCTTGCTACGCGTTGTAGTTCATTCATATTTTGTTACGCAGACAAAGATCCAAAATCTGGATCCAACCTACAGCAGGTGTGTGATCGCCTTGCGAAGGGTGCGTTTGTCAGCTCCACCAGAGACCTTTTGAAAGCTTCCTCAAATATCGGTGAAGATACCTTGGCAATTCTCGTTCAGGCAATTGCAGAAGCAGCCAAGCATGGTAAGTTTCCTTTGGATATATGAATATGAAACTGGGTGCAGCCATTGTCGATTAGTAATGCTTTTGGATTAGCCTGGTTCATTTTCACCGCACATTGTGATTTACATTCCTTGCTCAGAATGCAATCGCGTTGCCTAGATTTTGCTATGATACATTTTGTTCTAGTATTTATGTGATTGATACCACAGGAGGGTGAACGATTGACATTTGCTGTTAGGACTTTATGCAGCACACAGTTGGTACTGTCTGTAAAGTTTTACTCTTTCACTGCGCGTGCAAGCAGTGAACATAAAAGTTAACATACACAGGAAAAAAGAAACGCACTACCAAATGGCTGCATCCGCTTTCAGCTAGCTGTTTCCTTGGGAAGAAGCAATCATGTTTCGCCTCGTATGGTGGCGTGCAGCGTACCTTTTATTTTTCAAGGGCAGGCATGCGTGTGGCTTGCGTGGTTCTGTCAGAGTGCACTTTGTTTTTACAACATCCAGCTTCTTTGTCTGACTTGCTTGTTGGTCACTTAGTTAACATGCAGCCATGCACACCGACACAGTGGGAGGGACTGCCTCTCGAAACATTTTTTATCCTTTTCACTCCTTCACTTTTGTCATCGTTTACCTCCAAATTCCCTACCCTTTTCTACCTTGCCTCCTCCAGATCCTGCACTCCTGCTTGCAGCAAGAAACTTCCTAGGCATAAGTGCTCCACATTGTAGCCCCTGAAATATTATAACATGTTTGGGACTAAAACACATGAAGGCCCATGTACTGAGAATGTTTTGCTTTGATCAAGCTCAAAATACATGGTGTCATTTGCTCAGCTGATGTAGCGCAAACTTGAGAGGACAAGCTGTTTTTTTTTGTAACAAGCTCTTTACTTACTATGTACGGCATCTAATACCTGTGACAGCACTTTTTTAAGGCCGTACAATGGCACATCAATTGTTAGCTATTTTATTCATCCCGCTAATGTCTTGAAAAAAAAAAAAAAATCTTTTTTAAACTCGAGCATTTAAACATCGGCAGCTGAGCCCATCTTGCAATAGTCATGTTAGCTTAGCACAGTCTAGCAAATGTGAGTCTAACAAATCACAGAACTCGGCAATCCGAGCCACAAAGAAGGGAGCATATGGGAGTCAGTACTAGCGAGATTCTTAAGGGATAGATGAACTCAAGACAAAAAGCGTGTGAAAAGGACTACAATAGGCATGATTACGGGGAATGGGGGGCAAGAAACTTTCGACAATATTTCCTTGTCAGAGAATGTGGTTTCTTGTCAATGGTGGGCTTATCGTCGGTGCAGGCCATGCACCCAGCACATTGAGAGAAGCAAGAATTTATGCGGTGGACTGTCTGGAACATGACTATGCAAGGAAACAATTGTCCACATAACTGGCTTGTCTACCACACCAGCGAAATTTTGTTGCTGTCAGTGTCCTTTCGGGCAGATAGTAGCTCTATATTGGGGTAGACAGTAGCTGAAAACAGCCATACAACAGTATCAATGCTCATGCCTTGCAAGAATGAGGTTTCAAGACTACTCATGTAAGCAATAATTGGATTGCTATGAAGTAGGCAGATGCAATACATCTTTATAAGAGGTGTTTCCTTCACTGAGGGAAACTGATGAACACTCCCATGTTATTTGGGATGACGTGTAAGGGAGAACAAAAGTTCAATTTTAAAGCCTTTGGGCTCATGTACATGCATGGTTCCTTTCTGCATGCATGGCTTCTTCCATGTTTTTTTTCTTTATTTGGTGAAACCTTTGGTTTTCTAAACTGCAGATATATTGCAAGGTAGTCCACATTACAGCTGAAATGAAAACCTCTCAGCTGTCATGTGTGGCAATGGAGTGGGATATTTTTGGAGGTTTTAGGGGTAGGATATGTTCAATTACAGCCAGGTTAATTTGCTACTGTGAGCATATAGGTGCTATCAAGTGTCTCACGTTAAAGGCCAACTGCACTCAAAATTTCGACTTCTTGAAAACCCTATTTCCGTATAGTCTGCTTAAAAAGAAAGCAACATGCAAAATACAACAGCTGAAATACGCACGTGGACGCCGCAAGCGGCCAGCAAAAATCGGCGATTTTGAAACCGAAACCGAGGAGAGCGCGGCCATTGCAGTGACGTTGCAGCCGTCCAGCGAGCGGCCGGACGGTCACCAGTTCGGGAGAATGTCTGCGCGCAAGCTCTACGTGCGCACGGGGCAGCAGAGCTCGACCGGTTCTCCCGCTGCGTGGCTGGCCAGAGGAAAAAGCCACCGTCGGCTGGAACGTCACAGGCGCGTCATGGCTGTTTACGCGATCCGCCGGCAGGTGCAGAGTGGTCTGCGGCGGAGCCTTTTTAAACGCTTCTGACTGATTAACGAGGCGTTTCACGGGGCTACCACTTGTGTCTCAGCTTATTTGGGGGTACTTACTACGCATTAAAAACAAATTTGGCCGAGGTGAAATTTGAGTGCAGTTGGCCTTTAAGGGCACGTGTGCAAGCCTTGCTTGTCTGCACTGCTATTAAAGTTTCTTTTGATAAGGCTGTCTAAATGTCTCAATGCATGAATAAACTACTTACGGGAAGTACACAAGGCCCACTGTAGTGTGGGCTGGGCAGTCATGGACAAATGAAATGCAAACGCGAAAATATGAACCAGAACACGCAAAATTGAAAAATACTGTTTGTGTAGGTCAAATATTGGCACGCTATTTGTATATATGGAAAGGCCCGTTTCCCAACGTTGTGACTGCAACTAAGCCAAGCGTAACTTCCACCTGCATGGAAATAAATTGCGCTATTTGTGCGTTCTGGTTCATATTTTCGTGTTCACGTTTCATCTGTCCATGACCGTGCATGCCTTTCAATTTAGCATTGCCGCATCTTTGGTTTTAAGAGCATGACATATATAATTTTTGAAATTTTGGTGCTAGCCATTTCTTATGCTTGAAGCTAGGCTTGTGTGCCTCAGGTGTTGATGGGAAACTGTTTGGTTGTGCTTACATGTCCACAAGCTGCATGGTTTCCAAGCGTTTGTTGTGGTTTCAGTTTGAGGAGGATGCGGCTGTGCCAAGACAAGAACTTTAGATTTCGAATGTTCTTGGCATTTTAAGACTATTTAGCATTGCCATGGATGTACATGAGCACCACTGATTTGGTACTTGTGCAGAAATATTTGTTTCGAATTGATTCAAACATATTACTGAACTGTTCCGTGCTATTGAATGCACTGACCCAGCCTTCTGTAACTCTTTGCCGGGTGCAGTAGCCCACAGCATGATCAGAACAGTATCATCGTTGTCAACACGACTGCGGTCGAAATGGTTTTGATGCATCGAAAGAGGAAACTTGCGTCTGAGCAAAGCTCCATGTCCTGCTCCTTATACTTGGTGTACTTCGATTCAATCTAACGTGCATTCAGATTAGAACAGTTCAGCTAAACTTTGGTCTTACAGGACACATGCAGTTCACCATGCTTTTGCTGACTGGTTTTTGGTTGTTAAAAGACGTCGTTTCTCTTCATACTCCCAGGTGATGGGTGTGTTTTTTCCCCTGACATTGCACCCACCGCGGTGGCTCAGTGGTTAAGGCGTTGTGCTGCTGAGCACGAGGATGCGGGTTCGATTGCTGGCCGTGGTGGCTGCTTTTCTGATGGAGGCGAAAAGCAAAAGCGCCCGTGTGTACGAGATTTCGGCGCACGTTAAAGATCCCCAGATGGTCAGAATTAATCCGGAGCCCTCCACTGTGGTGTGCCTCATAACCTGGGTAGTTTCGGCGCATTAAACCCCATAACCAATCAATCCCATGGCATTATGCTCTCATTAGATTTTGGCACAATTGTGTTTGACCTTTTAACAGGGAGAGGGAAAGTGACGGAGGACTCGGGCATAGTAAAGAGCTACCAGTAGTGTTTGCAAATGCAAGACATTCAGGCAGTTTGCTGTACTATGTGAACCTGTGTAAAGGAGCTGTGTGCTAATTGCAGTATTTTTGTGCAGCACGTACAAGGTTCTCATAGGCAGTCTTTTATTAGAAGAGCCACAAAAAGTTGGTGTCAAGAAAAAAAGACAAAAAGTTGCGCATTCATTTATGACACATATTGAGTACCTCAAATATGCTAATGTACATTCTTTTTCATAACGAAAATGTCACTACATGGTAAACATGTTCCTTTCAAAAGCACAGTGGATATTAATAAGTCACTATGTAAGTTAAATATAGGATAAGTAATTTTGAATGTGTAGATTTAGTTCGAATGTATCTTGCAGTGTTCACAGCTTCTTAAATATTCGGTTAATGTTTGTGGTACAGTTAAACCTGCACGTAACGACCCTCTATGTAACGAATTCCTGGATTTAACGAAGTTTTTGAGTTCCCCATTGCCACCGCCATAGAAGCCCATGTGTTTGCGACCTCTATGTAATGAAGGCGTTGCGGTGGTTAGCCTCGATGTAACGAAGTCGCTGAGCTGATCAGTCATTGTTTTTTGCACTTTCACTGGAAATTTGGCCCGAGAAAGGCTCAAGTTTATTGAATACTAGCACTACTTTAAAGAGCCAGCAGCTAAGAACACGTCTAGAATCGCCAAAAACAAAATTCGCCATGATGATGATGATGAAAGGAGAAACTCGCACATCTCATGGCTCACGTAGCACCAACTTTAGGTTTTGCTTGTGTAGGTTGACCCCAGGTAGCAAGAGTTAAATACACTTCATTTTTTTTTTTCTCGCCCTCGTCGCAAACTACTGTGTGTTTTCCACGTGTGAGGGCAGTATCGGTTCGAGAGTAAAGTTTTAAGGTGCTAGGTCTGCCTGTCGGCGTGTAGTTGCGCGTCTTCACTTCTACCTGTGGTGTTGGTTTGCCGGTGATGAGTTCTGCTGGCAGAAAACGAAAAGTTTTCTCTTTTCAAGACAAGCTCGCATTTCTAAATGCCGTCTCCGCCCGGTATAGTATCCCAGCTATCACCCTGTCAACAATTTTGAGTGAGAAAAAGCATCAAGTTTGTGAAAAGGCTCCTTTTAGCATAAGTTTGGTTCTTGAAACGCGTTTGGAACCGAAAAGTGTCAAAAGGCAAACGAGATACTAAAGTTACGTTTGTGAACACAGGGGTAAGTGACCTTGGTTATTTGGAGCGCCTTGTAGTGCCTAAGCTCGTGCGAAAGCAGCAGGCACAAGTCACGCAGTTTTTCTCTGTGAAATAAATCCTTAAAGGGTGAGTTCACCTTCGCTGATGTCTAACATTCTGATTTTGTTTCTGCTTCATTCACCAAACTTTAATTCAAAACCTGTATGTAATGAAAACCTGGATGTAACGAAAAATTGCAAAGTTCTGTCAGCTCCGTTATATCCAAGTTTAACTGTATTATGTACAACTGACATTCAAACTATTAATATTACACACAAGTTGTGTGACTGAGATAGTCATTAGATTCTAGTTCGTTTGAACTTATACAAGGGGCAATGTAAATGTTAGTATATGTCAATTTTGTCTTATCTTTAAGGCCTGTTGGCAGCATGGCTGTGATAAGAGCTGGCAGCTGTGACCGACACAAACCCATTTTTATGTTTCCCAACAGAGCCTCTCAGGAAACAGTTTACGGATGCGGCTATTGTGGAACCTCTACTGGGGCTCGTATCTAGCAAGAATTACGCCGTGGTGCTTCAGGCATGTCGAGCACTTGGGAATATCTGTTATGACAATGGTAAGAATTGTCTTACTGGCCTTTTTATTCATGTGTAGCTGCAACTTAAGCATTGTGTACATTCGGGGACTTATTTCAGGCTATAAAAATAATTATTCTAAAGTTGCATGATGATTTATTTTCTAATGTTGAGTATTTCTTTTGTTTTATTGGAGTATTATTGCACGGAGTGTTTAAACTGCATTTCTTTCGCACAGGCCACCATCTCTTCTGGGTGCCTACATTTGAGGTGGCACTGAGGGTATTTTCCTCATTTGCACAGGATTTGTCTCAACTTGCCAGATAGCAGTGGGTGTGTTTTTGTATGCAGGAGTATCAGTGCATCATGTTCGCGATGAGGATTTATGGACACTGTCATTACTGAAGGAACGTGGTGGACGATTGCTAGAAACAACTTTAAAAATTCATCCAGTCCCTGGAATTTCTTGCCTATGCTGTTTCTTGGAAGAACGATCGGGTACCTCTGGCACAAATATTCGTACTGTGCTATCTAGAGCCGATAAATAAGCTACATCTAGTGGCTCTAGTGCTATCCAAGCTACCGGCCTTGGTGACCTCATTCAGAGGAACCGAATCGGAGTGTATATGAACACCAGTCCCAGCTCTTTTTTTCTTGTCATCCTAGTGGCTTGATTTGGAGAGGAGGAGGCGTTCAGGAAATGCTTAAACATGGCCACAGCTGCGCCATAATGTGATTGTAAGAGCCTTACGTGAACATACCTTATTTTGTGTCACTTTTCTCTTACAAGTTCTGGCATGCAGGGGTTCCTTGTTTATGGTGCCTTTTTATATTGCTGATGGCCGACAAAGTGTAAGAACAAGTTGGTCTTTATCGGTAGATTGCAGTGCCGTGAATGCCACTCGCGGCAGCAGCAGTTGCTTATTAAGCGGAAAGTGCCAAAACAGGTATCTGTCAAAGTGTCAAAACAGGTATCCCCACCCCCATAATCTTCTTTGCACTGTTATTTCTGACATCACGAATCTTGAATGATAAAGCAAGATTGGTGGAGCTTGTCTAAGCAGTTTCCTGAACTAAACATGAGAGCGGGTACATGTTTATATAAGATAAATGTATGCGGGAAATCCTGCTGAGCACATGTATTTCAAAAACGCGTGAAAAGCTCTTAAACCACGACTTTTATACTACTACTGCTCGTAATATTTGTTTCAGTTTTGATTTCGGTCCAATAGTTTTGCATGGCCGGGAGTTCTAAAAGGCTTCAGAGGGTGAATGTGAGAGCTGTTGGCCTTTTCACTGTCCATGGTTATTTTTATATGATTACCAGGGGCAGAACTCCGGCATTACTGAGGCAGTCGGCTAGACAACTTGCCCAGCTGTCAGCCGCTGTGCTGGGAAATTTCGCGAGTAGTTTCAATTTCTTCTCCCTAGCAGCCGCAACTCCACTGCTCGAAATGCCTTGAATAGCTTTGTACAGGGTCCTTCTTCAGGATGTGGGATGGGATCTTTTGCGTCACATAAAAATGGAAAGGAAACGAGAGAGAAATGACAGCTTTAAATATTCATTTCTTAACAAGCAAACCATCATTTGCCCCCTAGCAACAGCCGAAACTGCTGTGAATAGTGTGATCTTTGGGTTATAATTATAAGTTATTCAGCCTTTAGTGTCACTTTAAGTGCTTGTTAAAGCAGCTACTGAGCCCTATAACTGCAAGCATTGCACGAGCGTTGTGAGACCAAGTACAGTTATAAAGATTGTTAATGTTCTGTTAAATTTGTTCACCTGCTCAAGGTCGTGAGTGTGCCGATATATTTATTTTTTTCAGATGATGGTAGAGACCTCGTTCGGTCTAAGCAAGGGGTGGAGCAGCTTCTGCAGCTTCTGCAGAATGTCCTTGAAGTTGACTCAGCGCCCAAGGACCTGCACACGGTTGTGTCAGGCTGTCTGCTTAATTTGACTGACATGCAAGGTGACTACAACCTATTTGTTTAGGCAGAAGGGCATGCAATAGTTATATGTAGCTGCCAAGTTTGTGGCACCAATGAGGCTGTGCAGGGATCATCACTTCCACAAAAACGTTAAAAAAAAAAATCGCGAAAGGTGCTCATTTATTTGTGAAGAAACTTTGCACACAAAAAAATTTTGTACCTACCCGCCGCAGTTGCTCAGTGGTTAAGACGTTGGGCATCTGAACACAAGGTCGCAGGTATAGTTCTTTGCCGGGGCCACCATTTTTCTGACTGAAGGGAAAAAACAAAACACTCGAGTTGAGATTTGAGCACATCAGAAATACCCAGGTGGTCTGAAGTCATCCGTAGCCCTCTACTACAGCTCGCCTAGTAGCTCATGTGCAGCATCAGCTTGTAAAAGCCCAAATTTATATAACTCATGTTTTATGTGTGTCGAAGACAACAGTGACTGAATGGGTGCAGTTCTTCGTTAGAGATGTGAGAAAAAAGAAGATACCCAGCGGCTTAGCCAGGCACATGGTGCTCTGACAAACAATGTCATCGTTAAGACAACACTTGCTAGCGCAGGAGTTGGCTCTGTCGTTCGAGACTGCTCAAACGATTGTTAAAAACGAACTGAAGTATTGAAGGGTACACTTACCATGTATCTCACATATGCTGCCTTATCACCATAAGGAAGAATGCTGGGGCAACCATCATCCTTTTTTTTTTTCCCGCGGTATGCATCACCTTCCTAAGTAGTGGGATGCTTGTCTGAATGCATTCAGCGACTTCTAAGAAAACTTGGTATAACTTGCTTCTGTGCATACATTTCTTTATTTTGTTCTGCTGTGTCTGCTGAGATACCTTTTTGTTCATCTTAATAAAGGCACACGAATGGGTTTCATTTCATCACTCCATATTTCAGCATTTTTGGGCACTGCTTGCCTAATTTTATAGTCGTCCAGTTGGCTGTAACGTAATTATTTGTGGCTGTATTGCTGTTGCAGTTCAGATGCCACTTTTGTTTGCAGAAATGCTCTAGCTGCCTTCTAGAAGTGGCAGCAGTCCACTAGTCTTGGTATACTCAACAGGCTTCCGATCCGAACTGTGATGCAGCACCACAATGCACTGTTTTCAGAAATTCAAGAGGATGCTCTGCGCTTGGGTGTCATCGATATTCTGCTGAAGTACCTACAGAAGTATTCAGATGTTGAAGATGTTGTTATGCATTGTGTCCTAGTCCTCAATGGAATTGCTGACTCAGGTGGGTGCTCACACTTGTGACTTCCAATTCGCCCTTTTACGGGGTGATTACTAAAAACAAAAAAGAAAAGCCTTTATTGTAGGTTTTTATGCATGCGCATGCGTGCATATGGGTGGTTCCTTTTTGATGACTGCGTATGCAGAACAGCCGCCAATCAGTTAAAGCAATTCTTTTGGTACTGCAAGTCTGGTGCGTACTGAGCACCGTCTTCGCACATCACCAGGTTTGTGACCTTGTAATCATGTAGGAAACTTCTATATTTTACTTGACAGCGCCGTGCTTGCAAGTCAAACTACTCTGGGACAAACCAGTGGCACATTGTTGGGGCACAATTTGGACTGAGGCTCAGTTTTTTCACGATACAGTAAAACCTCGTTATAAGAGACACTGTTACAAGAGACACTCGGTTATAAGAGACATTTGAATGAAGACGGTTTGGTTGGTTTTCCTATGTTTCCCATGTTAGCAACATTGTGTACAAGAGACATGTTTCTTGGGTCCTTTGAGTGTCTCTTGTAATGAGGTTTCACTGTATGGCTTGTTTGGTGTTTGACAGCAAGTGGGCTTTACAAGTTGATCTTAACTACGTTATCCTTGTTACCAAACAGTGGTGCCCTTCATGCAGTGGCAGTTAGAGGTGAGTGAATAGTGATTTTAGGTTTTGAAGTGAATATAAAGTGAATAAGGATTTTGTGATTTTCAATAAGAAAACTGACATGATTTCTCAGGCATGCTTCGGTAACCACAGCCCGTGTAAAGATGTAAGGCTTGATTAAAAAGGTTTGCAAAATTTTCTATGGCATAAAACAAGCATACAGAAGCTATCCTGATGCTTTTAGCTTTATTTATGGTACAGTTGAACCCCTTTATAAGAGACACGTACCGGGGACCGGTCTCTGTCTCTTATATGAGATGTCTCTTATAAGCAGGACCCGCCGCGGTGGCTCAGTGGCTAAGGCGTTGCGCTGCTGAGCACGAGGTCGCGGGTTCGATTCCCGGCCGCGGCGGCCGCTTTTCTGATGGAGGCGAAAAGCAAAAACGCCCGTGTGTACGAGATTTCGGCGCACGATAAAGATCCCCAGGTGGTCAAAATTAATCCGGAGCCCTCCACTACGGCGCGCCTCATCGCCTGCGTTGCATCGGCGCGTTAAACCCCACAATCAATCAATCTTATAAGCAGGGAACCGTGTTTTCACTTACTAATCAGACCCAAGTTCAATGTGGGCACCATATGACTAAAATAAGCTCAAAAGAATGCTACAGCATGTTGCAAAAGGCTCATTCTAATTTATGTTTGGCCCCCAGAATTTATGAAACAGTTCTGAATCTTTGTTTGCTTCATGACTGTATTTACGCTGTTCTTTACAACCGATTCTTCAAGCTTTTTTTCTTTTCACTGTTTGCGGAAGATGAATTGTGGATGTTGAGTTCACAAGCTTGATGAATAGCCAGAGTGCACAGCTTCTTCCGCTGTGTGCTCAGGCTATTCATTACGCCTGCAGGACTCAACATCTGCGATGCTTCTTGATTGGGAGCTACGCGAGTGGGAGAGCCCGCACGTGCGGTCGCGCTCCAATGGATGGCAGTAAGCTTCAACCACTTCTGTAAGTTGCATTTCCATTGGCAGGGCTTCTCATCTTCATTTCATAGCTGACTGAACCACTGTGTGTTTGCTGAAGTTATAATAAATAGCGACTGCAGGCGTCTGTCGTCCACCTATGTTTCCACAATGGAAGCAACTGCAATTAGTGGCTGGTGGCACTGCATCTGAAGTTAAAATGTCTGCTACAAGCGAGATTATTGATTAAAGTTCAAGAATGACTTGTCCCTTATAACCAATCTTCTACATCCAATGTCTGTTATAAAAGAGGTCAATTTAATGGGAAAGATAGGGCAGCCAACCATGTGGGTGAATAGTGTCTCTTATACCCATTTGTCTCTTACATCCATGTCTCTTATAACGAGGTTCAACTGTACTATATTCTGTATGGAGTAAACATTTGTCTCATGGCGACCTCAACCACAAGTGACGTTTTAGTGTAGGGGGTGTATATATCACTGTGACTTCAGGGCACGGTGATATCCTACTTCACACTTGGCTGCGAGTCCCTTTCTGACCTGCAATGTCCTCGCACACAAACGTACACAGGAATCTTAAATATGGGTTCGGCGAAGGGCATGGCATGCTTAATATAAAGGTATAAAAAGAGCCGAGGCCGAAATTGGCGCAAGTACATGATAAAAAGCTAAATTGGCTGATAACAAACCCTCCCCTCTAGTTGTTCCTTTTGTCCCATTTTCCTTATGTCCCATTTGGAAAAAAAAAAAAAAAAAAGACAAGATTGCAGGTTTTATAAAAAGGTCAACTTCTAAAAACTGGGAACTCGGGGACTATGCCAGCACGCAGCTGGGCTTTCTTATTTAGAGATGGTTTACCAGGGAAGCTTGAGTGCGACCATGCTATCAGGATGCGAAAAGCGAAGCACAAAGGCGGAGATGCCTAGGAGATGCTTAAATGCCTAGGGCGCTCCGCAAATGCACCTCCCTCTTTCCATTTGGCTGCACGTCACCAGAGCTGTGCGGGAAAGCCCGTCACCACTAGTGGAGAATGCTGGCACATTTCCTAATGTCGAAATGCTTCCAAAATTTATTTAAAATTTTGGAAAAGTGCTCTTTGATTCGAAGCCGAATTAGATATTTCGTTATTTGCTTCGAGAGAGAGAGAGAGAGAGAGAGAGAAAACGTTTATTGAAAAGCAGGGACGGGATAGGGGAGAAAAAGAGTTAGGAGCTGTGGGTGGCCATCCTATTCCGGTAGGCCGCGTGCCGCGGCTGCCATCTTCGCCCGAGAGATCAGGGCCTCCTGGTCTTCGAGCTGGCAGCTCTGCAACGCGCACTCCCACTGCTCAAGGGTAGGGGATCTGGGTGGTGGAGGGTTGGTGGGGCACGTCCAGACGAGATGAGCTGTGGTGTTAGGCTCATCACATTGGGGGCAGTTGAGTGGGTAGTTAGTAGGGGATATGTGGTGGAGATGGAGGTGATTGTAATAAGTGTTGGTTTGAAGTCGGCGCCAAATGCAGGCGTCAGCGGTAGAAAGGGAAGGGTGGGGAGGGGGATAGGTGCGTCGGGTTGCTCTGTAGTGGTAGAGGATGTCGGTGTATGTTTGGGAGAGGGGCGCAAGGGAGTTTGTAATACTGGCTGCATTGTTGCCCTCTTCTGGGAATGCCCGGTGAAGGAGAGCTCGGGCGGTGGCGTGTGCCACCTCGTTCCCAGGGAGGGAAGTGTGGCTGGGTGTCCATACTATGCGGGTATGAGGGAGGGTGGGGCATTGGGAAAGGATGGCCAGGGTAAGAGCCGAGACTCGTCCGAGTGCAAAACGACGGCAGGCAGTTTGTGAATCAGACAGTATCGTTATGCTGGGACTCATGGCTTGGGTCATTGCGAGGGCAATGGCTGCTTCTTCGGCCGTGGTAGTAGACGCTGTACAGACAGTTGCCGAGGTGAGGAGGGCATTGTCGAAGCGGGCAACAGTGACGACATGAGCTGGTCGTTGAGGATACGGAGAGGCGTCCGTATAGAGGGTGGTCGGGTCGCTGCCGTATTTTCTGATGAGGAGGCGTGTACGATGCTGACGACGGCCGGCGTTGTATGTAGGGTGCATATGACGCGGAATGGGGAGGACGTGGATGTTGCGTCGCATTGATGGAGGTATGCGTTGTGACGAGTCCGGAGTTTGTACCACCTTCCGGCCTAGCGTTTTGAGCAGATGACGACCGGCGGGTGTGAGTTGTAGGCGCTGTAGTTGGTTTTGGAGATGGGCCTCAATAATTTCCGAGAGGGTGTTATGTAGACCCAGTTTCAATAAGCGGTCGGTAGAAGTGAAGGTAGGCAGGCTGAGGGCTGTCTTATAAGATTTGCGTATTAGGACATCAATCTTGGCATGTTCTTGTGGTTCGATGTTTGAAAATTTCCAATATTCGCACACCCCTGGTGGCAGTGACGTGTGGCATTGGGAGCTGCTTCATGGGAAATGCTAAACGCCAATATTACAATGATGACTCTCCAGTGCATATGTGATGTTATTAATGTAGGATTTCGTGAGTTTAGCTACCAGATAAATGGGACGAAGTTTTTTTCTTCACAGAAATTTGTTCTAGCGGGACAGCCAGGAGAAAGTTGTTCGTTGAGAAGGAAACTTTATAATCTTCGATGTAGCAAAAATTTCATTAAAGAGCCATTCATTGTCACTTCTTTTGACATTGAACATTGACAGAAACATTCAAATTAAATATTTATTCAAATTATCTGGATAGCCAATGTCATAAACACTCAGAAAAGGATGATATAACTTGTGAAACCAGTAATGTTGGAGGTATTTTAATGTGGGGATAATTTTTTAATAAAACTTCAAAGTAGCTGCAGGGAAACAGTTTCAACTTCTCTACCAGGACAGTTGAATGATGTGCACCTTAGTTTCAAATTGGCGTACATAGTGCACATCAGGGGGAATGATGGCCATTTTGCGTAAAATAATGCTCCCTAATTATATGCGTAATATACTGCTTGGAATTCTTTTTGCAGTAGTTGCACCACTTGCAGTGATGTTCCCTATTGACGAGAAAAATTCCCATTTCTAGGTTCAAAAATTCCCCATTTTTAGCATTTTTTCCCCGCCTGTTTTTGAAGAATTCCCTGCAAATTTCGCTGCATTCTCTTTTTGGTGTTGATGGATGTTTACGTAGATTTCTGTTCCATTTCAGAGATTAGCCAGCGCCACCTATGTGTACTTCACGTAGCCCCAGCATCATTTGACTATGCATTTCTCGTTTTGTACCAATCAGTGTGCTTACTTCACATGCTAAAGCTCTAAGCTGCAACTGCCGGTATTGAAAATAACAAGACATTGTTGGGTAGTTGAGGTAATTTAAGCTCAGCGCTGGGACTGCTGCCGCCTTCTCTTGTAGGCAGCACGCGGACAAGGGCGCACCCGAAATACTTTTTTTGTATGTTGCGCAGGAATACATGCGAACAGCCACAGCCCTTTAGCTGTCGCCGCTTCACGCTTTACTAGCGCTTTCTCCTGGATTATTCTTTACTCTATGCTTCCTCCTATTTTCTAAACTGTATTGGAAGCGACCTTGTATGCTTGTGGCTTGTGGGAACATGACTGCAGATATGTGAACATGAATCCAACGAAGTGTTAAGGAAACTTTTTAAAAGAAAACAAAGCAATAAACGATGCGAGGTCTGGTTTACTGGCAATATGTTTCCTTTCTACTCCAAAACTCCTAAAATTTCTTGATTCCATTTAAGGTTCCCTTTTTCCCTTTTGGCGAAAATTACAGCCGAAAATTCCCCGCACGGAACATCACTGATCACTTGTTAAACACACCTTTTTTTACCAGAGGCTTGTAAAGCTCTGTGGGCATGAGGAATGAGAATAAACACCAGTAATTAGCTAATTATGTACAGTTTGCTGTTTTCATTTAATTCACAGTAATCACTTTTGGTCACTAGTTAAAATCCAGAAAATGTAGATAATTCTAACATGCGTCAGTCTTGTTGGTTACCTGAAAAGATAGTAGCGCTGTTTGAGTAAGAACGAAGAAATCGTCTTGTTTCAAGTGTTGATGGAAAAATCTAATGCTCTGGTGAAAGCCTGCCACACCCTACAGTGTCTGCGTAATAGTGACGGACTATACCAGCAATAAGTGAGCTGCAGAGAGGGCCACAGTAGTGAAAACAGATCCCTGTCAAATCCGCATGATCAGTTGCTACTTTATTTCATGGTGGTTGACTAGTGTATGCTGCATCATAAGCTAGGGCTTCTCAGGTCGCAAAATCTGAAAAATTTCAGCAAAATTCTGATTTCTCAAAACAACAAAGACCTGTGTAAACATGAGTGTAGTTTTTTAAATCTCACTTCCATTGAATTGCAATGCCTTGATGGGCCTTGTGATGGTGTTCTTGCTTTGCGCCAGCCGTTGCCCTAATGTTAATTTGTTACCACTGTTCTCACAGAGGATGGTCGAAAACGATTGACTGAAAAGCGCACATTGTCTCTCCTGCTGGCTAACCTCGACAAAGTTTTTTCCGAAGAAGTGACGGAGGTTCTGCTTGAGCTTTTCGGAAACCTTGCTGAAAGTGGTAATTATCATTCTTTTTTTATTGCCCATTATTTTGGCTGTCCGGGTGGCATGTGAAAAGGATTTTCTTTATCTCTTTTTCATAGCTGTAGTATGAAGTGCTTGCGTCTCTGTGGAGCCTTGAATTGTACAGTAAAGGGGTTAATTTAAAATAGCTTTCATGGTTTTAAAAATCTAAATATTTTTTTCGAACCAAATTATATCATACATCACGCACTTTTGTGCTCTTTCAAATTTAAAGAGTGAACTCTGCGAACAAGACAGATACATGCCAATTGAGAAAAATGGTTTTATGAGCACTTCGGTAATTTGAACCAGTGCACAATAATAAAGTAAGGAAATGTTAATTGCGAGAAAATGGACAAGACAGGAATATGTTTAATGATTTAAAACTAAATGCCTGTCCGAAAGGAATTGCACCTAAACTTCTAAGGGTGTGGGTTGAAGTTTATTGTACTCATTTTCAGGAAGAAAGTGACCACTATTATGGAAGTGTACGTACTTACCTATGGTGCCAACATACTTGTTGAGTTGGCTGAGTATAACATTTGGCTTATTTTTAAGTTCAGTAAGGGGTCAGCACACACTTTTTTTGTTGTTCTGAATAACTGAGTTGTATTGATTATGAACTCATACAGTTGTGTGATATAGATGTAAAGTCTCTTCGCAGGTTTGGGGAAGGTTTAGGATGCTTCTCAAAGTACAGTAAAACCTGGTTATATCGAACTCACAAAAAAACACCTATCAGTTCGATATAAGGGATAATTCGATATAAGCAAGCTAAGGAATTGAATGTCATAAAAGTACATACCATTTATAAAAACACTTTATTGGTGAAACTGCTTTACTTTCGCACGAAATAGATCTGTATCGCCTGCTTGAATAACCTCGCTGCCCGAGACAGTATGCACTTCTTCACACTGTCTAAAAAGTTGGAGCAGCTGAAGCCGCAACCTTTCACATTTGCGAAGAGGCGCCGACTACTGCAAGTGGGGGCAAAGGGTTGTCGTTACGCCCGCTTTCACTTGCTTGCGCTCAGTACGATGTCGGCAACGGAGTCTTCCAAACTCTGCCATGGTCGCGACACCATCATCCACACTCACACACTCGCTGACCGTTCATCTGGCAACGGCATCCGGAAGTTCCGACAGCTCGCTCCACACTTTAGCAACAACGGTGGTGGCTTCGTTGCACTCCTTATGATTTTCAGTCATCACGGGCACGCACATGCCGGCAGATTTGAAGCAATTTAAGGCGGTTTCTTTAGTAACATCTGCCCAGAACCTACTTTGACAAGGTTTTCTTGGGAATCTCGTGCCTGACAGGGACGTCCAACTCAATTTGCGATTGCCAGCTTCACGGCGAAAGAAAATTTTGGCCGCTTTAACTAGCTAGGTGCACTAAATAAGCCTTTATTTGGTGACACTAGCACTAGCTACCACAGCGGCACTTCCGAAAAGCCCACAAAGTGCAAACGATGCAAACACAACGTACGGGGGAAGAAAAAAAAATATCCCGGGCCGTCTCCACTAATGTGAAACTGGGGGAGGGGCGAAGCATGCAGTGTATAAGTGTATTCAAAGATTGCAAGTCTCTCTCTGGCCACACGGCCACGGAGATGAAAATGGAGATGCACACGGAGATGAAATCGTTGAGGGGTAGAGGTATGCAGCTTTGCTGTAAGTCTCATGTCTTTGAAGCACCAAGCGTTCTAGTGCAAGGCGTTCGAAAACAAGTGTTCCCCGTGTGTTCTTTTAGTACGTGCTTTTGCCCACGGAGATGGAACGTTCTAGGGCGAGGCGTTGGAACAGGAGTGTCCCGGTGTTTTAGTACCGTGACTACATGCGATGACGACGACATGAGACGCCGACAGCCCGAGCCCCTAAAGTGCTTCACCCCTAAAAAAGCATGGCGGGTGGGCCGGGATCATTTTTTGCAAGGGGGGTGTCGACAGCTCGCTCTGTACGGCGTTATGGCGCACTCACGATGGGGAGACGAGGTGAGGGAGCCACCCGCTGCCCATGAGTGGTCAGGCTAAACCACTTTGATGGGGGTGCCGGCGGAATTTGTCCTCCGCCCCGAGGGAAAGCCAACTGGGGGGAAGGGGGCACTTCAGCGGCATTTGGCATTCGATATACTGGTTATCGCTGGTATTTTTGTTCGATATAAGCGTAGTTTTAGCTATAAATTCTCATTGTAAATGTATTGTGTCCAGAAATAGTTTGATATAAATGATAATTTGATGTAAAGAGTTCGCTATAGTCATGTTCAACTGTAGCAGATTATCCAATTAACAAAGCTGACACAAATTTTTTTTGTCTCACTTATATGTAACGAGCGAGCGAAGCAACATTGTTAAAAATGCCTGCAGAGCGATTAGCCATCCCATGTTAAGAAACTTGTATGTAAAAAAATTTTTTAATTCACACTGTCCACATTCTGCAGCACTCCCAAAGTGTAACCTTAACCCCCCACAAGGCAATTTCCTCAAATGTTCTTGCTTTTTTCTTTTTAACTGTCGACAGCACACAAGTGCTGTCGACAGTTGCACTTGTGTGTCAGCTTGCAATGCAAGCGAGTGACAGATATCGCCAGGCTTAAATTACAGGTTGCTGTAAGTCTCTGCTGTTTAATTGAATTTAGTATGCCAATCTAACATTCTCCAGAAATTGCAGACCATTACCCTCGTATTTATCTCATGGCGTTTCTGCTTAGACATGAGGCGGGCAGAGGAATAATGTTGGCATTTTGAAAACTCCAGAATTTATGGCGGTTTCCAAAGGGGAAAAATTATCAGTAAAATATTCTTGCTGCGTGCGTTTATATTAGGCCTTGCTTCTTTTCAGTGGTCAAAAGCAGCTAAACTTCAGCATCTGTGACCCTTTTCAATGACTGGTTATCTCCTTCCTTTTGTTTCCGTGGCAACACTCAGACGAGGTAAAAGAGGACCTTGTCGAGCTGGGCTTTTGTGAGAAGCTCATCGACGTGCTGAAGCGGTTTCAAGCTGCACCCGGGGTTCCCATTTCGGAAGAGAAGCAGAGCGTCGTGAAAACTGTGTGCGATCTCACTGTGCTCGTTCTGACTGGAGGCAAGTGAAAGCAGCAGCATCACCTCTTATCCGTGCATGCCCAGTCTCTTTCACGTTGTGATTTTCTCTTGCTTATTTACAAGAGTCAGCTCTCATGTGCCCTTTTGCAACAGAGTATCAAGTACACATCCTGCGAAATCACTGTCGTCTATGCGTGGCCACAGTTTCATATTTAAAAGTTGTCACCGTAACACGTAGCAAGCAGGTCACTGTCAGTGGCTTTGGAAAAAAAACAACTCCAAAGCCAAATGACTGCATTGACTATTTATAGCACACAGCCTTTCTGTGCAACTACAGTGGGGTAGGGTAGATGTTACTCGTCATTGACATGATCAGGGGAATCTAATTGATCACACCCTTCAACGCAGAGACTGAAATCCCGTAGCTCAATCTTACCTAGCCATGTGTAGCTGTGAAGATCAGGGATGTGTGCATATAAGTGACTATGACAAACTGTTGATGATGACCCGCATAGAGATTCTTTGTGACTGAATTAGGGGTGTGCGAATGTTAGAAATTCCTAATACAAATCGAATATTCTCCTTATTTGAAGCATATTAGATTCGACAAATGCTTATAGAAAATTCCCAAATATTCTGTTACGTCCGAAGATTCTGGAAAAGTTGAGCAAGTAATGTATAATATGTGTGACATGCATTTTCCTAACCATGTGCGTAATTTTTTCTAACGCACTTCTTTTTTGGAAAAGGGGGGGGGAGGATGCACCCTAAAACCGCATGCATGTTATAACCGAGTACCAGCTGAAACAGCACTAGCACTTGCTTATCATTATTGACTTAATGATGCAACCATGATCGCACGTTTGTGCGAGCAAAGCATTGAAAAATGCAGGGCCCGTGGCTGTGGCCGTGGTGAACTGGCAAAAAATGCCACAGATGTTTATCGTTTCACGACAAACGAAGGCACCTCTATACTACATGCAAGTTATTACATACTACGGCAATGCCAAGTTGCGTGCACCCACGCATTTATGCACACACCAACGAGAAAAGATGCGCAACAAATTTTTTTGTGTGCAGGCGTGTTACCTACAAGGCACAAAGGCCCTGTGCAACCGGTGGGGGGGTGGGAGCTCCTTGTGACCTTGGGAGTGCTTCTTGGGTTGGTATAAGATAAAGCTTGTAGATACAGGTAAACCTGGATATAACGAAGTTGACAAAAATTCCAAAGTTTTCGTTACATGCAGGTTTTCATTACATGCAGGTTTTGAGTTAATGCTCGCGTTAATGAAGAAGAAACGAAACCAAGATGATATACATAAGTGATGGTGAAGTCACCCTTAAGCAATTTATTTCACAGTGAAAAACTGCGTGATTTGCCTCTGCTGTTTTCCAGCGAACTTATTCACTACTCGGCACTCCAAAGAAGCAACGTCACTTACCCCCGTATGCACACGCATAGCTTAAGTATCACTTCTGCCTTTTGACACTTTTCGGTGCCTCAAGTTAACCCGTTTCATGTACCAAACTTATGCTGAAAAGGCACCTGTTTGCTAACTTGATGCATTTTCCCCCCCTCAAAATTGTTTAGAAGGTGCTATTTGGGGTACTGTACCGGGCGGCGACGCTCTTCGTTTTCGCCGGTGGAGACAGCATTTAAAATTGCGAGCGTGTCTTCAAAAGACAAAACTTTTCGTTTTCTGGCAGCAGAACTCATCACCGATGAACCGACACCACAGAAAGCAGTGGAGATGCGCGACTACACGACAACAGGCAGGCGTAGCACATAACCGACACCGCACTCACACGTCGTAAAAACGCGCGGTAGTTGGCGGCGCGGGCGAAGTTCGCTAAGTTAGTGTATTTCTCCAGCCGATTTTTCAGAAACAGTGCCAAAAAGAGTGGCTTATCAGGGTAGCAAATTCGTTACATCAAGGTTAACCACCTTCGTTACATAGGGGTCACAAATACACGAGTTTCAATGGGGCTGGAAATTGGGAACTTAAAAACTTTGTTAAATCCAGGAATTCGTTACATAGAGGTTCGTTACATCCAGGTTTAACTGTAGCAGAGTCCCTGCTTTGCTCACACGAAGGACATAATTATGGGCAGTAACCGTGGAGTGTGCCCCTTTCTACAGGTAAAAGGATTGCCGCTGCCTAACAGCGTCTTGCAGATCATTTTTATTTTTCTGAGTTTTGGCGCGAAGTTGCCGAAGTCGGAAGAAGGGCTCTAATGCATGGTTTGCCATAGACTGCATTTACATGGCTGCACTGCACAGAAGTGCATCACATTGAGCTAGTGCAGCGGTGAGATAACGCATCCAAGCTTGCAGGCGCTGTGACTTCACTGTCACTACCGAGCACAATGTGCTTGTCACATGAAATCGATGTGATAGAAACTGGATTGGCTACGCTTCTGTCGCAGCCACGTAAACGCAGCTGTACGGACATGCCGCAACTTGCAGGTGGTGCGAGCCATCATAGCATGATATTAAACGAATTTCTTTAATTCTTAAATACTTGTACTGTGAAAACTTGCGATTTTCTTTTTTTCTTTTCTTTTGGTGCAAATGTTATGGCTCAAATATAGGAACATGTTCAGCGGTTAATTTTTTATTCAGCATGGTACAACAATCTTTGAAAAAAAAAAAAAAACTCCAAAGCCAAATGACTATATGTTGACTGTATTTATAGCACACAGCCCTTCTGTGCAACACAGCGTACCATAATGCAGTTTCAACATTTTATTTTAGAAGGGTGATAAAACAGTTCTCGCCTCTTGTTTTGTATATCTTTAATGCTCCACACCTACCGTATTTGCACAATTCTAACGTGGGGCGCTTTAGAATCGTGCAAAATACGGTTGTAGTGTGCAGGTAAGTTTTTGTAGGAAAATTCAAAAACATATTTTGATGTCGATTCTACCGCGCAGGTGTACGACATTACACCACGTCTTGGCCAAAGACATTTTATTTGTCACACGTGACTGTAGCAGCAAAAATCTCTTGTCTCTCATAAACTTGCTTATCCAGCTCTTGCTAACATTAAAACTGCAATGGGCAACATCTAAACTGTTTGCAATTTTAAGTGCCTTATCCATTATAATTTTTGACGTGATGGGGCATTGTTTCATTCGCTGCTAATTTATGATTTCCATCTGGGAGTCATCAAGTTCTCCAAAACGTAGGGGCTCAGGGCCAGCGAAGCCTTGCGTACAAATATGGCTCTCCTTTGTTTACGTCAGTCACGCACTCGTGTCTCCGGGACGCCCAGTGTGCCGCTCGGTTCTCCTCGCTGTCAGTTCCCCTTGCCCTTGATAGACGCTTCATAGTGGCACCTCTCCAGAGCCATAACGACTAACACGAGGTGCTAATTACACAGCAGAGGTATGTGCAACAGCTGGCTGAGGCATGTCCATTGAGGAATGGGTGCACCAAAAGTTACTCGTGTCACGCTGGCAGATTGTTTTAAATTGGATTGAGTTAGATTTTAGAAGGAGCTCGTGTCCATGGGAATGCTGATGGCCACTGTGAAGCCAATTTTGGCTTTGAGCCCGATTGTAACGCGTGCACAAATTTGGAGGTTACCTTAGCAAAAAAAAAAAAAAAAGAGGTGCACATTAGAATCTTGCAATTACGGTATTCGATATTTGAAGACAGTTTTTTGCCTTATTCGTATTCGATTCGTATTTGAAAATTTCAGTATTCACACATCCCTAGAACAAACGAAATCAAAGGGGGCATCAGGAAGCGTTTCATGTTAGTTCTTCACTTCTGTCGTAATGTAGGCAGGGTGGAATGCGCATAAGTGAGTGGCCGCACCAGTGCATACAAGAGGTATGCTGGGAGGACCCCCTTTCTTGGTTAGAGAGGAAAACAGAGGAGCTGTTATTTTTTTAAGTGGTGGGAAGGTAACATGGAAAGCTGGGCGTGTTCGTACATAATCTAAGCAGAACCGCACAAAAAAGACAAAGATAGAGCGAGGACGCGCTCCGTCTTTGTCTTTTTTGCGCTGTTTTGCTTAGTGGGAAGGTACAGGTGCTGCAAATATTGAGCGCTCAGCAGCACAAGGTCTCTTGCTTCATGGCTGGTGTGGCTGCTTAGAACGAAGCAGTTGATTACCCTCCTGGGGGGGGGGGGGGGGGGGGGGGGTGGTACAGGAAGCGCTCAACAGAGAATGAGTCCGCTGCAGCGTCTGTTATGTTTGAAAAACTTTTCACTAAGTGGGGTTTCTAAGGCTGTGTACATGGTCACACACGGTCACATTCAGCTGTGCCGTACAGCATCTACAAGGGCAGTTTTTCGCAGAATGGGGCACTTTAAGGCTTTTACCTTAATACTTCGAAAATTTTCAAGTAGTGCTATTCAGTTTGAATCTGAATTGAATATCATCATAATTGCGTTGATATTTGAAAGTTTTGAATATTGGCACACCCCTGGTGTACACAGGCCTAAGAACAAGCTTGTTGGGCTCCTTTGTCCCTCAAGGATTTATGAACTCACAAATGCTTCTATAAATAACAAAGATTCAATTCTAAGTCACACAAGCAATGGTAGAGTTCTGCAAGTGTACCACAAAAATGACAAATCAAGGCCGTGCAAACCATATCGCACGTGGTAAGCAGCACTTGTACGCTACACTAGCATACATCCAGTAGCAGAGGAAGGTATCTTCTCTACACACAACGGTAATCAGTGCAAAAGCTTCGATGGATCAAGTCTGTGAAGCGCACACTTCCTTGGGCAGCGTTGAGATTTGGCTGCCCAAGGGTGAAGCACTGGCAATGATAAAATGAGAGCACGTAATCTTGGTTTGGTACATTAAAATACTATACTCGGGAACAAGTTAAGAACGGCACCAGCTCATGTACGGTATCACTCCGCCTAAGCGACAGACCCGGATGTCAACGGGCGCGCGCGTTTTGAAAGGAGACTGCCACGAATGCGTGATATCGTCTGCCTTTTCTCACGTAGTTTGTTTGCCGTCGGTGCAGTAGTTTATAAGCATATTAGGTCCAACAAGATACAAAAACGGCTCGTGCCATGTTCAAAATATTCCCAGTAACGCGCTACTTGTGCTGCGCGGAGTGACATCCGGCTGCGGTGATGAGGCACAGCAGCAACTTCGGTGCCGTTCTTAAGTTGTAACCGAGTATAGAGGATATCTACAACAGGTCCGCAGCTACCATCATCCTTCATAAGGAGAGCAGTAAAATACCTATAAGGAAGGGCGTCAGACAAGAAAACATAATCTCAAATGTTATTCACAGCATGTTTACAAGAGGTATTCAGAACATTGCATTGGGAACAGTTGGGTGTAAGGGTTAATGGGGAATACCTCAGTAACCTCAGATTTGCTGATGACGTTGCCGTGCTAAGTAACTTGGGGGACGAATTGCAAAGCATGCTTTCCGCACTGGATGAACAGAGTAGAACCATGGGCCTGAAAATTAATATGCAGAAAACTAAAGTAATGATCAATAACCTCGGGACAGCACAGCGGTTTGAGATAGGTGGCGAGGCAGTGGAAGTGGTAAGCGAATATATCTACTTAGGCCAAGTTGTGACCCCAGATCCCAACCATGAGGCAGAGATAATTAGAAGGATAAGAACGGGGTGGGGTGCATATGGCAGACATTCTCAGATAATGAATAGCAGCCTACCATTGTCGCTGAAGAAGAAAGTGTATGACAGCTGCATCTTACCGGTACTCACCTACGGGGCAGAAACCTGGAGGCTCACTAAGAGTGTTCAACTTAAATAGAGGACGACTGAGGGAGCAATGGAACGGAAGATGATACCCGCTGCGGTGGCTCAGTGGCTAAGGCGTTGTGCTGCTGAGCACGCGGACACGGCTTTGATTCCCAGCCACGGCAGCTGCTTTTATTATGGAGGCGAAAAGCAAGAACGCCCGTGTGTTCGAGATTTCGGCGCACGTTAACCCTTTGAGGGTCGAATTTTTTCGCCAAATGTGACACCCCATATTCGATTTTTTTTATTGCTGATTTAAATTCTTCGGATGAATCTATTCTGAGAAAAAATTATCGTAATTTTTATCGTAATTTTTAATTTATCGGAATAATCGTAAATTATCGGAAAAGGCTCGCTGGTTCAAGGTCAGTCAGACAGTGCATAGCCGGCTGCTGCCGTGGGCAGATGACGCCGACGAATCTCTCGCACGATTAGACTTTTATTGGAGCAGATTTGCGGCGGACGGGTTCGATTCCCGGCCGCGGCGGCCGCTTTTCAGATGGAGGCGAAAAGCAAAAACCCCCATGTGTACGAGATTTCGGCGCACATTAAAGATCCCCAGGTGGTCAAAATTAATCCGGAGCCCTCCACTACGGCGCGCCTCATCGCCTGCGTTGTGTCAGTGCGTTAAACCCTACAATCAATCAGTCAGATTTGCGGCGGAAGAAATCATCGCGTTTCAAACATTTCTCGTGGGACGAAGGGGCTTTGATGTTTTTAGAACGCGAAACCTACAATAAAAAAACATGTGGTTGAGAATCTAGGTATGATTAGTTCCAGTAAATGATGTTTCTTATCCTCTGAGCCATTAGTTCATATTTCGACAGTTCTAACTTCGCCGCCCTGCCTGTGCAACATGAAAAGCGCGCGCAAATCTCGGAAGCCGCCCGCGAGAGGCGAGAGCGGCGAGAGTGAACCACTCGTGGTGGGAAGGCGGCGTCGGCAGACGTTGTCTGCTCCTTCAGTGCTTCGTTTCAAGCGCGGTACGGCTTGTAACTAGGGCAGTTTTATTATTAACAGCTGCTAAAATGTCCAGCACTTCTATTTATTTATTTTACAGAAAGAATTTTGGCAATTTTCACAATATATTCGATGATATTACGATTTTTGTGCGTCGCGTCCATAGAAGAACATGTAAACTATGGCAACACGCTTGACATGCCATCTTTTGTGCTGCTCCGAAAGCTGCATTTCCTCCTCGCCAGACAGTGACATTAATGTGCAGCCCGCCCTCGCTGTCTCAGCCCAGCTGATTCCCCTCCTCAAATACTTCTTTCTCCGTGCCGTACATGTGCGTCATTGACCATTTTGAAAGTGTTTGCCGATGCCGTACATGTACGGCCGTGACCCTCAAAGGTTTAAAGATCCCCAGGTGGTCAAAATTAATCCGGAGCCCTCCACTACGGCGCGCCTCATCGCCTGCGTTGCGTCGGCGCGTTAAACCCTACAATCAAATCAATCGAACGGAAGATGATAGGTGTAACATTAAGGGACAAGAAGAGAGCCGAGTGGATCAGGGAACAAACCCGTCTTATGGACATAGTAGTAGAAATTAAGAAGAAATGGGTGTGGGCAGGGCATGTAATGCGAAGGCAAGATAACCGTTGGTCATTAAAGGTAACAGAGTGGATCCCTAGAGAAGGCAAGCGTAGCTGGGGGCGGCAGAAAGTTAGAAGGGCAGATGAGATCAAGAAGTTTGCGGAGATTAATTGGCCGCAATTAGCGCAGGACTGGGGTAATTGGAGATGTATGGGAGAGGCCTTTGCCCTGCAGTGGGTGTAGATAGGCCGATGATGATGGTGAGGATGAATCTCGGTTTAGGTTAACCGTACACTCCATTTCCTAACTTGTTCACTCTTTTCGAAATTTACGACTGCAACTGGTCATAAGCTCACTTATCTGGCTGACCATTTTTCCTCCCTAGCACCCCTAGCTGTGACCACTGCCACCTTTCAGCACTAAAGCAGCGAGTGTGCAAAAGCAGTTCACTTTTTGAATGACAGGGGGCTAACAATCTGGAAAATCTGAAGTAGGAGACGAACCAGAGACACACCTTTTATGTATAGGCCCTGGACCCTACAGGGAGTTTCACGATTGTTATATCAGGTGATTCTGGAGGAGCACGTTAACCTCCTCACTTGGGGTGGCCAAATCACTCTGGCTGTCCCATGAACTACCGTGGCCTAGAGCCTACGGAAGCAGTGTTCTGTATAAGCTGCATCTTTTAGAAGAAACTCATGCTCATTCCCACCTCGTAAAAGCAAACTGATTCCATAAATTTGATGGCTAAAGGGAGGGGCATTCCAGCAGCTGCAATTACATCGTAATTTCGGCAGTCGTGGCGCTCCCCTGCTGATAATTTAATAATGCGCTAAAAGTCCGCAGTCAAAATGTTAACAATAATGCTAGGGTTTGTGAGGGAGGCTAAATTATTTCCTGGCAAAAAAGCCTGTCATTTTCGGCTCTGTGCCATCGTTAGCATTGCGCGGACAGGTTTTTTGTAGCACACAAGTGCATTCAACACGTTCTCGGTTCCTTCGTGGGCCCCAGCAAAGTGCCTGAGCAAGTGAATAGCGTCCATCACCTGAAGTAAGCACCGCCACCACTGCTGGTGTTATCTAGTATCACTGATTGAAAACCGGGACTGCCAAGTTTATTTCAGCTCCGTAAAAATGAAACTCGATGCCTTTTTTTTTTTTTTTTCCCTGACGTGGCACATTAATATTTGTGGCGTTCTGACAAAGCACATTAGATATTGCTCCTTTTTTAAAATGTCTTTTTCTCAAATTACTTCGTTAAATCGGAAACGGCGCTGAATCTATTTTGTTACTTCAAGTTCATAAAAGCATTGATCCGTATAGGCACCTGCCGGGGAATCCGAATTTGTTCATTAGATAGGGAAATTTGTAAGATCGGGTTTCGTTAGATCGAGTTTTGACTGAATATATAAAACAGCAAATGCGACATATGCAAGGCACTACAGAAGGAGAAAGAAAATAATGCAAACAGTGCATACAGTCTATGTGGATCATGTGCTCTGGACTTGATTGAAAGATGATTTGTGTGAAAAAAAAAAAAGGAATATTACTGGCACTTTCCTATCAATGTCACGCAAGCTAACTTCGTAATGTCAGCTTAACTGTTTCGTGCTAAGCTCTTGATGCTCTGTTAGGAAGTCAAGTTCAGCCGTGCGTTTTTATTGTGGGCAGTTAATTACCATCGTTGGATTCTTAGTTTGGCTGCAGTTACTGTTATCCGTGTGTGCCAATTCCTCCTTCTCTACATGACAGATGCCAGCATGCGGCATGTCTACCAGAATGGCAGCGGTCCTATTTACAAGGCTACCATGTCATGGCTTCAGGCAGACGACGACAACCTCCGAGTTGCCGGAGCCCTCTCGGCTGGCAACTTTGCTCGCAAAGGTAACCTGTCAAATACCTTCAAAGCGCCAAAAGACAGGGAATTGTGCTTTTTAGCAGCCTTGGTCTGACAAGCTGGCATAATTGAAGACCATTATATTCAGCAGGCAGTGTTGTTTTTCTCTTTGTCATGATTGTCTGTGTTCTCACAAAATGATGGCTACTACACACCGTTGCTTATTAATGGGGGTGATTTACAGAGCACAGGCATATTTAGGTTTAGAGATTGCTTTGCAGCTGTCTGATGCCCAGCAAAACCATGATTGTGAAGTACAATGCCGTAACGGTTTTCTTTTTCTCTAATATTTGTGTGCATGTTTCACGACCCTATCACATATTTACGGGTATGCCATCAGGTCAAAGGAAGGCTCTTTAGTGTTGCCCCTGAATGGCAGCTTGAATTGTCCTCTAAAATCCCTCGTGAGCAAAAGTTGTCAGTAATGTTTCTTGCGGTCTGTCTCATACAGCAGTGCAGGATTACAATGGGTTCATTACCTGTAGTATCACAGGTAGTGGCGTAGTGCAGGTTTGCTCTTATGCATGTTGCAAGTGCATCACAGGCTGAATGCAGCATGTGTTTTTTTTTTTCAGGCCATTATAAGGGTTCTTAAAAAAATTAGTAGCCACGGCACAATGCACACCAATTGTGGGCTCGTGTTGTGATGACATGTCATGTGCTCCCTGGGCTCCCAGTTCAGCACACGACTTTTTTTTTTGTCCAACGTTGTGCACACTTCTACAACATGCAGTTGGCATATCCTTTATAGGAGAAGTTGGTTCAGTTGAAGCAAATATTATTTGCTTTGTAGTCATTTGTGTGTGTGTTTTTTTACATGTTTAACATTCTTGCACGTTAGCTTTTTAATGAAATTGAAGGTGTGCCTGTTGTAGGCATTGGCAATGGCCAGAGTTTGCGCAGCCAATTTTTTGGCTTCTTTATCATGATCAGCCCGTGCGAAGCCTCAAACCTAGTAGTACTGTGGCATCCATGTGTCAGTTCCATTTGTTCTCTCATTGGTGGGTCTGAATCAATGTTTCAAAAATTGTTTGCCGTTGTGGTTTTTGTGGTATTTGGGATAGCCTGTGCACTCAGCTGACATGAGTGGAAAAGGTGCCACCTCTGCCCATTGCTGATTTGTGCCCCCGTGCTGCACTCTGTCCAGATGAGCACTGCATTCAGATGGTCAAAGATGGGGTGGCCACTCGCCTCCTGGATCTCCTCACGGAGCACGCCGGAACGGACGGGGACATCAGGCTACAGCACGCTCTGCTGGCAGCGCTGCGGAACCTAGCCATCCCCAGTGAGATTATTTTAATGTTTACTAAGCGACAGTTTTGTAAGGCTGCAAAGCCTTACAACTGGGTAGGCAGCCCGAAAATTCAACCTAATTCATGCAAATAGCATCTTCTGGTTAATTTGATGTGTGAACCTTCTTTAATACAGTAGAGCCTTGATTATAGTATTACGTTTAGGGGGCTGCACAGAGGTGTTCTATGACCTGTGTTGTATACATAGCACTTGGCCGCAGAGCACAACCCAGTATGTAATGTTCCACTTGGCTCTGAAGGAGCTAAAACTTTGTGAAAAACGAAATACCAAGGATTGTGGAACCCCAGTAATACTTTTTCATTGCACCTTAATTTACTTGGAAAAAAAATCAACAGAGATAAACTTTTAACAAATTCATTTGAAAATGCAACAGTATTAAGTGCCTGCTGTATACAGGGGCAATATTCGTTGTTCTCTCCGTCTGTGCTGCAATTCTCCCTTTTCATTACTTCAGCAGTTTCATTCCCCTCAGCACCCATGAAAGCAGTTTGACTCTGGAAGGTAGCGCACAGGTGCCGCGGGGATCGCAGAAGTTCGTTTGCTTCTATCAGATTTTTTTTCATCCACACGGGAAAAATGGGAAAACTTTTACACCAACAGCTGTCAATATGTCATTATGTGGGCTTAGGAGTACTACTTTTTCTGGGTGGGTGTTACGGCACAGGCGTACCCAGGTCTGAAAAACAAAAAGCTTTTGCCGCTTCAGAAATTTGAGGGATCGAACACAACCTCTTTGCTTCTGAGGCGGGGATCCTAACCACCCGGCCATGAATCCTCACTGGTAACAATTTGTATAATTGCGTGTTTTGCATCAAAATTTTGTGGCATGTTTTAATCCCAAGGAGAAGAATAAAAATCAATCGTGGCTTGTAGACTCCAGCTCAACTGGAAACACCAAAGGTACTTGCTGTTGCTTCTGCAGACACATGCCTATACATGTGACACACGACATGTATCCACATAATAAATTGGCCAAAAATCGCACCACCAATATGGTACTTGCGGGTCTGCAGGGTCATGTGCTCCAGACCAATACCTACGCAGGGCCCACATCAGGGGTTTTTGTTTTGTTCCATTTTAGAGCTGCAGCTTTAGTACACTGGGAATGAAATGTTACCTTTGGAGAATCGTTGTAGTTCCGTACAAGGTGGTGTCAAAAAGTTTCGAGACGAGCTCTGTTTACAAGGAGGTGTGTATCCTCGAAGTCTTCTTTCTGAAGTGCATCGAGCACCTCCTGCGATTCGTCCTGGATCTCTGTAGTGGTGCTAACACAATAACCTTTGAGCTAAATCTTCATATTTGGGAGGAGGGTGAAGTCCACAGTGGCTAGAGCTGGTGAGTAGGAGTGCGTGCGGAAGTGTGATGACGGTGTCTCAGAAAGTGGTGCCACATCTGAGGAGACCTCGGTGGTGTGGTGCATTGCTTTTGCCAAATGCCTCCCCCCATACGCCTTGGAACCTGGCAGTAGAACGTGCTGTTGACGGTGTCTGGCCCCAGGGGGATGAACTCTTGATGCGCAATGCTGCCAATGTCGAAGAAGACAATTCGCATTGCACTTGGTCAAGCTGCCCTTGTTTAATTAACCGGGGCCTGTCCAGGGTCGTACCTGTACAACCAAGTTTTATTACCCCTAATGGCCCTCGACATGGAACTCAGGTCATCACTGGCACACCGGCAGTGACCCGCCGCAATGGGGCAGTGGCCAAGGCGTTGTACTGCCAAGCCCAAGGATGTGGGTTGCATGTTCGCTGCTGTGGCTGCTTTTCTGATGGAGGCAAAAAGGGAAAACACCTGTGTGCCGAGATTTAGGTGCACGTTAGAGATCCACAGGGGGTCAAAATTCATGCGGAGCTCTCCACTACCGCACGCCTCATAGCCCAGGTGTAGCTTCAGCATATTAGCCTGGTATTCTGAATCCCTCCTCCACTCGAGCCGCCAGTCGAGGAGGCCCCTGAAAGCGATTTTCGCATGTACATGCATTGCGGCATCCTCCACTATATCAAGTCGAGGAAACACGTGGGGTGGAGGACAGACTCGGAATGTGGCCATAAACCCCCCAAACGTTTTTTTAACAGCGAAGATATTCTTGGTCGAGGCTTTCATAGGACGAAATGTGGTAACGTGGTCACAGCGATGTAGAGAGGGCATAGCCTAGCGAGGAGGAGAGCAAGCGCCAAGCACACATGGCACACATGCAGCAAGTTTAAAGAATGCTCGAACTAGACGCTTATATAGGCAAAGCTTTTGTAAACTACGAGATCTGGTTGCAGTGTTTATAGTACTTGTCAACATTGTGAACCAAAAAGGAAACATTAGGAATATTTGAGGCTAGAAACCAATACATAGGTGATGTTTGTGTTGTTCATTTAATTGAAAATACATGGCTGCTTGATTTTTGCGATAGCAAATGAAAAAAATATGCTCTGAAAAAAAAAAAAAAGCACTTGTGGCACTCCCTCATGGCAGTGTTCCAAATTCAAAAGTAACAGAAGGTACCGAGAGAGACAGAGACTCTTTATTAAAGAGGAGAACGCAGAGAGGTTTGCCAACATGAGTTCGTCGACATGCTACTCTGCGGGGAAAGGAGGAGAGGGAAAAAGGGCAGTAGGTGTAGTTCAGAAGAGTAGTAGAGAAAAAAGAAAATAATGATAATAAAATACAGTCCTGCTTCAGGTCATTAAGTTGAAAGTTCCTTGCAATAAAGGTACCAGTAGATGGCGCGAGCAGTGGAACACGGCAAAACGGAAGTAGTGCAAATGGAAATCGATCTGCTGGCTTTGAGAAGTTCTAGGAAGCTAGCCTTGCGATAAGGGGACGCCAGGCAGCTGCTTCACTGTTAACATCAGCATTCACGACATTAAGTCAGTGAAGCTAGGCTTTCTTCTTTCTTGCCTATTTAAGTTATTTTGACACACTGGCGGTGTTCCTTCTGCTGCTGGGGCAGCAACCAGTAGAGGATGAGCTTGGCAGCAACTTGATGCATGGTCATATCACAGGCGAAGGTTGCCTGGACTGTTCCACATGATACGTTGACAATGGCGGCAATGTTGCGGATTGTTCTCCAATGACCATCATGCACAAGTTGTTGCCGAGTGGTTTTGGCACTCTTGGGATTCAGTGTTGAACGTCTTCCTGATTTCTCGTTATCTGCTGATGATGTTCTGCTACCCTTTAACCATATGGGCCACTTAAAACATCGATTGCAGCTTTGCCGGAGATTTGGCGAGTCGTGCCAAATGTCTCTATAGCAAATTTGCCCAGTTTCGTGCAGAATTTCACATTCAGTCTATGTTTCAACCTTCTGTCAATCATGAAATCGTAGATGTGATCACACATGTGTTCATAATAGCAACAGCTGCACAGGTGTCAATGTGTGTAAAACGCTCCTTGTACACACTCAGTTATGAATGCCCATGCTTCTTGTGGCTGTGCATGCAGCCTTGTGCTGCCCTCTGTGGCCATATTACAAAACTTGTCTCAAAACTTTTTGGTAGCACCTTGTAGCTATATGGCAACAGCTGTTGCTGGTGGTCATATTACCTTTGGGTGATCGTCCATTAAGTTTTTGTTGAGCCTTCAACATTCGGGTGACTCACTGATGATTGCAGCTCTTTCTGGGGGCCCAATTTTATAGGGGGTAGACAGGCACTAGCATACTGTAAATAACATAAATTAACATAAGCGTTAGTCTGCATGTGTAGCTAGTGGCAATTCGTGCCATTTCAATGCACTAAGAGACATTTTCCTCAAAAAAAAAAAAAAGAAGAAGAAAGAAAGAGTGGGCTTTTTCTCACTCTCTTAATAATTACTGTAAGGGTAAAAGGTTTGAGTCACATCAGCACTACTGTACCAAATGCACTGTTTTGTCTTCGTGTTTAGTGGAAAACAAGCCCCTTCTTGCGGAACTGGGGGCTGTCGACAAGTTGCTATCAATGCTTGCCGTGGAGACGTTTCCTGTGGTTTTCAAGCTTCTGGGCACATTACGTATGCTTGTCGATAAACAAGGTAAGTCGTCACCTAGCTGGTACTTGCTGTCACTTTGTGTACTTTTTTTTTTTTTTAGCTTGCGAGCTTGCACGTTTATTTGACAGGAAGGAATGACCCTTATGAGTTTCTGCTCACTGGGGAGCAGTGCATTCTTTCGCTTCAAAATTAGCACCCAAAAAAGTACACATTTGTCATCATTTCTTCACTGAAGGTAGAAGATAAATTCGAAGAAACCACAAGTAACATTAAGGGGTCATGAAGACAAAATGCAAGTTTGGTTTATTCAAAAGATTCTCTCGTTAGAATAACACTGATGCCGCTTTTATTGCAAACTTCACTAAAATAAGCTATACTGTAATAATTAGGAAAAACGAACATTGCCATGTGACACCCACTAGCTCTTTTCCCGCACTAGAACCTATGACGTATTATGGGAAGCTGTGCTGAGGCTAGCAAAAGCAAACAGAAAGTTAGGCAGGGCTTATAAGCTTGCAGAATGAGCTATTTGTGCTTAAATTTGGTGCATATTCTTTTTATAGCAGTACGAATGGTGGCTTAAACAATGGAAGTTATGAATGCACATGTAAACATAGAGGCAACAGTGTGTACTGCATGCACTATGCTTGTTATGTCTGCACAGCAGTCCAGCGCTTTTGGGGTTGTCTCGCGCGACACTGGCCAATTGGTATAAGCGACATTGTCTTAAGTGACCCTGTTTGTTGAGCATAACCAATGTTTCACGAAACAATTACCTCCAACTATAACAAAAATAAGCCAGATGCGATTCCGGTCAAAAACAAAGCTAGTGCGGACAGCGGGCCTGGGGTGCTATCTAGAGGATGAACGATAAACAAAGCAACAAAATATGTTTCGTCACCCGCTGCAGCCCTAGTCCACACACTTAGCATTCGTTTCAAATACCTGCCCTGGAGACATCATCGCTGACGTCATTAAACACAATTTAGCGGGAGAAAAGTCTTTCATGGCGATATTGAAAAGAAAGGGTGATAGCACCGAGCCATGTGGAGTGCCAGTGCTTCCCAAACTGGAGACGTTTTTATGGGACCCAGGTGCAGAGTGAGCGTTCTGTCTGATAGAAAAGAACAAATATAGTTGTAAGTCTGCTCTCCCAAATGGGAGTTCGTTGTACCCGCGAGAATTGCTGATTGGGAGGTGGTGTCCAATGCTTGTGTAAGGTCCAAGCCAAGGATAACCTTGGTTGTCCGCTCAGGAGCAAAACCAGGTCAATACGTAAGATGATGCTGGAGTTGGAGGATAACATCCTGAGTGTACAAGTTAGGGCGAAAGCCAAACATGGAGGGCAGAAAGAGATGTGTCCGTTCGGCAAAACTAGCTACAGAAAAAAACTCTCCCCATGGCTGGAATTGAACCTGGGTCCCTCTTGTTATGAAGCCTGCGTCTCTCTACTTGCTCCATTTCGACATGGTCGAAGTGGTTTGGAAGACTCAGACGACAACCAAAGAATCCGTTACAAGAAGAATGACGTTACTCTGCGTGTTGTAAGGCTGCCAGCCACAATACGTTAGGCCTAACTTCCCATTTTTTAAGACGTTAGGCCGAACGTCACATCTTTGGGTTTGTCACCTCAAACCGGCACCCACTCAAAAAATTGCTCACTGAACGCCAAGCAACAGGTACTGATCTGCGCCGTACACCCTAAACCCAAACGTTAGACCTACGGAGTTAACACCCGAGAGTTGCTGTGGGTATTATAGAAAAGTGGTGTGTACCTCCAGATTCGCACATACTCGCAGTGTGGGATTGGACAACCAAAGAATCCATCACAATAAAGCTTCGCATTCAACCATCGTTGTCGTTAGACGGAGGGGTGCAAGATTTTATTTTATACGGGAAGCATACTTTGGCGACACTCCCGCAGGCTTTTTGGCGCATACGTTCTTGGGTTGTGGCTTTTTTGATGATTCTTCCGTTTCACACCTTTCAATGAGGAGCGTATATGTGCGAAAGCATTACAGTAGGAGCTAAATGGAAGCAACGTGTAACAGGCTCCAACTAACAACATTTGACAGCACGCAAGATTCTTTACAACTAACCCTTACAGCTAGGTAGGTTCAGAATGCCCTCAAAGGTTGCCCGACACGGCGGATGACGACTGTCTCAACCGGACTCCGTGAAATGGGCTGACATGCTTTTTGTATAACTTCCGTCTCTCATTCCGTCTCCTTCTTCGTGCTACATGTGCTCCGTCTTGCCTGCTGGCGGTGTACCCGTGATTGGCGGTTGACTATGCACGTGTTCTTGGCGTCACCTTGAAATTTTCGTGTGTCAGATATTCCGGTGTTTTTCTCCTGGGAGGCATGTTGGAGATCTTCAGCGGTCCAGGGGTGAGACAGCTGCGCATATTGCGCACTTTTGATACAAATCTGCTTTCCTGCGCCAGGCTGCTCCAAAAGCTTGAAAATTGCAAAAATTGTGCCAAACTGCTCCAAAACAGTCTGAGAGCCAAGGATTTTAACGCTCCCGCCAGTTTCAGTGGGGAAAAATGCTTACTGACGGCATAATTTTGCAGCACCCCCAAGGTGATCCTGTTTGTGAAGGTTTAATTGATTGATCATACAATAAAAAACTCACATAAAATTGTCCCCAAGATAGTTTTTTCGAAGGTCACCATGTCGGGTTGCACATTGAGTTTTTTTTAAGTTTTCCCATGGAAAACAATTGCAAAGTCCTGCAGAAAAAATAAACATGTGTACTCAGGCGACAAACTACTGGTGAAAATTGATAAAAAGACGGCAATTTTCGGAGCGCTGTATGTTAGAACGACATTACTGGGCGCCGCCATCTTGGTGTGGTGAATATTGGAAAACATGGCCGTCGGGCGAAACAGTTGCTCATGGTTCAGGCAGAGTGCTCTTCGCCGATTTCTACTGTTGTTTTGGTTATGGGGGTGGCTGGGTTTTCATTTAGTTGTTTGATCTGTTGAGGGAAGTTGCGTGACTCGAAGAACGGGAGTTCATCAAAAACAACGTGGGGCCCGTGAATTCGCCGTGTTTCTGCCTCGAGTGAGAGGCGCGGTGCGTGCTTGAAGTGAAATTTCGGACTCATTGCGGTGTTATAATAAAACGCTGAGTTATTGCTGCCTTTGACAGCGAGCTTGCGCGTGGCTGAAATGAGACGATCGACACTGCAGAAGTGGCGGCGCAGGCTATATCGCCGCAAAATGTTCAAGCAGTGGCCGATAGCGGGACGGGCTATTATTGCACGCTAGTAATAATGGTTTATTTATCTGAAGTGAAATTTAATGCCAAGAGGGAGGTGGCTAAACATACCAACGTTATTCAAATTGCGATCGTAGTGAATGCGCACCTTGGGGATTGAAATGGGAGGGATGGTGGGGCGCGAAGATCGTCACCTCGCTTTGCGCAACTTTTGCCATGCCTCTACAATTGTGTGTAAAGCCGAGTCTGGGATTACAAAAACAATAATTTCAGCATTCACATGATAATGAAAATGCCTTACGATTGCTTAGTTTTTCGATTCGATGTTTTCATTGGCACTCCATGCTATCTATGCATAGAGCCTAAGAATTTATAAATGGCTTGTAAAAAGGTAGTGCAGTTCGTGCCTTGTGGTACTCTAGTAGAAAAAACTTCATTGAAAGGCTGTTTCAGTGTTATGTACGTTCAAAACCCATTAAAAAGTGCACTCCCCCCCAAGTTGCCAAAAATTTGATTTTTAGGCTCCTAAGGTGACGTAATAAATGTCATCATTCTGCTCCAAATCAAGGTTCTTCTGCTCTAAAATCGAGATTTCGCTGCTCCAAAAACTGCTCCCAAATCTGATTCAGCTGTCTCACCCCTGGCAGTCTGTGCGTGGCTATGTCGCGTTGATTTCCCTCTTTCGTTGTTTTATTTTATTTTATTGTGTTAGCGATGGATAGGGCATGTCAACAAAAGTTCTCGCCATTAATTCGCAGACATGGCTTCACAAAAGAACATAGAACGAAGAAGCTCATGCGGACAGGGGTTTACGTCAAGCCCACCCAGCAGGGAGGTTGGCTGTTGCGGTGTCGCTGTGCGTACAGGCTCTGGCAGCCTAGTTGCTCACAGGAACATCAGGGGGGGGGGGTTGGCGCCAGCTCAAACACGGTTTCCATGTATCGGCGTGCTTGGCACAGTATGTGGATTCTGCTTGCAAACGGGGTGCGACAAACGGCGAGTTGCAGGCTTTTGAAGTGAAAACAGTACTAGCAAAACATGGGCTCGAAAAATCCATAAAAGGCATATACAAGACAAAAAAGGCATTTTTAGGCTCTAAAAAGCACATATAGGCACACACCTTAAAATTGGCCCCTATAGGCACAATAAATGATTTCTTAAAATGTTTGGATTCCCTTAATTCTTGCTTATATGTTAAATAGGCTTGATACGAACTCAAGGAAAAAATAGGCATTTTGCGTAAAGTTCTGGTCTCTAGTGATGACTGATGGGGCAGGAACTTACTGAATGAAATTTTAGGTCAGCCCAACAAGCAGTGAAAAGAAGGATGATAAAAGTAATGCTCAGGGACAGGAAACGAGTGTCTTGGATCGGGAATAAACTCAGGTGGATCCTAATTGATGTCCTAAGACGTCGTAGCTCAAATTAAGATGAAGAAGTGGACTTGGTCTGTTTGTGCAATGCGGAAAACTAAAACCTGATAGGCCACCACGCTAACAGAGTGGTGACTGAGGGAAGACCATTTAGTCTATGGAGGAATGAAATAACAAAATTTTTATGGGCAAAGAATGGGTTAGGGCATCGCAAGACAGGAGCAGTTGGTGGTGTATAGGAGAAGCCTTGTCCTGCAGTGGGCACAAATATGATTATTATAATGTTAATAATAATAAACTCTAGTCATAATTGATGTGTGATTGACGCTTTTGCAATACTAGTTCGGAATAAAAGCATGTACTATTATTATTTCCTGCAGAGGCTGTGGCCACGAAGTTGGGCCTCAATCAGCAGCTGATTGAACACCTTGTGAGCTGGTGTAACACTGAAGACCACCCTGGTGTCAAAGGTAAGGGTGCTGGGTGTCATTTGTCAGCTGAAACTTGCCATTTGTGTGTTGTGAGGGCTGCTAGGGCTCATTATAAATGGAAGCGCCGCAACCTACCACTTTTTTAGGAAAAAGAAAAAAGACTGGTTTACTTTTTTTTCTTCATTTAATCTTAGTCGACAGATGCAGAAGATCGGATTTTTTATGTGAATCATGAATTCCAAAAAAAAAGGGATGTAGGGGTAGAAATAGTACATGCATATTTGCATTTTATCGCAGTGTGTGCATGAAGGTCTGTACTACTATGGTCCCCCGCAGGGGGCACCTTGTGTACTCAAGGTGTTTTGGTGAGTAGCGCCACCACGGTCCCGAGCTCCGCAGGGGTGCCTACTGCCGTAGGCACTTGGTGACTTGCAACACCACGGACCCGAGCACATGTGGGTTGGACCCACCCACGCCCCGGCTGTGCGTGGCTGAGCCGTGTCCGGGGAAAAGGGAATCCTGGTGGCTGAGCCAAAGCCGGGGTTGTTTTGGACCTTCATGGCCCCCCGGTAGAGGCAACACACCACTTTGGCCCCTGCTTCTCGCAGACGGTGCCCCCGGTCTGACCCGCCCGGGGGGAACCAGCCAGTCGCCTTTTCCTGCCTCCCTCTCAGCTCTTTCACCTTCCTGTCTTCTTTTCTACCCCTATCCTGTCATCTCTTCTTTTCCTCATTTCCACACATTTCCAGGCGGCGAGGGTTAACCCTGGGTAAGGAATCAACCTTGAGGACTTAAACAGGGTTATAGCAGCTATGTATGGCTAACGCGCATCTAGCGCGTTCCCAGGTTGGGCTCGGTGGTGGGCGGCCAGCATAGCTGCTGAATTGATTTCACTTGTTATGGCAACAAGATTTTCTGCATCCCATGATCGTCCTCCAAAACGGGGACGCAACAAAGCAGTCCAGCAGTTTTTCACTCCTAAAAAGTCAGAAAATTTCCTAAAGTTCCACGTCATGCACTGTGAAAAAGAAGGCTTGTCAATGAGACGTCTGTCACCATTCTTGGTAGCCAAAGTTCTAACGAATGAGCTAGGCGGCGGTTATAAAGTAAGCAGGTTGGGAAGCGGTGACCTTCTCCTAGAAGTACAAGATGCAGCTCAGTGTGCCAAGTTGACGAAAATAACCACTGTTGGCGACAATCCTGTGAGCATCAGTCCCCACCGATCCATGAACACTACCAGAGGTGTTATCTCTGATGAAGACTTTCTGAACTTGTCTGAGCAAGAACTCCTGGAAGGGTTCGAGGGCCAAAATGTTGTGAATGTTCAACGAATCAAAATACGTAGAGATGGGAAGGAAATTTCGACCAAGCATGTAATCCTCACATTCTCGACCAGTGTACTGCCCGAGTCTGTCGAGGCAGGCTACGTTAAAATCCCTGTGCGTCTGTATATTCCAAACCCCCGACGCTGCTATAAATGCCAAAGATTTGGCCATGGTTCACTGAGCTGCCGAGGCAAGGCAGCATGTCCAAAGTGTAGCCTCCCCGACCACTCGTCTGACACCTGTGAAGCTCCACTCCACTGTGTAAACTGCATGGGAGAGCACGCCGCGTACTCGCGCTTGTGCCCGCAATGGAAGAAAGAAAAAGAAATAATTGCTCTGAAGTATAAGGAAAACATTACCTTTAGGGAAGCACGACAGAGACTGTTCCTGACACACACTAGCTTTGCCGATGTAGCGCGACGGGGGGCGGCGCTACACTCGGTTCGAGTTCCCCTTGGAACCCTCCCAGTGAGGCCCCAAGGGACACCCCAAGCCCCCTCAGTGCCGGTGGCTAAGGCCACTGCACATTCCACAAAAGAAGCGTCAAGGGCTGCCCAAGCACCCCTTGATGCCAACGCTAGGCCCCTTGCTGGCACTGCAGTGCCGGTCCCTGCTGAGAGGCAGGCTGCCGCAACCAGCCAGCCTAGCCCTGCTGACGAGGCTTCGCAAGAAGCCATGGACACAACGCCAAGCCCTCCGTTGCGTGGTACGCCGATAGGGCGCGGCACGTCGCTCGACCGTTCAAAGCAAAAGACACCTAGGGTCACGGCTCCTGGGAAGGTGTCTTGAGCCTGGGAGGGTGACAGCATGGCACTTCCTTAATCCTTGTTCAGCATAAGCTGATGGTAACTGATAATGTAGTTCAATGGAACTGCAGAGGCCTCCTGAAAAACTTGGACGATATCTATGAATTGCTGTCACAACACCAAATAAGTATTATGTGTCTCCAGGAGACACACTTGAGGACGAACCAAACTAACTTCTTAAAGAACTACTCTGTATTTAGGAAAGACAGGGATGGCTGCATGCATCCCTCTGGAGGAGTTGCGATTATTGTGCAAAAATCAGTGGCATGCCAGTTCTTACTGCTGAAGACCAGTTTAGAGGCTGTAGCCATACGAGCCATTATCTTTAATAAACTGGTAACAGTATGCTCACTGTACATACCTCCAGACCACGGGCTCTCCAGTATGGAGTTTGAAACATTAGTTGATCAGCTGCCAGAGCCGTATCTGCTAGTTGGGGATTGTAATGCTCACCACCCACTCTGGGGTTCTGCACGCACGGATGCTAGAGGACGCCTCGTTGAAAAGTTTCTGCTATCATCTGGAGCATGCATACTTAACAAGAAAGACCCAACATATTATAACACAACACATGCCACGTACTCCTGCATTGATCTCGCCATAGCCTCTCCAGTTCTGTTTCCAGCACTCCAGTGGAAGGTCATTAATAACCTGTACGGAAGTGACCACTTTCCAGTGAGCCTCAAGCTTGTAGACAATAAACAAGACAACACTCCATGCCCACAAAAGTTCAAGGAGGAGGCCGCAGACTGGAAAAAATTCAAAGAGCTCTCTGAGTATCACTACACACTTATAGACAACCTTGGTATTGATGAAGCTGCTGAGACTCTGACCACCCATATAATTGAAGCTGCGCTGAAGTCCATCCCCCAGACCTCTTTTAGTAGGGTTGCTAAGCCAAAACCTTGGTGGAATGATGATTGCAGGCAGGCCCGTAAGGAACAGAATAAGGCATGGGGTGTCTTGCGTAGGTGCCCAACGACTGAAAACTTGGTACTTTTCAAGCGGGCAAAGGCTAATGGCAGACGGATTCGGCGTATTGCGAAAAAAGAAAGCTGGAATCGTTTTGTGTCATCAATCACATCATATACTGACACGCGGAAAGTATGGAGGAGAATTAAAGCACTCCGAGGAAGTAACACTCTTACGTACCCTTTGGTCAGCACAAGTGGAGACACTTTACAAGACCAAGCGAATGCCCTAGGCAAGCATTTTGAGTATATATCAAGCTCAGCTCACTATTCAAATAACTTCCTGAGACACAAGAATGCAGAGGAACGGAAGATTGTACGTGAAAAACGGCAGTCTGAGGTAGGGTATAATTGCCCCTTCACTATGCAGGAGCTTAAAGTGGCGCTCACTACTTGTGGTAAATCATCACCAGGTCGAGACCGAATAACATACACCATGATTAAGCACCTGCACGACGACACGCTAGAAGCGCTCCTACTGTTGTTTAACAAGATCTGGCGTGCAGGGCAATTTCCAAAAGTCTGGAAAGAAGCTATTGTGGTGCCGATTCTAAAGGAGGGGAAAGATCCATCACTTGCAACTAGTTTCAGACCGGTCGCTTTAACCAGTTGCTTATGCAAGGTCTTCGAAAAAATGATTAACCGTCGCCTTATCTATTTTCTTGAGTACCATGGTATTATAGACAATCGCCAGGCGGGTTTTCGCTCTGGTAGATCGACAGCAGACCACCTAGTGGCTATTGAATCCTACATCAGGGATGCATTTGTTCATAAGCAGCATTGTTTATCAGTTTTCTTTGACCTCCAGAAAGCTTACGACACAGCCTGGCGTTACGGTATTCTTTGCGATCTGCGCCGCCTTGGAGTTTGTGGAAACATGCTCAACAGTTTGAAAGATTACCTTTCGGAGCGCACCTTTCAGGTTAGGGTTGGAAATGTCCTCTCGAAGATGTTCGTCCAAGAAAATGGAGTGCCACAGGGTGGTGTGCTCAGCTGCACCCTTTTTATTGTTAAAATGAATTCCTTGGGAACTGCACTGCCTCGCTCCATATCCTACTCGCTATATGTTGATGATGTGCACATTGCGTTTAAATCATGTAATATGTCCATTTGTGAGAGGCAAATTCAACTAGCTGCAAACAAACTTACAAAATGGGCAGATGAGAATGGCTTCTGTTTTAACCCAGAAAAAAGCACGTGTGTGGTCTTCTCTAGGCAGCGTGGTATCCGCCCAGATCCTGTTATTAAACTCAATGAAACACCCATAGCAGTAAAAAAGGAGCACAAGTTCCTTGGGGTTGTGCTTGATGACAAACTTTCATTCATTGCACACCTCAAACGCCTTAAAGTTAAATGTTTGGATACAGTCAGGATCCTGAAAGTCCTCTCACACCAGTCTTGGGGTACTGACACAAAGTGCCTAATGGCCTTATTCAATAGCCTTGTGAGGTCCCGCATCGACTACGGGTGTCTTGTTTATCAATCTGCCGCGAGAACAGCACTAAAGATGTTAGACCCTGTCTACCATCTTGGCCTTCGTCTGGCTACAGGTGCTTTCCGAACAAGCCCTGTTTTAAGCCTGTATGTGGAAGCCAATCAGTGGTCTCTTGAAACACAGCGGAAGTACACTGGGTTGAATTATGCTCTAAAAGTGACATCCTTGACCGGACACCCGAACAGCACTCTAGGTAACCAGGCAATCAAGCTTTTTGAAAAACGACCTGCCATGGCTGAGCCATTCCTTCTGTCGGTGAGGGCACTGGCCGCAGGCCTGGGAATATCCTTCACTGACGCTCAGAAAACCAGCTTTGCTGACTTTGTCCCTCCATGGGATCTCTGCCCTATCTCTTGTGATCTCTCTTTTATGAAGATTGACAAAAGAACCGCTCCAAAGGAATTAATTATGCAGCATTTTTTGTTTTTGCAGAACAAGTACAGAGCATCTGAGTTCTACACAGATGCGTCCAAGTCAGCTGGTGCAGTATCATGTGCTGCACATGGTCCCAACTTTTCCACGTCGAAGACTATGCCTGAAGCCACATCTATATTCACTGCTGAAACACGCGGCCTTGTATTGGCTGTAGAATATATTATTGAGAACAATGTCCAAAAGTCAGTGATATTCACTGATTCTCAAAGTGCTGTGCAGGCTTTAGCGTCAGGAAAGTTACAAAAAAATCCAGTTTTTAATCAATTGCTAAAACTACTGTGCTCAGCCCACAAACAAAAACTTGAAATCACTGTCTGTTGGGTCCCAGGTCACTGCGGAATAGCCGGAAATGAGCAAGCAGACAGGAATGCTGTAACTGCAGCTCTTCGGAGTGACCTAGATATTCAAAGCGTCCCGTACGAGGATCTTAAAGCGTACGTACGTAAGAGGCTGCGTGACCAATGGCAGGAAGATTGGAATGGGGAAACAGCAAACAAATTGCACATGGTAAAACCCAAGTTAGGTAGATCGATCTGTGAGAAACGAGACAGGATCACAGAGGTTACTCTCTGTAGACTGCGCATAGGCCATACCCATGCTACACATGCGTACCTATTGAAAGGAACAGAACAGCCACGCTGCTTGAGGTGTGGAGGGTCGCTATCAGTCATTCACGTACTGGTAGAATGCAAACTACTTGAACCGCAAAGAAAGCTTCATTTTCCAGAATTGTACACACGCATGATCCCTCAACACCCATTGCTGTTTTTATCAGACGAGCCACTTTTCTCTACTAACCGTGTTTTTAAGTACCTCTCAGACGTAGATTTTTTAAGGTATGTGTCGTATCACCCATGAGCCGAGCCACCATCGCACGCTAGAACCTGGTAGGGCCACTCATTGCTACCGCAAAGACGGTGGCAAGGGGTGCACGTAGAAAATGCCTGTCATAGTGTCAAATGTTTTTACTTGGCCCTCTACACCAATTCTTGGCCCTCTACACCAACAGAAATCTGAGATACCTTTTATTATATATTCTGTACTTTATATTCTCACTTGAATAATCCTCGCCATAGTCCTGGCGCTCTTTGGCCTTGATGCCCTTGCGCCAAGAAAATCTAACATCATCATCAACTACTATGGTCTGTAATGTACTCACTGCCACACCATAAAAAGATTTCTCACAAATATTTCCCATAATTCTGCCAATTACTTAATTCGTTCACTACTTTGTGAGGCGTCCTTTTTTTTTTTCTCGTCTCCATATTCCTGGCCTTACTGGGAGCTGATCATTTGACAGTATTTTTTTAATATTGAGTGATGTTCCCTTTGGGCTGTAGTATGTGTCACATGCTCTGACCTGTGTGGTGGCCCAGCTACAGTGTATGAGGAAAAGGCAGGGGAGCAATTGGAGAGAGCTTTGCCGTTACACAGTGGTTGGTGCAGGGGCCGATAGTAGTGGCAGCACTGCTGTAGCCGACTATGTGACGCTCTTCCCTGGGCAAGATGTTTGTCTTTCGATTATGCGTCAGCTTGTTTTGTGCAGCTTTTCTGTACTGTTGAGCTGAAATGGTGATACAAACATGCTGCTCATTCTGATCAATGAAGCAGCAGTGTGGGGATCGGGGTTTCGCTCAATTGCTGCGCATGGAGTCAAAAATACAAGGGAGAACCAGTAGTTCAAGGTGCCTGCAGAAGCTGTACCGTGGGGCCCTTGTATAGCAGTAACAGGGCACTCACCGTGACTTGTGTGGCTTGTGAAACCTGCTGTGAACCACATTTTCTGGGGACTTTATTGTGCAGGATGTATTTCGTTGGCGGAAGTAACTATGAGTGAGCTTGCCTACAACAAGGAAAGCTGAACGGTGTCGAAGTATTCTGAAAGAGCACTCTGGTGTGCTTACTACTCAGCAATCTTATGATGTCTGAAATAAGCCAGGGGAAGTGGAGGTGCGATGGAACCACCTGGCTTACGAATATTAAGACACACACAGTTGAATTTGATCAACACCAGTAGTGTAGATGAGCCTTTAACAGTAGGCAGCCCATTCCAATTCTGCTAATAAACATGGAGGTTGCGAGGCCGGTGCACCAGCATAACTCTAGCCATTTGCAGAGAGTTAGGGATAGACACAACAGTAGGTAATACAACTCTGAATATGTAGCCTTTACTTAGCGAGAGCGTAGCACCATCGCAGAAGAGTAACTGCAAGTTTTCAGGGCCGCATTTTTTACTCTAGATGTGTACAGAGGTTCCCTCTCAAAGACGTAATATTCCTGCAAGGTACGGAGTCAAACTCGTTTGTATCAATCCGGCGTAGTTCGAATTATATTGCTCATATCAGGAGGCCTGGGTATTCCCTTAAATCTTTTTTTTTATATATCCATTGTGTATTTTATGTATCAAATTATCTGTTATATTGAACTACTTTCTGATCCCCATTGAGTTTGAGATATTGGTTTAGTGGAAGGTCAGTGTAGACATTTACCTAGTAATCATGCAGCAAAAGCTTTGTGACTGGCATGTGGACAGCGTGATTGTAAAGGTACGTGCTGCATCAATGAACCGTTGGGTCAGTCCACTTTGTGGGGAGCAAGTTGTGGGGAGCATCGAGCTCCATTGCGAAAAAACTGGTTGAGGAAAAATTATTGATATGTGCATAATGTGCAAGAATTTTGAGTGAAGTGCTCATTGCAAGCCATCGTGTATTTTTCACAAGTTGCCGAAATGGGCACCCAGGGTAACTTCACCATACTTTTAATTTTAGCAGGCGTTTTCAAAGTATTGAGCAATGATTGCTGGGTTATTTGCTATTATCGTCTCATCTATTTGACCCTAGCCGTGGCGCACATATGGAGGCATATACAGTTAAACCTTGATATAATGAGGTTAATGGGACTCAAGAATTGTTTCGTTAAATTGGGAACTTCGTTATATCTAGAAAGCATTATGCCTATGGTTGACTGTGTGGGCGGAATCCCAATTTGTTCGTTTATTCGAGAAATTCGTACAATTGATGTTCAATTTTACTATGTCTAAGCTTCAAAGCACAGGCTCGCTTTTTTTATATAACAGCTTGATATTATCTAAATGAGGGTTCGAAACATTACCTGAAATGGTTACTGGAATTTTTGATGCGGGAGGGACAAACTTCATTAGCACTGTTAAACCCCTTTCAGCCTCTTTCATGCCATGCCAGCTGTGCACCATTAATTCACACCGTGTAGTCAGTACAACAGGTGTCAAGGTGTCATACTTGACACAGCAGGTGTCAAATATGACAGATTGTTTAGAGTAATGTTGTAAAGGGGTGCAGTCAGGTGCAGTTAAAATGATGAAATGGAGCGCGCACCCATGGTGTTCGACGGCAGTGCCGCTGCTACTGTTGATGCCACGACAATCGGATGGAAAGCACAATTGTTCCAGTGCCTCTTTTACGTCGTAGCACCGCTGAGGCAGAGCAGCCTCCTCGCATTAACTGATTTGATTGATGCAAATGAAGAGGCTACCAGCCCAAACATTCTGGAAGCTGGTCTGCGTAGGTGAAAAGTAGGTGAAAAATAAAAGCATGTAAAAAAAGACTAAAGTAGCGTCTTATCTTTCTTTTGTGATGTGACATTGTGTAAACACCACTTCTCACTGAGTCATATCGCTGAGTTTAGTATTGCTGGGTTTTGTTTTGCTATGTTAATGAGTGTATGATGTTGCAAAACTCGCAAGATTACAAGCCACCCATGTTTCAATGTTTTCATTGTCACCGTTTCTCCTTTACATCTTTTCCTTCTCTCCGTTACTCGTGTTATGCCTGTATTTAGGTTCAACGTTAGGTAACCTTAACCAAGAGGTGCCCTGCTAGCTTTCAACCCAGCGTCCACACATCTAATTCCGGTCTAGCGCCATATCCTCCCCTAGCAACCCTGGGGATGTGCGAGTGAGTTGTAATTGTCATCATAACAACACCGCCGCCATGGAGATGCTATAATTGCCATTTCAACAATGTCAGGAGGCGCAGCCGGGCAGGATGCTTTCGTGGCCTCTTGAGTGTGACGCCGTTTTTGATTCTGCCTGCCCTGCCCGCCCCAGCATCGCCACCAGCCTCCTGGCCTTGCTGTGGCTGGCACACTGCCAGGCCAGGCTGGCATACGTGGCGTGGGCAATAAGACACCAGTTTCAATCACACTTGAAAACTTCAATGGTTTGTAGTACAGGAATGTGGATGTGCTCAAATGCTAAGTGCGGCGAGTAATCTACAATACAAAATAGCAAAAGTTGTAATCAAGCACAGTACACTGTTTTAAAGATCTTTGCACGACATAACTCCTATTGTTCAGCTTAGTTCTGTGGCATAGAAACGAGTTTCTCACCTTTTGCTACCTGGAAGTGAAAATACTTCTTCCTGCAATTAGGCCTAGTGTTCTTAGCATCCCCTTTTTTTTTTTTGCACCATAATGTCTCGGGAAGCAGACGCAAGGATTCTTCTACTATGTAAGGACATGTGTGTTGGCCCTGCCTTCGCCTTTGCTCCATCAGAGCAGCAGTTACAGTTATCGTGCCTGTGCGCAGCTAGCTGCGCCAGGCAGAGGCGGAGAGAGAAAAAGTGAAAGAGGGAGTATCATTTTATTTTCCTGGGGCCGCTTGTTTTAGGAGCACTACAATCTAATCGAAACTGGCAAAAAGTAACATCGATCTGCCTGAACGTTCAGCCTAACAACGGGCCAAAATATGTGAAGCTCATTGTACATCAAGCTGCCGATACTGATGGACGATGTTAGACCTCAAAGAATGATGTTAAACCTATTGTCGGGGCGTCGTATACTCACATGCCCCCTCACCCTGTTACACCAGGCCGTCGCACACCCACATTTGCAGCCAGTGAGGACATCAGGCCGGCACATACCTGCATTTGCAGCATCATGAAGCATTGCATCTTCATGACGCGTTGTAAAGAATGGGGACATTAGGCCGGCATAGCCGCCGTTTCCAGACAATGGGAATTATGACGACAAGTCCCCGGCTTCAGTGATCTCGCCAACTGAGCCAACTCGTGCTGACCAATTAAAAACGAAGCTTGATAGTCACCAGTACATTTATTGTCTAAATAAACACGACATGATTGCACGGCAATCTATTTGTATAAACATTGACAGGTTTAACTTCATGGTAAATGGTGCGGGCAATGTGGTATTTTTATGTATCTGTTTTCCTTTTCTTCCCTCAGCGTGCAACGCAGAGGTGCTGGTTATATGCCGGGTCAAAAATACCACACGCGCTTCTCTCATTGGTTGTCCACGGGCTTTTGCCATTTCTCACACCCGCGCTTTTTGCTGCACAGGACGGGCTTTATTCAGCGTGCCTCTATTTTTCCTGCGACAGGCGAGTCGGTGCGGCTGCTGGCCTGGATTGCCAAGAACAGTGCGTCATGCGAGGCCAAGGAGGCCTTGTGCCGACTGGGGGCCCTGCCACACTGGGTGTCCATGCTGTCCTCCGAGCACAGTGTCATGCAGGCGGAGGGCCTGCTGGCTCTCACACTCTCCCTCACCCCGTCGGCACCCCGTAAGTGCTGCCACCACTGACCTGCAACGTTGGGCAGGGGGCAATAGCTGGGCCCCTTGACAGCGTGAGGCACATCTGTAAAGAATGTGCCACTTGCCACGCGGCCCACCAGCAGCCAAATTTAAATTGCTAAACATGGTGGCGTCGCCACTCGCTCGGTTCATGCACAGTTGCTTGCACACCAGGCATTGTATAATCCACGTGTTTTAATTAAATGGGAAGCACTGCTGTGTGCTCCTTGCGTGGGCTTGGGGCAGGGCTGTACAACACCAGCAGTGGGCCACGGCTGTTGATTGACCTAGTCTTCTGCATTGAAGAGCTACAAAATCATTGTTTAATAGTACGCAGGAGGGGGGGGGGGAGGGGGGGCTAGTTATCGTGACCCAAGATTTAAAAAAGCTTAGTTTTTGTAAGTTCTTTATTATTCATTTTATGGGCAACATTGCATTTGTGAAGCTCTAAATACATTTTTTAGAACACCAATTCAGATTTTTTCCTGTAGTGTACCTTGTGTGGCTGTTTTTTCTGTCTATGCAAAAAGTAAAGCAGACGGGGGGAAAAAAACTCATTGCAAATGCGCGCTCACTCATGGAGGTCACAGCAATCTGGCAGCTGTCCTTAGCAAGCTTCTGAGAAGTGAACCCATTTCTGACTTAGCCCTGCAGTATAAGTTAATTTTGAACGAGTTGACACAGCATGCGGGCTTGTTGTTGCAGTGCACCAATTATAAATGATGAGGGGGAAAAAAAGCCAGTTTTGCAGTAAAAGTTTGCAAGTTGAATCAAAACGAATGACACAGCAGATTGGGCTATTCACAATGAATTAACACATTAAAAGTTTCTGAGATTTCTAGCCTACCTGCAAAAACATTCCTACTGTAACAGTGCCTTTTATGAGGATGGCAAGTGAGAGAAAGGGAGGGTGAATGCGTGCATGTTCACATGTGTGGTCGGGCACGTGGGACTTTTGTTCATGTTGAAGTGATGTGGAATCCCATAATGTTGGCTTCTGCCGTTGTAAATGTTCTTGTGAGAAACTGCTTATTGTTTTTTCTATTGAAGATGTGCAGAATCACTGAGCATTAGTTGCCAGTTAAGAAACGCATAGAATCTGTGTAAGCGTGTGGTCTATGCAAGCTTGGCTTAATGGGGGATCGTCTATATCTTGTCTAAGGCACTGTAGGCAGCTTATGTGGACCTCCTGGTGGTCTGCACACTTTACACATTTAATGAACTTCAGTGTACAGTGCAGGTATTTGCACAAGAGAACTGCTTATAGTTGCTGCTTAGCTCTGTTGATGCTCTCTTTAATTTTAATAATTATAATCTAGTGTCAGGCGCTTCAACCTTGTTCATGAGTATTTTTGTTTCAACGGCAGGGGCTGGTCTTGAAGACCTCAAAAAGACCGACGTTCTTCCTGTGCTTCGGTCTTTGCTCGAGTCTACGGAAACATCGCCCGAGGCTTTGCAGAATGCAATTGCTTTTACCACTGCACTGTCAAATCTTGGTAAGCTTTGTGTCTCCCTCTCTCTCTATCTCTGTTTATTAGAGAGCCATATGCCCTGAACCAGTGCTAAATATTGAAAAAGGATCTATAATGACTTCATCGTCATTAAGTATATATGTCTTGCCCGTTATGTAATTCTTTAATCTTCTTAATCTGATAAGGATGGAAATTTTTTCTGATATTGTAAAGTGGATTCCGCCAGCAAGTGCTTTATGCCCGTAAAGCACAAAGGAAGCATCACAAGTGGACAGAATTTGATTGACAAGACTGCACACTTTGAAATTTTTCTTGCTGCATTTTCTGTCCTTGAGTATGGGTAACTTTATATGTGTATAACACTCAAAGCACCGATGCTAAAAATTAGCATTTATATGACGCCTTAGTTTCTCTGAGTTTTTCTAGGTTAATGTAGGATTTCTTTGGGCCAGTGCCTCTGACAGTGTTCACACTGCTTTAGCTTCTACTAATGGCAGCCGAGTGAATCGTAAGTTTTCACAAGTTCCCTGTCGTGCCCAACTAAGGCTAGCAGAAAGTACATTTTCAGTGTTTCTGTTAGCGCTTAGATAATTTTAGCTCACTGTCATGTCAATGCCATCTTTTATACAGGGTGTTACACCGATAAATGGAACACATTAAAATTTTTTCCTGAGCGAACCGCTGCTCCGTTCGCGCTCAGATGTCACATAAAGGTCACATTTTGTGGTCTATTTTGTTTGAAACCGGGAACAACGATAGTACTGACATTTGTATTCTGAAAATAAATCAAAATGATTTTCTCCTATGAGAAAATGGCAGCCAATTTGGACGTGCAAGCTCATCTTGGAACGACGGCACCACCTGGGATATGCAAAAAAAAACGCGCGATGGCGATTCACGGTAGGAAGGAGCCAAATGATGTAGCAGACAGTCAGGAAACCTCTTTTGTAGATAGTCTATGATGGCCACAAATAGTTACATAAGAGGTCATACGGATCATATAGTAAAGTATTCCCGCGTTTCGTCGGTATATGTACCAGTTATCTGGTTTCAGACCATCTGTCGTCTGCTGTGCCAGGTGACATGGCTTTCCGAAATAAGGCTCACAATTTTTTTGTTGCATTTGTTGCTTTGTGCTTGTTTTAGTTTTTATTCTGTGCGTACATGTCTGTGCCTGTCACATAGCGCCATGAGATCATTCACTGCAGGCGAACAGGCAGCCTTCTCGTCTGCTGTGAATGATCTCGTGACGCCGTGTCACAAGCACAGACATGTACGCACAGAATAAAAAGTAAAACAAGCACAAAGCAACAAATGTGAAAAAATCTTGCACCCCTCCGTCTAACGACAGCGATAGTTAAACGCAATGCTTTCTTGTGATGGATTCTTTGGTTGGCCAGTCCCACACTGCAAGTACCTATGTGCTACTTTGGAGGTACGCACCACTTTTCTAGAATACCCACAGCAGCTCTAACGTTTGGGTTTGGGGTGTACGGCGTGAATCGGTACTTACTGCTTCGCGTTCTCTTCGACCGTGTTGAAATGAAGCAATCGGATAGATGCCGGCTTCATAATGTGAGGGACTCAATTTCGACTCCGGCCATGGGAAGCATTTTTTTTTTCACTTCACCCACGATCATTCATCATCATCCTCAGAAAAAGTTGGCTTTCCTGCAGGGTGTATTGGCGTACAACGGCATCAGGAAGGACATGAAAGGTATGCTTTAAAAAGAATTGTGGGCCTTATTTCGGAAAGCAGGGTAAGCCGGCACAGCAGTCGACAGATGATCTGAAACCAGATGACTGGTATTGACAACGATGAACCACTGGAATACTTCACTATGATTCATATGACCTCTTATGTAACTATTTGTGGCCATCATAAACTATCCACAAAAGAGGTTTCCTGATCGTCTGCTACATCATTCGGCTCCTTTCTACTGTGAATCGCCATCGCGCGTCCGTTTTGCATATCCCAGGTGGCGCCGTCGTTCCAAGGTCAGCTTGCACGTCCAAATTGGCTGCCATTTTCCCATAGGCAAAAACCATTTTGATTTATTTTTAGAATAAACAAGTCAGTATTGTTGTTCCTGGTGTCCAACAAAATAGACCACAACATACGACCTTCGTGTGAAGTTTGAGCGCAAACTGAGCAGCGATTCACTCAGGAAAAACTTTTGAAGTGTTCGATTTATCAATGTAATACTCTGTATTTACCATATTTGCACTAATATAATGCGAATTTCTTTCGCGCGATTTGTGCTGCCAAACAATCCTCGCATATATTCGGGCTCGAACATAGCGCGAGCTTTCTTTCTTCAAATACCTTCGTGCTTGGCACGCGCCTCGTACTATTATGCCTTGAACGTGAGCTGGGAACCCGCTGCTCTACCCTCGGATTTTGGTGGCCGAGAGCTCGCTGCTCTTGGCGTCAACTTCGGCGCCGGCTTCTCCTGAGAATGCCATTACCTACATTGGTAGTGGTCACATGAGCAGACGGTCTGGTCTGGAGGCGAGAGCTAACACGCGCGTGGCACAGCATTGGCTCCTCATTGTGCTTTGTTTTTTTTCGTACTTGCTTCTGCCTTCTGAGCCGCTGCAATGAACAAGCGAAATCAGTACACCGCCGCATTTAAAAAACGGGCGATCCTGCTGTCCGAAGAGCAAAGAAATTCAAGTGCGGCACTGCATCTCGGACTAAAGCGAGGCAACCATTTGAGGTTGGAGAAAGTATCGTGATCACATCTTTCAAGCTCGTAAAGCATTCCATGTACCCAAGAATGGCCGCTACCGTAAACTCGAGAATGACCTGGCAGAATTCGTCCGTGAACGTTGCGGCCAGATTTTGCCTGTAAATGCTGAGCTTGTGCAACTCAAAACCAGAGAGTTTGCACGTGAGGCCGGTGGGCCTCGTGACAACTTCGCATTACCGTATTTACACGATTGTAAGTCGACTCGAATGTAGGTCGACCCTCCAAAATTGCATCTCTCAAAAAAAAAAAAAAAAAATGCGAGCGCCGCCTAGAAAATTGTATCACAAAGCATGGCCTCCGCAATTTGCTGCCGGCGGCGGGCGCAGCACCGCCGGCAGCAAAGCGCGCAGGCGCCGCCGGCAGCAGATTGCGGAGGCCATGCTCAAAGAGAAGCTTTTCCGTCAACCCACACCGCGGCACAACCCGCTCGCGGTATGCGCGGTAGATGTTAAGAAAGAAAGGCTTTTGTATAAGCACCCGGAATAACCATTGGCTGTGGGTTGAGTGGGAAGAACACATTCGCTGCGAGATGACAGCCATCGAAGCAACCGGCAGCGGCCACTGCCGCGCGATACCAAAACAAACAACATGGCGGCTGACGGAAGCGGCCGCGCGCGATTTACTTTTGAACGCGTTCGGAAGTGTACTGAACAATGTGATATGATATGGGCTACGTTAGCGCCGCGTATTGAATCAAGGGATTCGCTAATACTCATTTTGTTTATTAGAGTTGAATAAAACACTTCTTGACGCGTTTTTGCACGCGATTCGTGCGCGTCGGCATTGCGCGGACGACTTTTTCACTCCCGCGGCGACGATTCCGCGCGCGCGGCACCTTCTACTGCTTTTAAATTCTACCAGTTCTACCTCGGCAAAACCAGCAAAACGCGCGCCGAGCGCGACACTGGGAGGAGCCTGACGACGCGCGCTCTTCATCAGGACAGCCGGCTGGCGCCGCCGGAGATGTTTATGCTTACCACGGTGGCGGATATTTGATTGGCGATTTCCCTAGCGGTGCGGATAATGCTTTATAGTGTCGTTTTCGACCATATTATCAGCTCCTTTCCTGCACAAACGTCTTCGTTTGTGCCTTCAGCGATATCTGAGAGAGCGGTTAGAAGCGGTCGCTGGAGCTACGCGCACCTCTTCACGAATGGTGCCGCCATGTTGCCGCCGCCGATCGCGTAGCGTGCAGCATGCGGGGATGCGGGTGGTATTCGCGGCAGCGTCAGTGCGGCGCATTTTCACGAGCAGAAGACGCCCCATGCGGTTCATAGTTTAGACCATAATTATGGGAACGAGGGTGCAAAGCTGTCCCCACCTCGTAGCACCCCCGATTTCTCGTTTCTCTTGCCGTTACTAGCGGTAGACGGTTCGACTTCGATTCTAAGTCGACCCCCCAACATTGGATTGTCAAATTTGAAAAAAGGGGTCGACCTACAATCGTGTAAATACGGTACTTCGTGTTATAATCGTAATCGTAATATATATTTTTTTGTCGTGTTCAAAAGGGCCAAAAGTGCCCCCCCTCGAGTTACATTCTAGGTCACGTTATTTACATGCAAATATGGTATCACAAGCCCATTGTTTTTTTTTCTTGCAATACTGGTGAAGCTGTGCAGGTTTTGACAACTCTACCCAACAAATCTTGGCAACAGCGTGAAAAAGGACAGGGGCAAAGGAAGCGAACAAAACTAGTGCCACCTCTGCCCCAGTTCTTTGTGCTGTTGCCTAGATGTAACCATACCAACTTGCCCAGCTTACCACCCCTTTACAGCTTATGTATTTTGTTGGGGCAAGAAATGCCACTGTGGTAGGCATGATCCTAATAATCTTGCTGTTTTTAAACAAGCAAGCTCTTTTTTTGGAAGGGGGGGGGGCACGTTCCCACTGGCAAATACACGAAGCAACTTCATGGCTGGGAAATGTTATACCACATGCTTTACCTTTGACACTAGTGGCAGGGCAGGGTAAACAGGGCAGCTATATTGCTGACAGTGATGACCCGTGTAGGAGACGTGCTAGCCTGGCGGGATTCCTTCGGCACGTGATACCTTCTGCACATGCAGAAGAAATGCATCTGAGAGAGTATTTTATGGCACAGAATGGACCTCTTGTAGTTAGCTAAGGTGTGCCAGCTGGTGCATGAGGCTACTTTGAAAAAACAGAGCTAAGAAACATGCACAGTGCAGGGTATGTCTTTTCTTCTGTTCATCTCACCTTTTAGTGCTTTTTTTTTCTGAGTACCCTCTTGCAGCAGCAGAAAAAAAAAAATGGCTGGACACACGGCCTGCTGTGTCCAGCTTGGTTTTGGTTTCTATGCTGCAGTGTCTGACCTTGAAATTGTAGGAGGAGGGAGTTTATGGTGGAAATTTGATAGTCTCACTGATACGAGAACTTCAGCCATTGCTTAAGTAAACAATCCTTATTCCTAATTTTGATAACATTCTAAAGCTGTACAACATTCATTATGCAGTGAAGTTTTTTTTATAATTGGAAGCTCTATATACTACAGGAAATTCTTATACAGGAAGCGAGAGGGCATTTTCTCAATACGTGGAGATTTGACTGGCTGTCTGGTCTGTCTGTTGTGTGCAGATTGTTTCAGGCCGCTCCTGCAGTCCGAGGGCTATGCAGCAGTGCTTGCTGAGCTGAAGCACCATGCAATCCAGGCCATATCGAAGGCCGCCGCGCAAGCTCTCCAGGTCCTCGAGAAAAAACCATGAACACACAGCAGACCCAGGCTTTGAGGCATAGCCACTGGCGCTGCTTCTGCTGCTGCTGCTGCTGCTGCTGCTGCTTTGGCCCACTAGCCGTTTTCTCAGGCCCTGCTCTGAGCAGCATGTTTGTCATGTACGGTTTCTTCAGGCCTTGTGTGCGAACCTGCAGGAATGTTAGACGTGATGGTGTGAGCTGAAAGCCCTGTTTCCACACACTTTTCAGTTCACCATTGTTTTCTGTTTAGTTTTTATTTTTTATTTTTTTAAATTTCTTGGGGCAGCAACTCTACTTACTACATGGCACTGACTGCTCTTTGCAACAATATTTATGCAGGAGCAAATTCCTCGTAGACTCCTCATTGATACGTTTTGGAGGTGACGCCCTATGGGCATGCACGTGTCTGCTGCCATGTTGTCTGGTTTTTGGTGGTGTAACTTGAAGCCGGCAAATGGGTTTCAAGTTGCGTAACTACTATTATGAATGCTTGACGCGAGCCACCTGTCAAGAAATCCTTTGCAATTCCTGCCCTTTGAAGTAATGATAGCAGGGTAGTGTTTTGGTTGTTGTAGAATAAGATTATTGGTATTTTATTTAGTGCTATACTTTGATGGTTTTGTTGCAAGAAACTTGGTTTGAAATGATGTACCAATTAAGATTTGTTTGTGTAATACAGTAAGTGTTCAATTTCATAGTTTTGTATCAAGGTGTAGATGAATGAGTGAAAAAAAGAATTTGGTATTTCTGTCATGGGTTAGGGGAAATCCATGAACAGTGCATTAGTTATGTCTGCCATATGTGCCAGTGGCCGTACTTGTGGCCACGTACAGACTCGTGGATGTTCTTCATTATGCGCACTTTTGTGCAAGTGAAGCGCCTGTCAAGGCCATGCAGGTAGAGCCAGTTGCTGTAGCATCATCACAAAAGGTACCTAGTTGCTCTCTGTAGTGGCCTCTGTGTCCTTGGGATCCGTGTTTTAAATCCACTTTCTTGGCCCTTCACTCCTGGAATTGCCCCTGACCCATGGCAATTTCTCTTTTGTGAAACAAGCGCTGATACATCTGACCACTGTTGTATTTATGTAAAACTGTGCTCAGGTGAATAGAAATAGTAGGGAAGAGGTAAAGAAGCTCTGCTTTAATTTCACTAAAGCATCCGAAGAAAGTTTGTAAATAGATTTTTGTCTGCTTAGCAGGTGGAACCCTTAGCAGGTAGGAACCGAAGGCAAAGTAGTGTGTAACAACAGAGAAATTTGTTAATGTTGCCTTGTCAGCTTCTAGGACCTGGGACTGTAAGCACAATAAGCTATCAAGTACTAATACAAGAATGTCATGCAAAGAAAACGCAGACGAAGGCCAACCACAGAAGACCACGCGCGGGAAAAAGACGTGCATAAAGATGACGACGGGGCAGAAACTTGGAGGCTCACTAAAAGAGTTCAACTTCAATTGAGGACGACTCAGCGAGCAATGGAACGGAAGATGATATGTGTAACATTGAGGGACAAGAAGAGAGTGGAGTGGGTAAGGGAACAAACGCATATTAAGGACATATTAGTAGAAATTAAGAAAAATAAATGGGTGGGGGCAGGGCATGTAATGTGAAGGCAAGATAACCGTTGGTCATTAAGGACAACAGAGTGGATCCCTAGAGAAGGCAAGTGTGGCAGGGGGCGGCAGAAAGTTAGGTGGGAAGATGAGATCACGAAGTTTGCGGGGATAAATTGGTCGCAGTTAGCCCAGGACAGGGATACCGTATCTACCCAGTTCTAACGCACACTTTTTTCCGAAAAAATAGGCCGAAAAATCGCATGCGCGTTAGAATCGGATACAAAACCGAAACTGCCGAAACAGCGGAAATTTCGTCCGACCCATCGCCATCGCCATCTCAAGACGGCACCAAAGCTTTTAGCAACGATTTTTCGGACGCAGGAAGCCTAGGCGCCTAGGCTTTTCTATGGGCGTTCACACAAATCGTCAAATCGTTTCACTTGCGCCTTGATAACAGCAATGGCAGCAGCGGCTCCAACGCGTTCAAAGCGAGCGGTCGGCTGAAGCGTGCACCTCTGGAGAAGCTCTCGGGATGGGCGTGCGAGGGGTGGGCCACGATCCCATAGACCATGGTTGAACGTTCGTTCAGAAGTGTGGCGTCGCGAACGCGCTTGAAGGCACCGAGGCTGAGATGTTGTGGTCAGCGGACAGCGACGAGGAGTGAGATGAGTGAGATTACTTCGGGAAATAAATCCCCCGTTTCTCTCGCATTCGTTTGTCTGGGTCACAAAGTCCCGTGCGCGTTACAAACGGAGGTGCAAGTTTTTTCGGTTTTTTTGCCAGGAAAATCGGGTGCGCGTTAGAATCGGGGGCGCGTGAGAATCGGGTAAATACGGTAATTGGAGATCTATGGGAGAGGCCTTTGCCCTGCAGTGGGCGTAGACAGGCTGATGATGATGATGATGAAAGATGACGGCGACGAAAAGGAAGAAAAAATGAGGCGTCAGTCGCCGACACCAGTCATGGCGCGACATGCTCGAGATGAGGGCACGAGCTCGCTCCGGGCAGCGGCCATTCGGACACTGTCAACATCGGAAGCAGTTCCAGGGGGAAGAGAAGGAGAGGCAGTGTGGCCTGGGCCCCGTCCAAGACGTCCTTGACAACCAAAAACCATATGCCTTCTCCTCCGCAAGCAGTCGTCTCGCCAGCCATTGGTGGAAGATAGGGACACTCCAAGAGAGCTGCGTTTGCCACTTGGGGATGAGAGCTCAGAGCCAGTTGCACTATCATCAGCTATGAGATGCGACCATGGCGCGATTGTGTTACCAGAATGTGAGGTGCTACGGGCCCGTGCTGGTGACAACCATGTATTTACTTTCTTTCCTTTATTAGAACTTTTTCTCATTTTTGCCGAGGGTTAGCCATGCTTTCCCTTTGTTAGTCTTGTATCTGTGTATCTGTGTCTGTTGTGTGTATTTACCTTGGGTTTGGGTTATACAAACGTAGTCTCGTTCAATTAGTTTCTTTGCATATTTATTACTTTCCTGAACCTGACAGAATATACTCAATAGCCTTGGTACTACTATAACTAAATGTTTCATTTTAATAGGTGATACAAAATAATTAGGGGGGTAAACTTATTGTGCAAATGCTTTCATTCGCTTAGTGCTCTTTCTTCATTTATTGGAGATCATGGGATGGGCATTCATTTGAAAGTGGAAGTTCATTGGCTGCTGCTGTTAATGATTCTAACATTGCATTCCAGAATCGTTTTAATTTCAGCTTTTTTTTTTTTTCTTAAATTGAATTTGCTTCTGCTGATACATTCCATGGAGCAGCTTATTACAGGGGCCATGAAGACAAATTACGACTTTGTTCAATTCGAAATAACTAGCCTTTAGTAACTCACTCAACTCCACTGCAGCCATGAAAGACAATTTCTAACCAAAAAACGCAAGCAATTTTGAAAAACTTCCAAATTTTGCTCTATAGGGACGTGTTATAGGCAGGAGTGACATCATATGGGCCAACACAAAAAAACATAGTTATCAGTGTGTAACTGCATATTAGCATTCAAGTTAAGTGATCAAACAAAACTAGAGGCCCCGCTACGATCGCTCAGGCATGCTTTTTGGCGGTGGCTTAGGCCAGCGGCCGGTAATCGTACAAAGATTCTTGACGTAGAAAAATCGCAGTAAAGTGGCTGAGGAATCGCCACTGGATTGTATGTTTTTCGTAATATATCTCCATGATTTGCTTGAAGTCTACGATAAAATTTAGGCCGTTGTTATCAGTACAAAGCAGTCTATTTAATGAACCCAACTTGTATTTTGTCTTCATGGGCCCTTTGAGGCATCCTGAAGCATCTTTTGAACATGGTCAATAAACTCGCATACCCGCGATGACATGTGAGCCAGGTATCGCTTTTTCATGTACAGCAGAAAGCTCATGTTTATGTAATGTGAAGTTTAACACCCCTTTTCTGTGCTTATTTCAATTCATTGATTGATTGTAGGGTTTAACGCGCCGACGCAACGCAGGCGATGAGGTGCGCTGTAGCGGAGGGCTCCGGGTTAGTTTTGACCACCTGGGGATCTTTAATGTGCACCGAAATCTCGTACACATTGGCGTTTTTGCTTTTCACCTCCATCAGAAAGGCGGCCGGGAATCGAACCCGCGTCCTCGTGCTCAGCAGTGCTTATTTCGAATCCCCACAGTCCTTCATGCTGCTTTTACACATCACTGAGCAGAGATCGCTACGGTTGGTCAGGTTTTCTTTATGTGCTTCTGGTAATGTGCAGGCGTTATCTTTGCATTGTCTGCTTTCCCTTGACGCTGGCACTTTTCGTTAATCAGCATTACCTGCAGCACACTTTATGTGCTATTGTGTTTTTCGATGTTTGTCCCTTTTTAGGCATCTTATCGTAAGCCTTATCGCAAGACACCTGCAAAAACTTTCTACAAAGGAATTCTTTAGGTGTCTGGCATCTGCAGGTCTTTTGTGAGTTGCAGCTGCGCACATCCAAACATGTCATTGAGCAGTGTATGTACCAACTCGTTTGATGATTACTTATTTTCTACAGCTTCTTTGTTGTGTGGAAGGACAAGGTTGCACAAACAGATTCGCGGGGAAAAAAATGTGGTAGATATTTGTTTGATTGGTCTTGTGAAACGTAGCACAGCTGCTAGATCATCCAACTACCGTCTGACAAAATAGGTACTGTGGCAGGATGTTCTGTTCACATTACCTCAATATATTGATGATGTTACTCTTTTAATTGTGATTATGTATGGCTTCAAATCATCCTGGATCGAGGCACAATCACAAATTGAACATGACAGTTGAAACAAATTGTTGAGGAACTGCTGCACCCATTTGGCAGTTTAGTGTACAGCGCTTGCACACTAGAATTCCTGCTGCCGCTAGAATTTCCGAGCGAGTCACTCCAGGGTACTGTAACCATGCCCCCGACCCCATCCCCCTTTTGTCTCACTCCAGTAGTGCATGCTATCCTAGTAACCGTGGCTGATTTCACGGTTACCTTTGCAGGAGTCGCTGTCAGATAGGAGCGGACTGTGAACACCGGCGCTTTACTTCACTTATTTTGAGGCCAAGCAAAAAAAAAAAATGCATACACACAGACAAAGATTGAAATAAAAGCCCCAACCCGTACCTACTACTACTGCATAACGGGTGGTCATGAATGGTTAACATGACCTAGTGATGGGATCCACCTGTGTGCCCACAGCATATTTGAGAAACTTGCAAGCATTTGCTCTCCGCTAATGGAATGCATCCCATATGTACAGCCTTGTTGCGCGACCCTAAGGTGAAGCACAGGATTTCCGAAATTCATTCCCAGATGCATTGGCTTCCTTTCGCTCTAAAAAGTTCTGCTGAAATCTCACAAAGCTGACGTTGTGCAAGGCCATCGCTCATGGCGTAGAAGTACCTTCCACAGCATTACAAATTGCATGAGGGAAAAGAAAAAGGATATGCACTCCTCCATTAACGCTGACTGCATTAACAAAATTCTTGGCGGAGGCGACTACTCGGACTGTGCTGCGCAGGTCCTTGTGTGCTTGGTATTGTCAATAGAGTGGGCCTACGGGCCTGATTAAATGGTTGCTGTAACTTTCACCCATAGATAGCTTGGATTTCTTCTTTTAGAATAACAGCAGCAGCCAATCTGCATTGCTTGTAGGAAACGTGATTGTGAGAGGGTGTATAATATAACGCCTTATCATAAGCATTTGCATGCTTGCGGAGCAATTACTTAAAGTATGGGGCTATCCAATCACCTGTCTGTCTCGTAGTTCCAAGTAGAGGCTACATATTTTGTGACTTCTTCCAGAAGCTGTCTTATCTGAAATGATGCATAAGCAGAACGTAACATAGGATTTTCAATGAATGTCTTATCGTGCCACATATGTACCACAGTCGACTCCCTTTACATACAAAGTCCACGGGGACCACAAAACACTTCGAATTAACCGAACTTTTTTAAACAAAAAGCGCAAGAACACAGTTGTTATTAAAGCCAGCCTGCACCACGTCTCCCTTCTTGATTTCGTTAATCTCGACTTTCGTCACCAAGTCAAGTGTACGACACGGAACATCGCCAAAACCAAAGCCTGAAGCATCCACCACACAAACTGCTCACATGGTGCTGCATGCAACAAAGAAGGTTGGGAACTTCGAAAGAGAGATGCATACGCTGGGGCTACTCTCAACTGGCCTGCTGCTTTATGAACTGCATGCTGGCTTAGTTGCAATGGCGCTGACATTAGTACAGAGCACAGCACTGTTTTTGCGCTTCAAAATTGGGAATTTATTGACAAATGATGATCACCGTGATGCTTTTATTCGAAATAACTTCCAGTTAATCGATATATGGGTTTTAGCTTCAAATTATCAACCACTTCCTTCCATTGGATTGCATGTAAAATTGCCAGAACCAGCGCATCAGTTATAATTAACCAAAAATTCCAATTAAGCGATTTTGAACTATCCGAGAGTCGACTGTAGTTCATTTTTCTAAAGCAGACGCTGCTGAATGAACAAGAAGTTTTTTTCTTTTTTTGAAAGCTCTTTAAGGCACATAAGAGCCAGCTGGCAAATGTATAGTTTACTTTTTTTTCTTTTTTCTCTATTCACAGTCATGTTAAGAGCCTTAATAAGCTGCCCATCTGGTGCTACTGTTTTTCTTTTCTTTTATATTTTGTCTCTTTTGTCTATGTTTATGTATGCGAATATTTCTGATGTTTGTTGTCCGGCTGTCTAGAACTTTAGTAGCTCAAGGCTTAACTTTTGCTGTGCCATTAACTCGTGGCCATTTTTCCTTTGTTGTATGGTCTGGTTCTTTGCTAGCCATGCCATGTAGTGAGCAGAGTTGCCCCTAAGCAATGTTATAAAGAAGCTTTAATGTTGTTTTCCCCTAATTTATTTCTGTGTTGAAGTTCATGAATGCGATATTGTTCAATTTTATGTGCTGTCATATTTTTAGACTTCCACCACTTATTTTGTATAATTCTTGTACCTTTAAACCTTTAAAAAGGTTTCTTTTTGTTAGGCGTGTTAAACCTTGATTTATACAAAGTTCACTGTAGGGGTAATCCTTGTTCACAGTTTTATGTGGCATTTCTTGCTGTGTTGCTGTGTCGTTCACTAATTGAGGAGACCTAAAATATGTATGGAACGTTGATTTGGGACGTTTTGTCGATTTATAAAATGTGAAAAGGAGCAATTCATTTAAAACATTTAATTATGAATGCTGTCAACTGTTCTCTCAGAATCCTTTAGAGGACGAGCTCTTTGAACCCTGAAGGGACACGGGTAAAAGCAAGGACCTATATTGGAAAATTGCAGTGCCGTGAACACAGATACACCACTCGTAGAGCGGTAGTTGCTTATTACCTCAGAAAATGCCAGAAATGTGAAAACAAGGTGCCATCACCGTATACGATTTCCCACACTACATTTTGCGATATCACAGAAGAGTGAAGTGCAGGATTGGTGGAGCTAGTCGAAGCATGTTTTCTGAAGCAAACACTGAGGTCATGTTGGGAAAAGTGCGAAAAATACTTGTACAAGGAAGAAGACAGGACGAAGCACTACTAGCAACTGAAAAGTTTAATTGCGAACACACATACATATATAGTACATACAATAAAAGCCACTGTCATCACATAGTGTAAATTATAATACCACGCGGCAAGATAGCGGGGTAACAAAAAAACTGTACCACACGTCTACAAACAGAGAAGCAAATGAGAGTGACACTCTATCAGCCTTTTTCCAACAAAGCAAATTCAGCGTCTGATAACATGACCGACGGTTGACTTACACACGTATCTCCTTCTTTTTTAATACAAAACACTTCCGTAATCTCTCTTGTGGCCCGCTTTTTCTGCTTGTCAAGAATGAGTGTCTCAAGAATTAAGTTTTCATTCCTTTTAAGCATGATTTTCTATACTTGGTGCCATTGAGGCAGCACAGGGGCAGTATTATTTATTCTTTGACCAAATGCAAAGTCTGTTCAAGTGGCCCCCGCTAACCATTAAAGGCCATTATATGCTGAAGTTACAACAGGAATATTGTTAATGTCGGCAGAAAATGCTTGGGAAATACGCCGACAGTCTTGTGACAATGTGCTGGTCATCTATTGATCTAACTCTGCTGAGCTGTGGGCACTATTAATGTTGGGCCAAAGTTATCTTACCATGAAGACAAAATACAATTCCTGTTCATTTGAAAGATCATCGCATCCGAATAACAATCTTTCTCATTTTAATCCAAACTTCATGCAGTTAATTAAGCAATGAGGAAAACAGATGAAATACTGGCAACTCAGCAGCCACTTTCTCTCACTGCCCGAGTGATATCACAAGGACTAGTTTGTGCGATTTGCAGCCGTTAGCACAAGCTTCCACCAAGAAACATGATTGGGCAATTTTTCCTGTGGTTCCGTTTGGTCGGGCCAGTTGAATGCTAGCACAAAGTCAGTGCAGTGATCACTGTTCTTGGCATTTCTTCTATGACATGACTGCTCATATTGCATAGTGCAAAATTTTGAAGTTTGGCACATTTTTGTGGGAGGGAAAAAAAAAAAGGTCCTCGGGGCCAAAATGTAGTTGAGTGAGTTACCAAAGGCTGTAGTACTTTCACAGAAAAAATGGCTATTTGTTGTCTTTCTGGTTCCCTTAAAGTGCAAGGAGAGAAGCAAAGAGTGACATACAGTGCGGGACACAGGATTACATGTTTATCCATCCTCATTCTCTGAGCTTCAATTTCTTCGTTAAGTGTGAACCAGCCAGCTCATTCCAGAGCTTTGCGTACTCAGATTCACCTGCCTTATTTCAGTGGGTTGCAAAGGTATGTTAACGATGCATAATCTCATTAATTCAAACTCAACGGGAGCAAAAAATCTATAAAAGGTGGTGTTCAAATTCTGCGTATCCCGGCCGCGGCGGCCGCTTTTCTGATGGAGGCGAAAAATGGAAACACCCGTGTTCAAGATTTCGGCGCACGGTAAAGATCCCAGGTGGTCAAAATTAATCCGAAGCCCTCCACCATGGCGCACCTCATTGCCTGTGTAGCGTCGGCACATTAAACCCCACAATCATTCAATCGGATTAAATGTGCAGTACTACGAAGGAATGTGAACAGGGCACCCATTCTAGTTATTTGGCGGCTTGAGTGAATTAATCAAGTTAAAATTGTTGACATTCCACTGTAATTGACTCACATAATGAATGTGGTGCGTGCGCGCCCTTGCATATACCAAACCAGAATCTTTTCTCTCTTTTTTTTTTGCAGTGTTTTATGTTCGTGAACAATATGTGTCTACTACATGCAAAAGAAAGCAGTTTTCTGTTCATTCTCATTTTGGGGCCAATAATAGCTCGGAACACCACGGGTACTTACTGGTACATACTGGTGTAATCATTTTCACCTAGGAAACTAGGTTTCAGTAGCATAGCTTGGTGACGAATTTAAGTGATGTGTATTCCGTTTTGTTTTGTGCATTTGTGGGGTGCTGTGGGAGTCTGTTTTCAGGGAGTCTATTGTGCCCAGATGAAATTTGTCTCGTGTTTTGTGCATTGATGGGAACAGGACCAAGAATACCTATGTGCCTGTGTAAATTGCACATGATAAATTGGTTCATGCAGTTGCTGCAAATCTTGTACTGTCAGGAATGAGTGAACCGCAAATATAAATAACTATGAACCTATCTTCTCAAATATACTGAAGTTGGTTCTGCAAGTATCTCGTAATTACCTGCATTATTTATAATGGTGATGGTGACGTTTGTGCTGAACAGTGTGCAGTGAAATAACTCTGTCAGGTAACCGTATTCAAACTGACCAGGCTGTATCTGGCCACAGTTATACACAGGCTTTAATTTATCCATGACTCCAACAGCATTGCATTGAGCTACAAAACGGAGACTTTAAGAGACTTCGTGTGGAAGAAAGAAAACAAGAAAGGGCAGGGAGGTCTTCTGGCCCGCATGAAAGTAGTGTGTCCATTTTTCCAACATCGCCAGACCATTGCAGAGTGGCGGAAGAGTGTGTGTAATTCTTTGTGCGTATTCAGTAGAATTGCATTGTTTTGTGAGTGGTGGTCACGACCTATAGAGTAATGAAGACTAAGCTGCTGCAGAGGAGGCATTTCATGTGTGAGAGCAGTGGCAGGAAAAGTTGTGAAGTTTACAGTAAGCTTTGCAGTTTCGTGTGCTTGTGATGTTTGCGTTTGTTGTTATGTGCTCTTCCCTGAAAGGCACTTGTATTCGTTCGTACCTGTTTCTCGCTACTTTCTGGCATTGTTCGTTTTGGCACACAAATGAGTGGGGGTGTGAAGCTTGGTTGTGACGTTTGCAGGAAATGTTGCCGCAGTATGACTTGCACCGTTTGCTGTTGATTTAGCTGTGTGCCCCAAGTAACATTTACCAAGCAGTGAGCATAGAATTGTTCCTGTAATCGCTTAAGTGCTGAAACACACTTAACAGTACTTGTACACTAAGGAACTGGAGAGTTGAGGTGACATCATTAAAGGCTTGATTACTTCAATTGAGAGGGTGTTGAGAACCTAGTGAGACCAATTTCAAAAAGTTTCATACATCTGTGAGTGTCTTTTTTTAGATCTAAAGAAAACGTGGTGAGAGCAGTCAACCTTTATATAACCAACCGATGCGAACGTCACATGTCTGCTGCCTTTGCACGAATCCAGTGGCTGCATTTTGTGGCTGAACATTTTGACATTCTGTGCACTTGAACGCCTACAAATAGTACTACATTGTTGGCCTTGCTTCAAAAAATGCAGCAATGACTTCTTTTAGCATTGCACAACTTAATACTCGCAAAAGTTCAAAAATTGTTAGGGGATCAAGAAGTAACCGTAGCTACCCACTGATTTGTTATGATGGGGGGAAAAAGCAGTTGCCCGGGCAATGCATATCTCTCAGCAATATCTGTGTCAATGGTGGAGGCATTACGTATTTCATTGGCAAGGAGGGAGTGATATCCTGTGGTGTAGGCAGCAGTGGCATTTCATTTCGCTGATCACTAAGGTCAGGAGCAGAATGGGAAGTAGGGTCCTAATGTCCAGTGGTCTTTTCTGTTGTTGTTCATAGCAGTTGCAAGCAGGGTGGAGGAGTGGGACCGCAAGTAACAAAAAGATCCCTTCCCACTCATCAGTTTCTTGTTAGGGACACTATCGTGATCCCGCAATTTGGGGTTCAAGATGCACTCTTGTATCAAAAGCAACTACCCCAGTAGATTGTCAGACCTGGGGCGGTATTCACGTAACTGTCCCTTTTGAAAACGTCCCTTTTGAGTCCCTTTCATCGTGACGTACTTCCGGTTAAGCAATGGGCGCTAACAGTAGGTTTGCCGCGCTTGCGTTACGTCACTTCCGGTAGTTTGCTTTAAGCCAATCAGGGCTCGCCAAAAGGAGCACTTTTGAAAGGGACGCAAAAGGGACAAACTCGAGAATACCGCCCCTGTGGTGGAAGCATTAGGGTGATTTTATGGGGAAATTAGAGGAGCGGAATGGTTTTGGAGGCAGGTAATTGTACGAAGGATAAGCTCTGAGATGAATTGCAAAAGGGAGGATTGGTACAAGAGGGGATCGCTGTGAGCGGCAGGTTTAGGTGGACAAGGATTTGCGAGGGAAAATTGAAGCAACAGAGGTCAGGAAGCAGAGGAGAAAAAAGGCTTCCCTCCTACTCTTTTATACAAAACGCACTACCTTTGTGTACAGAAAGAAAAAAATGACAGGAGGGTGAGTCACAGAACAATAAAATGGTTCATGTGACAGAAAGATAAATGGACACTGAAAAATCGCTCTCCTACTTGGTCATTCTGCAAGCTTAGTGCATGGGGGGAGGTACACTACGGCTCATGTAGGCAGTGACAAACTCTTTACAGGTGACCTAGTAATGCATCAAGCATTAAAATGCTTTTCAGTGCACGTAGGCACTATGGAGAAGAATATAATGCCCCTGTGACCATCAAAAGAGATGTTCAAAGCCTGGTCCATGTACCATGGGACACCTTGTATCTTGCCTATATTTCTTACGGCTATTTGTGAAAGTATGCCCGTGTTATTGAGCTCGCCTGTCATGTCACTGTATTCTGGTTACGAGCATAAACCTTCAGACCTTCATGCAAACTGTGTTATTTGTTTTCAGGAATGCAGTGTGTTATGCGGCTTCATGAAATCACACTTTCAGGTTGCTACTGGGCTGCAATTAGCGAAATGAAAATTGTCGTGCGAAACTGCACGCAGGGCCTATTCTTGCATTTAAGTTAGAGCAAATGATGCTCAAGTTTACCAGTAGATTTCAAAGCACATGTTTTCTCTCTGAGAGACCAACTGAGCATGACACAACAACCTTACAAATCAGAGTGGAAAGACCAAAAAGTTTGGTCTTGCCTCCACACTCTAATTTTTTTGTCTTTTGTACCGCAGCCAAACCTAGACGAGTGCAGGACAACAGCGTGGGCACCTGCAACTGTTTCTAATGGGTCCTCAACCCCCACACATTCAAACTTTCAGTTTAGCAGGCACCATCATGATCACCTCGTATGTCCATGTCGTCTGTATCGGACTGTGAAGGAAAGACACTCCATGACCTGTCTCTGAAGTTACCTATCAGAGTTTAATTGGTGGGGCTTCCTTTTGAAGTGCAGTTCTTGTGGTTTCGTGGCGTCCTTCGCCGTCGTCCGATGATGTAACCAAGAGAAAACGCGCCGTCGTGCGTTCGCCGATGACGCGATGACTTCTTGAGACAAAGGAAGTGCTTCGTCTGCCGCTGCAGATTAACGAGCTGCTCGGGCAGCGTCTCGGCACTGCCGCTGCCAGAATCCAGAGATGCGGGCCGCCGAAGCAGCAGCTATGCGCCGTCACCTATAGAAGACTGCAGTTCGCGCCGCCGACGCAGAGGCTTGCCGTCACCGCTCATACATATATGTCTGTCTGAAATTCTTTGCCTCAACAGTATTTTGCAAAGTCGAAACAGCGGCACTCGAATTTCGCGGTAGGGAGTATCTTAATCGTCAGCTTTTTTTTTTGTTTTGTTTTTGTTTACAGCAAAGCTGCATATGGCTAGAGCAAACCGTTTGCGTGTCAGCGAGCAGAAAAACCTCCGAAGCATGGAGCGTGCATGCGAGAAAGAAACTGAGTGCGTGGAGTGCCAAGCCACAAAGAGAAAGCTTGGAACGTCGAAGTTTCGCGGCGAAACGCGCTATGGCCATGGATTTGTGACGTAGTTGGCGAGCTACAAAAGAAAAGATAACACACTCGCTGCGTATCGCGCGTTAGTACGAGGAACCAAAGTTTCATACGTATATTAGTGTGAAACTCTATGCGAGCAACGACGCTGCGAGGAGCTTCGGGAATGCGACCGTCGCCGCCGCGTCGCACACGTGGCAGTGAAAGAACTAGAGCGTGCCCGTGCAGCCGAATGAACCTCGCCGTTGGGCTGTTCCGGCGGCCCCAGAAGCAGAGCGGGACCGCGACACCGAGCGCAAGAGCGGGCCCTTGATGCAGTGCGCAAGAGGCGGCGTCGAGACTGCGATAACGCTGCGGCCAGAAAAAATAAATAAAATGTGGTGTCAATGTCATACTGTCAAATGTCATACTGTCGTACCGTCGTGTCACCAATAGAGCTTCGCTGCTCAATTGACACTTTCACCAAGGGGAATGGCCGACGATTTTTTTTACCTGCTACTACCCCCATGAACAGTTGCATAACACCAGCTGGTGCATTTTCAGGTACACTGTCGGCTTGATCCTCAGCCATGTACGACGCAGGTTGTTTTGTAGTGCTGCCTGCTGGGCGAGACACGTTGGTGCTGAAAGCAGTAGTTTGCACGGGAGCAGGCTGAGGCAATCGCAGTGGTTCAGACACGTTGGCTGCAGTGGCCCTGGGCACAACACACTCGGCCACACGCTCTTGAGCTGTACGGATATCAGCTGAGGTGGCCCTCACGGTCAACAGGGGGAAGTTGTCCAGGTAGTTCGCCTGATGGCTGCACAAGAGGGGTGGGCTCCACCGTTGCATGGCGCCGGTGCAGCCGCTGCCGCACTACTTGCTATCAGTCTGCACGTCGCTGACAGCCGATGGGGTAGAGCCTTCAGTACTCATGGCCACAGTAGCTGGAAGATAACCAGCCGCATCCAGGTCTTCAGCGTCCATTATGCGTTCCCGCAGAAGGCGTCGTCAGGGGGCCGTGGCTCACGCCGAAGCTTATCGGTGTTCGCCACCACGCACACCTCGCCCGTGTGAGCAAACTTTGGTAAGTTGTTACAACGAAGTGCGTGGCAATTACGCCGGATATACCCATGCTCCCACGGCGCAGAAACAGGGGCGGCCGACCAGGACTCGGAGCAAGACTTCATTCCGCTGTCAGAGAGCTAGCACACTATAGGCATATACCACTCGCCTCAACAACATCCGCAAGTTTCAAAACAACGTCCCGACCAGCGCGCACATGTCTTCTACCCCCAAGACTCTCTAATTCTCAATTGAAATAGGAATGACCTTGCCGTATGGTTGAAGCTTCACGTTTCTTCATCATATCCCGAGAAAACGGTAGCTGGTCCCAGCTGGGAATTTAACCATAAACCAGCTGGGACCAGCTACATTTTCTCCTGGGATGCAGCAGTGGTCTTTGGGGATCAATTATCCAGCACCCGCAAGCTTCACCTTGGCCGCAGCGGATCGGCAAGTCAACATCCAGACATGCGACATTTGAAATTGTCCCAAAGATTTTGCTAGTTGAGAGCGATCACACCTTTTAGGTCATCTCTCGTATCCTGGGCACAGAATGGGCGTCCCAAGGTACGCGTGAAGAAAACCAGAGTTCAGAATGAGCTTAGCGGCGGGCAGACGAGGAAGAACGGTACAGTATTGCTGCTGACTGAAGCCCTCAGGCTTCAGCCAACAGTAATACCATACCGTTTATCCATTGATCCATTTTATCGGATATATAGCATCGAAAAAAAATTGGCCGCGCATCTGCTTTCTTTGCTGCAAATGTCGAAAGACTCGCGCAGCTGCCTCGTAAAGGCCTCTCTCCCTCACCCCCCCCCCCTCATCCACCTGTGACGCTCTTTGCCTTCCCGTCTCGCTCATCCCACTCCCAGGATAAATACGGTGGAGGTTTGCCCCAGTAAATTCAGTTTTAGCGCGTTCCACTCCTTGCGCGCCATCTACTGGAACCTTTAGTGACTGTTGGACTTAGAATGCCACCTGGAGGGCTAGTGTCGCGCGTAGAGCTTTTTGTATTTTTGGGTCAATGCATTTTTTTCAAGGTGTATTTATTTTCTATAGAACACTGCAAATACCACATAATCATTGATGTTCTTCCTAAAATATGCCTTATGTTTACTTGTTGCTCAATTATGTTGACAAGTACGAACATTCCCAGACAACACCAAGCATCCTAAGGACACAAAAAAATGGAGAAGAGATAAATGCTAGCACAATAAATGTGATGGAAAGTGTGGAGGAGGCAAGGAGCCGACGAGCAGGTGTGGGGAGTGCGCGCCTCGAGAAAAAATCCCGGGCCATCAAACCTGCCTGGTGAGGGGCGAAGCATGCTGTGAATAAGTATTGGCGCCTTGGCGTTTTTTCCAACGGAGATGAAACCGTTGGGGGGCACAGGTATACAGCTTTAGTGTAAAAGCCTCTTGTCTTTGAAGCACGAAGATCTCTAGCGCGAGGCGAGTGTCCCGGTGTTTTTGTTTTTTAGTACGCGTTACGAAGCGCTCCAGCGCGGCGCGGCGTAAACGAGTGTCCCGGGGTTTTTTTAGTACGCGTTACGTTCTAGCGTGAGGCGTTAACAAGTTCCCCGGTGTTTTAGTAGCGTGACTACATGAGACGAACGACGACGACAGGAGACGCCAACAGCCTCAGCCCCTACGAAGCTTCGCCCCTAACAGGGCCGAAGTCCCATGTCCCAAACTGCACAGCCCATGGGCATCCCTGTGACTTCCGCACCGGGATACTCCTAAATAGTCCGGGAACGGCTGTGATTGGAATGTATGTGTAGAGGGAACTATAACTATGTGCAAGTGCGTGCGTGCATTCATGTTGATTTGCGGCAGTGTACATGTGAATAAAGTCAGCTCAGTGTTTTATTTTTCAAAGGGGCCATGCGGACAAAATACAAGAGTTTTATTCGATAGATTTTATAGGTTTTATAGGGCCCTAAGCACTTGTTCGGCAGAAAACAATGCTTTATTCACTGAGAAATTAAATATTTTAAGCCAAAATTTTAAATCTCCCGCTAAATCGTGTGTTTTCGTGACGTCGACATAGACGTATTAAGAGCAGGGCCTTAAAACTAAATATAGCCTGCTGACCAGGGTTTCTACCATCTCACAGGCGCCCGTTTGATTATCTTGTTTATCGCCCACTTTCATAGATGGCGCTGCAATACTGCTAAAGTCCTACTTCCTGATGCACTGGGCTTCGCAGTTGATGGAAGCATTAACTGGCTGATGTCATCGGAGTCATGGTGACTACGTCCTGTGGAGTCTTGCATACTTTTCTCGACTCTTCGACACGACTCCCTGCCTGAGGGTCCCGGGGCTCTTTTTGAAGTATGGTGACTCTGTTAAAGGAATCGTACGGATTCCATTTTTTCTTACACTGTACGAAAAAGGGAATCCGTACTGACTCCTTTTAGAGAGTCATTCGCTTGCTACGGAATTGAACCCCTTTGGACTCTTCGGTAGGGGGTCACCAGACTGTCTTTCAGAGTTCCGGGTCTTTTAGGCCAGGAGCCGTGACCAAGTGTCGAAAGAGAGTATGCAGGACTCCATGAGATGGGATCGCCATGACTCCAGACAGGGGATCAAATAGAGTCCAGCTGACTACTTTGTGACCCCACTAATAAGAGTCCCCCATACTTTTGAAAGAGAGTCCCGAGATTCCTTCAGACCAAGAGCCCAAAGGGAGTATGCACAGCCCTATCGGCCGTAGTCATTGCGACTCCAAATCGATGAACAAAGGAGGTCTTGTTGACTAAACTTGTTGCTGAGTACATACTGAGTACATACTGAGTATATTTGGTACATACTTTAAGAGAGAAGAAAACGTCGCGGAAACTAGACGTGGACGAAGAAAACAAGGTAAGACATATACATAAACGTGGGGCGTGTATATATATGTCTTACCTTGTTTTCTTCGTCCACGTCTTGTTTGCGCCACGTTTTCTTCTCCCTTGTTGACTATTTCGTGACCCCTGTAATGGGGGTCGCCAGACTCCTTTTGAACGGGAGTTCTATTAGCTGAGGAGTTCCATTAGACCAAGAGAGTCAAAAGGAGTATGGGTGACTGCATTAGACATAATCGCTGCGATTTTTGTAAGGTAAGCCACGCATCCATACCAGAAACATCAATGCCAGGAAATAAATCTTAAATACCGATCTTAAGCAATACAAATTTAAATGACCTCCGCAATGAATGCTGACTCAATGGCTTGGAAAAAGTGTCAAGTTAGATACAAAGTCAGAAGAGGTAACCTTAAAAGCTGTTTATATGAACGTATGAAAAAATTTGACAGTACTGGTAACGAATTTATACCATCACAACTGATCTCAATAAAAATTGTCCATCATTGGCCTTTCACAACGACCACACGTCAACATTTTATACATTAGAAATACAAACCCGCCGCGGTGGCTCAGTGGCTAAGGCGTTGCGCTGCTGAGCACGAGGTCGCGGGTTCGATTCCCGGTCGCTTTTCTGATGGAGGCGAAAAGCAAAAACGCCCGTGTGTACGACATTTCGGCGCACGTTAAACCAACCAACCTAACAGCAATTGCTTTGTTTTCTTTTCCATCCACACCCTTGCATTGTTTATTTACATAACAGTACGTAAAACTCCAGCCCAAGCTCAAGTTTCTGAAAAATACTTTACAAAATAACAGTTTTTAAAGGCTTCTTGCTTCATAAAGAAATGACATTATACCATGGAGCACGAGGCAATCGTATTTAATTACGGCACTGAAAGATCCATTTATCTTTAAAAATGTTCCCGCTTCATTAAGTTATATTCATCACACTGTGCGCCGCAGTGCAGGCACCTGTGACTGCACTTGGCGGCGGCTGGAATGGTGACATAGCGCAGCACCATCTCAATAATACGGCACAAGGGCACAGCTTGTTAAGAAAACGCTTTTAATTTAAATAACTTGTGCCGTACAGTCGGCCACAAACTCTACATGAATTACCAAAAACGTGGCCTGTGACTCCACTAAAACTAGGATGCAATAGTAATCGAGTGAAACGTAATGCTCTGAGTATGCTTAGGTATAGCTAGAAATAGCTGGCACATAGATTTCCTTGCCTGCTTCGCTTGTGCCCTATCTCAACATAGGTATGCTCGTTCAGCAGGCGCTTCTACGTTTTTTGCTGTGGCCTACCAGCCCCAGCACCGCTCTCAGGCATAATAAACGTTTTACCCTCAGAGTGACTCATTTTCACCAGTGCCTCAAGTTCTTCAGAATAGCTAACTCAGAACGCCTCCACACTGCTAATATACATTTCGTTAGACCGGCAGCCTACGAACGAAACTCATACGCTGCGCGAGCTGCAGCAGCATGGTGCAGAATTTCAAGTTTCCGAAAAAAAAAAAAAACATCAACGTGTTGCTGGGGTACGCGAGACCACACCTGCGAGCAAAACATATAATTTGTCTGATAACGAGCGCAGTTTCTACGCAAGAATCAGCCACAGGAGTTTTATTAAAAGCGTTCTGCGCACCACCTCTCTCTAGCACCAGCCACCGTAACCTTACCGACGCGGTATTCAGACACGATGACCACCACTTTACGACAGTGGTGGCATTAGTGTTACGTTTGTAGATACAGGTCGTACCATGCGGAACATCTCACAGAATGTACTTAACTAGTACCTATTTTGAATTTAAAAATCACAGCTATCATAGGACGTGCATGACTTGGAGTATATTTAGGAGAAACATCTGGTAGCATACACGTTCCACATTTGAAAAAAGAAAGGCATCAAACAAAGTATTGTTCAAACAATATAAAACAAACACTCTAACGATATTTTTATACAGTCTACGTGGTTTTGATCTTAGCTATCGACCACGCTAATGTGAATGTAATTTTGTACCTTCTACGTATTAGTTAAACTGGAGTTCGTGAAAACAACAAAAAAATTCTGGGTCTTTATCCGCTGAAGTACATGTGTGCCACGAGGTGAACTGTACGCGACAGCACAAGAATATTTTACACTTGTAAGTTTTCAAAAATGGCAATATTCGAATTTTTCTAAACATTTTTCAGTACCTTTGAAATTTAAAATTTTCGGTGTTTTAGGAACTACGGTGATACGTTTACCATAACAGAAGAGCACAGGTTAATTTAAACAGCCTGGGAATCTCTTACAGGCTAAAATCTCAAGAAATGGCCATTTTCGTCCTTCGCCTCCGTCACAAAAACTGCCAGGACTAGGATAGAAACTATACTTCGCAGCACAACGCCTTAGCCGCTGAGATACACTAACGGATCTAGTATTATTACCACGAACTTTGTTCCCAATCAAACATCACCACATAATTGCTTTTATGTTTTGAGATGTGCTGATTTGCGACCCAACACAAATTCCACCCTGAGTATGATGCAATAGTAACCTGAGTCGCAGCAACTGGATTAAAGCAATCCAATTAGGTGGAGGTTTACTTTAAATAAGAAAACCATTTTTGAGGATTAGCGCATGCATCATCACAAGCATTATTCCTAAGCATTTCTTCATTTTGAGAGAAAGATGAGTGAACGTTACATGCTTTTAGCAGACACCTTATGAACTAAAATTTTATTTCCCCCTATTCCACAGTGACTATCCACTTTTTTTGTCAGCACGCGTCATGCTTGCGAAACATGCTCGCAATGCTAAATTTTATCAAGCGGAAACACTCGCCGACATTATGAAATTACTCAGGATGGGGTGCGGTGGGAAAGTGCCCTTGACGGGCCTTTGGAGCAAATCATCTGAAATCATCTGAAAGAACTCGAACATGGCCTACATATTGTAGAACTCGCTTAGTCATAGCTGTATGTTCACCCGCAACCATTTTTATCACATACGAACAATGGTCACAGTAGAGACTCAATTTACGAAGTTGAATTGCTTTATGGAGGCTCAGCAACTTAGGTATGATGTCAATGGTCCGCCCCTTGCCTTGCCCTTCGGGTGGGTTGAATTTGCCAATGTGCTGGAAAATGAGAATTACAGATTAAATTCACGTGCGATGAACTGCATGACCTGGTTTTATATTAATGCCAAAAATTAGAGTACTGCACTCGCCTTGGTGAGGCACTATGCTGAACTGCTCAGTGGTGGTACTGAATAACAAATAATGGTTAGCTTTGTACATTTATAAAAAAACTTGGCCTAGAACATTTGGTGATTTAGCCAAATATTACCGTTCTAGTGACTACGGTTCAGGCAAAGCTTGTCAATGCAAATTTCGCGCGTATATCTTCGTTTGTAATTTAGGAGTCGGCCTAAAATCGGTCATGCAGGAAAATGTTCAGAGAAACGAATGGAAAATACGGGGAGGTATTAAGAGCAGCTTTATGTTGATACTGAAGCTTTCCAATAATACTGTGCGAAAGTAAAATGCGAAAGTTTTGATATACATAGTAGGTGCATGCACCCAATACGTAAAAAGCGAAAAAATAAAAACCACATTTCACTATGTCACGTCGTACCGTTTAACCACAGAACTACACAAGCTGCCTCGAGTTACCAGTTGTTTTCTTTGGTGCATGGCCACTGCGATGAAACATTTAATAAAAGTTCAACCGTTATTTAAGGGAACTTATTCCAGATTCATTTACCTTTGTCTGAAGGCTGCCGGGTCGGTAACACATGTTGAACATGAAGAACCCACGATAAGGAGTAACACTGCCTGCTTCATAGTAGTTGTGGTGATGCTGTCGTGTCCGTCGACTGCTATGAAGACCCGCTGGATATCACCCATCTTCGAGCCTGTATGCTGACAAAATTACCGCACTTGCGTACCAGTTTAGCAGGCGATGCAACGATTTCGATTTTAAACTTTACGTACTTTATACAAGCACGGCGGCACGTGAGAAAAAAGTCGCGAAAAGCGAACATGCATTTAAAAGCTGTTGACCCGTCAGGTTTGCTTGCTGCACTATCAGGAGCCGATGAAAGAGTCTACACTGCCCCCCCCCCCCCTTCGTTCGTTAGTCCTAGAAACAGCGCAGCGGCGTGCACAGGCGATAAGTCATTTCATTCTACCGAATCTTGGCAGGGGCGCGGGCACGATCAAAATCTTTGTTACGCGCAAAATTATATTCCACCAGTATATACGCGTCGCGCATTTGTACGAAACGCCCGCCTGCTGGCGCCTAAATCAGCCGCTGTCCAACACCTACCTGTTTCTTACCATGTTGACATTTTCCCCCTCTGTCAGCTTGAGACAAACTCATTAAAGCGAATAGTAATTGAAAATCCTAGAGAAAGTAACACAAACTTTCACTGCGCCTCGGCCGTGAAGCGGCCAGTGCGTTCAGTCGCCGTTTTAACGTCGTTTAACCCTCGGCGGCGGCTCGCGCCAACGAACATGTTGCCCCGTTCGCGTACTCAGGCCGTCGAAAACCTGCTCCACACGCAAAAATGCGCTTCCACGTTTCTGACACGACTGTCCGCATATTATTCGAGCCAGCATATCCTACACCCTTTAGCATTCCTTGCAGATATTACGCATGAAGTTTCTTTACGAAAGAAAATCTCTCGCCACGGTGAATACTTCACTTACCTCTATCAGATGCAGTTGCTGTGCTGCGGCAGTTCCGTCCGTATTGCTTCCATTATCACGGAAGGTGTCCTCACGTACGGCACGGCAAAAAACACTGTAAAATTGTCGCGACACCGACTAGCGAAATCACGTAGTTACGAAACACCACCCAAATGGCCACACCACAAAGGACCCATCGCCGGCGAAGCCCGTACGTAGCCAAGGAAAAAAAATCCCCCTCCGCGCGCAAGTCGACGACAGCACGCGTGCGCGCTGGTGAGAGGAAACGCGCGACGGCCTAGGAGAGTGCTGCATTACCGTCATAATTTTGCTTGATTTCTTTCGCTCCTCGTATCAGACCCCCTCTCCCACAAAGTTGTGTCGCGAACGGAATCGGAAAGGAGTCGCACAAACCGCGACTCTTTTGTGCCTCTCTACCAGAGTCACCAAGCGTAAGAGTCGTGTTGGCCGGTACTCTTTTCTGACGCCCTTTTTTCTTAGAGTGTACATGAGCTATCGCCATTCTTAACTTGTACCCGAGAAAAGTAACGATAGCATTTAGGGTTCATACTTACTCGCAGAACCTACGTACCCTACTGCGGAGTAGTAAAGTTCGTAAGGAGTTAGTAAATACGGCCGTTACTACCCTTTTACTAGCTTCTTTGTTAAGAGTGTGGGCGCTAAGGAACTGAATAGTGCGAGGCGTACACATCAGGCCATCAATAGACGCCTGTGTGGCACGCAGTGTTCTTTCGTTAATGGGGCCATGCAGACAAAATAGAAGTTTGTTTTATTCGAAAGATTTGATGTTTTATAGTGCCCCCAGCGCTTGTCCAGCAGCAAACGATGCATTATTCATTGAGAAATTAACCAATTTAAGTTAAAATTTTGATTCTCCCGCCAAATAGTGTGTTTCGTAACGTCTGCGGTGACGCAACAAGGACAGGTCTTCAAGCGAACGACGTTTACTCTGCAGCGGACTCCGGAACGTCTTGTAAACCGTCAGCCCTCCTAGATGGCGCCACCATAATGTGCAGGATCGCTGTTCGCCCTCGCTTTGTTTCTGACCGTATTTGCACCCGGCTTGTGTTTGCTGCGTTTGTAAGTAATCGTTCCGTATAACATGGGGTATGCTCAACAAACAGGGTCACGTGAGACAATCTCGCTTACGCTAATCGGCCAGTGTCGTGTGAGATAACCCCAAAGCGCCGGACTGCTGTGCAGAGTGCGCGCCGTGCCAACAGCAGTACGCACTGGGGCTTTTATGTCTACGTGTACTTTCGTAAGTTCTGTAGTTTACCCCACCATTCTTACTGCTATAAAATGAATATGAATTACATTTAAGCGAAAATAGCTCATTTTGTAAGCTTATAAGCCCTGCCTAACTTGCGTTTGCTTTTGCCGGCCTCAGCCAATCACACAGCTGTGCATATGACTTCATAGATTCTAGTGTGGGAAATGAGCTAGTGAGCCGCTAGGCCATTGCCTTTTCTCCTAATTATATAGGTTATTTATATAAAGCTAATTATATAGCTTATTTGAGCGAAGTTTACGTGAAAATTAATGTCAGTATGATATTCTAACGAAGCAATCTTTCGAATGAACCAAACTTGTATTTTGTCTGCATGGCCCCATTAAAAACTACCTACATTGATAAAGAAGCCCCTTCTCTAAGTGTCGGCACATGTGGATGCGGCGGCATGCTCTTGTTGATGTTTCTGGCTAGGCCTGGGCCCTGGCAGAGGCTTTGGAGCTCACTAAGACGTCTTCTCATGGGCACTCTGCAGGTGCGTGGAAAGGGGGTTGGTACTACCCGTACCCAAGTTCTGCACGTCTCACAGAATAAATAAATAAGCAGAGCAAGCCCCTGTTAAGCTGCTTTTTACCTAGCCAAGCACACTGTTCGAAATACTTGGCCAGACAACAGTACGTCGCCATGGTGACGGCAACAGGATTTACCTGCGTACTGGAAGGTTACGGTGTCATTTCTTCCTGTGCACTCAATTATGCGGCTCTTTACCCGATTGATTTTAAAGAACCATTTGTGTTTATTGCAACGATATTACAGTTATTGGTCCCGTGGCACCGGCCCTAGCTATCACCGAAAAAGGAGCTGCGTCCACGAATGTCCCGGTTGGACTTGGAGCAGAGGAGCGCGGTGCGGCCGCTTCAGTCCTCAGCTCCGCTTTTTCTTAGCGCGTCAGTAGCGCCAAAGCTGCGCGCAGGCCACAGCTAAGAAGACACTTCCGCTCTGTTGGCCGGTAGAGCACTTCCTGAGTCCGGGAAAGAGCGGCAGTCACTGAGACCCCTGAAACGGCATAAACAGGCCGCCGGAGAAGCATGAGCATTAGGGGAGGTAAACACAAAAAGAGCGCGCGAGGGAAGGGAGGCAACTAGAGCACCATGGAAGACCGAAAGAGCGTGCGGGCAGCCAAGAATAAAACACGTGGCGCACAGAGATGGCGGGCGCAGAAGGGAAGGACGATCACGACGTCGCTATCAATCTGGCCCGGGGACCGAAAGGACAGGAAAGAAACAGCGCAAAATGAGGAGCCCGTCGCGCTCTTCGCCGCCGACTAGGCTCCCATCGCAACAGGAGAGGGCCACTTATTGGCCGAAAGGTTTTCGGCGGCCCACCTCCTCCGGAGACCCTTCCTGGCACGGGAGGGGCGCGAGCTGCGAAAGCACTGGGCTAAATATCGTATTCTCAGACCTAGCGGGGAAGTGTCGTCTGCGAGGAGGCAAATAGTTACCTGGGAAATTCATAGCATCTTCTTCAGACGGGCCAAAAAACATCGCTCCTTAGCGCGTTATTTCAGGACTGGTTTTGTCCTTGTTACTTGTTTTGGAACAGTATGTCAACTTGTCATTCTGCGGGCCCGGACGCCGTTCCGGACGCGGGCCCAGACACTGTTTGCTCGAAGGAAATAGTAACAAAGTGCCTGCAGTAGCACCCCAATCAACTTTATATTTTGTGCGAGAGTGTATCGGACATTTCATTGTTTGCAAACGAGCTCCCAGCAGACTACCGTGACCGTGGTGTGAAATGGCAGGCTGCTTTCTAAAAGACAAGATAACGCGGTTCTCTGATGTGGAAATGCAGATTGACATGATAATAAATTGTGTGAATAGATTCTTCCGCCGCTAACTTCGCTAACTACAGTCAAACCCGTTTATAGCGAACTGCAATATGCACCGCGATTAGTTCGATATATCCAATAGTTCGATATAGCCAAACCCGCCTATAACGAGCTTATTGTTACGAGTTCGCAATCCGAAGGAGCCCCCCCCCCCCCCCCCCCCCCCTTAACCCCCATCACCAACTCCGCCATCCGCGTATGCAGAAACGAGCACAGTACAGTAGCCATTACCATACCAAAATGATCCATTTATTGCTATAAAGCTACTTTCCGCCTTAACTGCAAACGTTGCAAAAAAAAAAAAAAAGCGGTGATTTTTGTTTTCACTTTCGTTTTGGCGGCTTCAACTAGCATAGCATTCTCTACACGAAACATTGCTTGCACCAGTTCGAGTCCGCGTCCTCAAAAATCTAAGAAGCATTGGCGGAGCACTGCCGAAAGCGCTTCATTATAAGCGTCGGACGAATTTCACTCGCGACATCAGGAAAATACCGATCAGAATGTCCAACCTGCGGCAGCACTCCCACACTATACCACATCGCCTGGGAGTGCAACAGCAATTGGCGTGAAGATACAACACCAGAGAAAAAACTTGAGCTATGGGGGGCAGCCCTGGCCAGCTCGAGCCTGGAAGACCAGCTTCATCTAGTCAACCAGGCCCGGGAGAAGGCCAGACTCAGTGGAGTCCTGGACTAGGGACCCCACCCATCAGCGTCACCAAAAGTCTTGTTTTTCAATAAAAGTTTGTTCCTCCTCCTCCCCCATCGGGAACGCTGGCGAGCTCTTCCCACAGTTCACGGATGCTGCTGTCTTGGTCCGGACTCGCTGACAGGGCGGGTTCCGTCGCGAGTCCCGCGCGTCGGAAACAGTTACGGAAGGTATTGGGCGTCACGTCGCTCCGTGCGAGGCGCAATGTCTCAGTCGCGGCTCTTGCTCCGTGGTCGCGGCTAATCCAAATCTCAATCGCCGCTCGAGATCATGCATTTCGGCGGCCATTCTAGGCGCCCAGAGTTCGATATATCGGATGTGAACTTCGTTATAAGGAATATGTTTCCCATGTATTTCCGTAACTGAATTATTTTTGTTCGATATATAGCATAATTCGCTTTATTCGGGTTCGTTATAGCCGGGTTTGACTAGAAGTGAAATGACGCTTATATGACGAAGGTGACTGGATGCGTCTCCAAACACCGTCTCGGTTAGCATGCCTCTGCTTACAATGATAAGCGTCACGGCACAGATTCCGCAGTTACCACTAGTCGCCGTCTCTGGCAGCTGCTGTTAATTTAGGTAACGGGGAGTGGAAACGCGCAATCTGCCTACTAGTGTTACGTGTGTCATTTCGTACGCAGGCCCGCTGATGTAGACAGTGTTGATCAAAAGCGGCATTAGGAATTCGACCCGGCAAGTTGGCGGGGAGCACTGCAAAGAACCAGTTTAGGTGCCTATATCAGCGTGCGGGAGCCTTTCCAACCTAGAAATGGAAAATAAAAGACTCGTGTCCGTAATAGATATCTAACCAAGTCCCCACTGGTTCCGAAGCGCGAATGGCAAGCGCGAAGGCGTCGCGGCTGAGTAGCCGCGGCGCCTTCGCGCTTGCGCAACTCCAGCTGCGGTGTTTCATACGCAAAGTCCAGGATAATTTCTAGAACAGGCTCAGCTGAAACCAGCAATGGCAAGACTACCGGGCGTTGCTAGACATATGTGCATGGTCGTCCACTGTCAAGAAAAGTAAACCGACCAGGTCCTGATATGCCCCGTACACACTCGGGGGTCGCCCGAGAATGTATGTACGCAGTATAGGCCAACCGGTTGCTAAAACCTATCTCTAACGGTCATGAACACAACTGCCCTGCGCATATCTCCGTTTTTCGTGGAAGTGGGGAAGGCAAAGATGATGTGGATTCAGTTTTCAACACAAATCTGTCAGACAAACGGGATCGCACCTGTCGTCGCCCCAAGCTCACCAAGCATTGAGATACCACCGTGTGATCAGTGCGCACACGCAGTAACTCTCGTGCAGTCGCAGTTCTTCGTTACGCCGTCTTGGTGCACCGGTAGTAGACTGGTGGCTATTTGCAGTGGTCAGGCAGAAGAACGTCACCCATTACATTCCCGTGCCACGAATAGAATGCTAATAGTATCTAAGTAGATAATCATCCCTCTGGTGGTGGGTTTCGGCTCAGTTTGTAATGCGTATCATTCGTGGGCTTGTAACCTGGTGATTTAGGGGGGATCAGACCAAAATTTAATTCGCTCTTTCCGTACTTCGTGGCTCTTCGTGGTCCGAAAAAATTACTAGGGCCATCTGCAGGACTTGCATAATAGCAAGTGAGCACGAAATGTATTCAGGAAATACGTACATTTCCAAACTGGCATGGTTCATACATGTCAGGATTCCTTAGACCATAGGCAGCTTTGGACAGCTTTAAAGCAAAGCACAAGTACATAAACCAAAATTGAAGTGCACTTTCAATGAAAAATTCGCGTCAGATTGGTTGTTACGAAAATAAATAAAAGACACTGGTTTATACTTGTCATCGAAAAAAATGCGATATATAATCCGACCCCCCCCCCCCACACACACACACACGCACACACACAAAAAAATCTTGTCGAAGTTAAGTCTACTAACGTGCTTTAAGGGCGGAAGCCTTGAGCACCTTGAGTAATCTTTGTGACGGTATTGGCGACACCGAGGACCCCGAGTCCAAAAACATAAGTTATGACTTATTGTGACGACGTGTTTATAGGTGGAGGGTTAGAAACCACGAACGGTGGCCGTGGGAGCCCAGGTCAAGCCCGGCGGATGGTATCCCTGTCTGTTTACCAGGCAGGGAGCTCCGGAACCTCTTCAGCTATCAGGGTAAGGCTGACAAAGAACAAAGAAAGTACCCCCGTTCCCTGTTTCTTTTACATGCCATATGGTAAATCGTAAAAACTCCCCAAAACATCATCGGGCCCTCAAAAGGGGTCGCAGCGAAGGTTCATTCCGCCACTCCCAGCCCTCAGTTTTCCAAAGCCCGATAACTACCCCTGCTTTTTGATAATGGAATCTGCCGAACAAGAAAAGCCTCTTGCCTCACAGTCTGTTTTCCTGATATCAAAATTTCTGGAGGGAATTATACGTGAGTCGTATAAGGCCAAAAAACAAGAACTGGAGAAATTCTCTTTGAAGTACACAACCAACAGCTAGCCACAATCCTCCTTGCTCAAATTCGCATAGCCAAGCTTGAAATCAGGGTGACACCTCACCGGAGCCTGAACAGTAGCCAAGGTGTCATCTCTGAACTTGACCTCATGAATGAGCTAGATGCTGACCTGCGGGAAGGCCTGAGAAATCAGGGCGTGACAGCTGTGCGGCGCATAACTATGAGGAGAGATGACAAAGCAGTCCCGACCAAGCACATTATCCTTACTTTCGACCGGTCCATACTCCAAGAGTACAAATGCAGGTTTTATACATTGTAATGTCCGGTCCTATATTCCAAACCCGCACCGCTGCTTTAAGTGCCAGCGGTTCGGGCACGGAAACAACTCCTGGCGCGGCCAACTGACCTGCGCAAAGTGCGCCCAACATGACCACCCGTCTGAAAACTGTACATCGGAAATCCTCACCTGCGCCAACTGTCACGGACCCCACGCGGCCTACTCTCGAATATGCGAGAAGTTCAAACGGGAGAAGGAGGTTATTAATGTTAAGGTCACTGAAAACATCACCGTCCCAGAGGCGTGGAAGAGATTCGCCTCTTTCCCTCTGGGGAGGTACGCCGACGTAGCTCGCCGTAGGGCGGAGCTGCGTCTGGTTTCGGCGAGGACCAAGTGCAGAGAGTCGGACCTTGTCCCCCCCCCCTTCCCCTCCCCCCCCCCCCCCCCGCCCCCAACCTCGGGTTGCCTCTGGAGGCCCGTCCCGCCCCCACACCGCTCGCTGAGCCAGCAGCGGCTGTGGTGGAAACCACGTCTTTTGGGGATGCCGCTGCATCTACTGTTTCCTCTCCACCTGCTCAAAGCACACGCGAGGGCACGGAGGAGATGGAGACGGAGGCACCCGCGGCAGTTCCCACCCCCGCCACACCGCCTGTGCCACCCGAGGCGCTCCTAACGCCCTCGAAACTGTTTCAGAAAGTTTAATCAGAACAGTCTTTGTTTAAGCAGAGAAAAAAAATTGAATTTCTACACCGACACTACTTCACCAAGTTGTTCTACAGAACGTCTTCTAGCACGGCATGCGCCAGCCTGCGTGAAAGACGCGAGATCCAGCGGGTTCGCGCTGAAAGAATACATTTTCCTGCAATGGTATTTGGTAGCGTCAAAACAGGACAAGGAATAATTCGCGTGTTGAGGGGAAAAGAACAACGTGGAGTGCGTTCGAGCACGTGTATAGACTCAACGGCTGGCAGGACATAGACGGGAATTTAAAGCATCAGGGTATGTTATACGTGGTATCTTTTATGTATGCCGAACATTACGCAAAAAACAGCGGCGATGTCATCGAGTTACACGGAGATATTTCTATGTGTTAGCGGGAATCACATACATCGATGGTTTAAATGCTCACCTGATGTACAGCCAGCCGTTGAGTTACACGTACTCATAGAATGGGCGCATCATCCCTAGCTCCACGTTGCACTTTACTTATCCCTTTTCTAGTTTTAACGCTACCAAATACCATTGCAGGAAAATGTATTCTTTCAGTGCGAACCCGCTCGATCGCGCGTCTTTCATGCAGGCCGGCGCATGCTGTGCAGAGAAGACACTCTGTGGAACAACTTGGTGAAGCAGTGTCGGTGTAGAAAAACAAAATTATTTTCTGCTATAACAAAAACTGTTGTGATTAAACCTTCTAAAATAAACTGCAATCGTTTGTACTAGCGAATGCCTTGTATTTGATACTTTTATTATGAGCACAACAATGCGCAATTTTGGGGTGAATATGGGCCAAAAAGGAGATTTTTCCAAATTTGACAAATGTTTTCTCGCACATTTCTCCTTTTTTAAGTGCAATATATTTTTTACCAATTGTCGACAATGGTGACGTACAGAAACGAGTGCTTCATTGTCTGAGAGAATGTGCTTGTATTTGCTAAAATGTTTGAAAATCCTCAACATTGTGTTTGAATTGCGTAATAACAGCAGAAAAAAGCAAAAATGTTTTAAAATTACGGCATAGAGCAGCCCAGGGTCTCAACTTGATGTCGACGAAAAAATGGTCGCGATTGAAAAAGAAATTATTTTTTAATGACCTTTCTAACAAACCCAAGTTTGCTTTAAACCCTGGAGATAAAATGGCGGCTAGAAAAAGAACAATTTTTTTTTTTTGGACAAAAACACTTTGAGGGGCATTGTGTGCCATGCGAAGATGCCCCACATTTCTTACTGAACAAATCCGTGATGGCCGACTTTACGGCTGGGACGTTTGGCATGGAATGACCCTAATCCGTATACCAGAAATATTTTAGCATGACGATTTGCTTAAACAAAATATCAAATGACGGTAAGCCGTTTGCATTAAATACACCGTTAGAATCCTGTACGTGCAACTTATAAAAAACACTACTGGCTATGTTTTTTTTAAATACTGTTAAGTCTGTTTTCAAGGTAGTGGAGCAGTTGAAAAAATCGCACACGCCATAACGAAGAACACTATAACCCAAAGATTGAGCAACTATTTTTCGAACAGAGAAAGGCAGAAGTACATTTTAGTTGTACAACATACAGGCAGTGCCTCTAAGTTTTTTACATATGTGAGTCATGTGTGTGTTTCACAAAAGATCCCCATCAGAATATACACCTAGGTATTTAACAGACGCAACACAGAAAATACGGGTATAGGAACAAAATGCACAATTATATGTGGGTATCGTAATGAAGCAGTCATTTGCAACTGTTTTCTGTCGATTTCGGAAACAAACTAGACGACTATTTACAGGATTGATTGTTATCAAATTCGCTTCGAACCAATCGGCTACATTTCTAGCATGATCCTGAAGATCTGAAATAGCGAGTGAATTATCTGAGTTTCTGGATATCAGCGTAGTGATAAGTTTTCGAAGTTTTAGCAACAGTAGCTAAATAATTAACATACAAATTAAAAAGAACAAGTCATAAGATAGACTGCAGAAGATCATAACGATGATCATAAGATAGATACTTGAGGGACACCTCTCTTAAAGGGGCCATGCAGACAACATACAAGTCTGTTTTATTCGACAGATCTGGTGTTTTATAGTGCCCCCAGCTCTTCTTCAGCAGCAGGTGATGCTCTATTCACTGAGAAGCTAATCGATATAATTTAAAATTTCGATTCTCTCACCAAATCGTGTGTGTCGTGACGTCTGCCATAACGTCATGAACGGGTCTTCAAACGAATTTCAAGTGCACTGTCCAGCCTGCAGCGGACTGCTGCACGGCCGGGCTAGAGCGGAGGCGCACTGTGTTGGTACTGCAGAGTCTCGTTTAACGTTAGTGACGCCACCATACTGCTCCGCACCGCTATTCGCCTCCGCTTTGTTGTTGAACGTAGTTGCACCTGGCTTGTTTTAAGTGCGAATGCACTTTATAAGAGACCCTGAATTCCGTTGACCGCCATCCGTCCACATAGCAACAGCTGCGGGTGCGCGCGCTCCTCGTCTTCCTTGGCAACGGGGGGAGATGGCACATACCCACGTGGGGGATTGGCCAGGAATCTCCTCGTCTTCGTTGGCAACGGGGGGAGATGGGCGCGCGCTGCCTGGCCGCTGACATGGCACATACCCACGTGCGGGATTGGCCAGGAATCGGGCGTGAGAAGGGCTAATGCACCCGCTTAAAGGAGTACTGACACGAAATTTCAAAGCTGAGATCCGCTCTAGCAATCAAGTACAACGACAACACAAATAGGTGTCTGTGAATAAATGCATCTTTCTTTCTTTGTAGTTGTGTGTGTGTGTGTGATCTCTCTTTCGCGAACATTACTGAACCGCGCAAATTCAACTCCTGCATTCGCACTTTCACATTCTTCCCCTCGGGGAAATGCGGGGAAATTTTTTTGTTGCGGTATGTAGTAATCGTTTCGTGAAACATGGGTATGTTCGACAAATAGGGTCATGTAAGACAATGTCGCTTATGTTAATCGGCCACTGTCGTCTGAGACAACCCCAAAGCCCCGCAATGATGTGCAGCTATAACACGCATAGTGCGCGCAGTACCAACAGCCGTACGCACTGGTACTTCTATTTTTATCGACTCCAAAGGCGCCCTGCAAAGTTTCCCAGCAGCCTTGCGCTGCGGTCCTTTCCACCAACTTATGGCAGAAATTGGAAAATTACTTCACCAGGCCGTCATACAAGGGCATATTATTTTATTTCAGTGGCTGCCAAGCCACTGTGGAATAACTGGCAATGTTTTGGCTGATGCCGCTGCCCGGACAGGCCATGTCTGTGAAAGGACCACCTTCCTTCCGCTATCAAGGACTGCTGCCGCTAGGCTGCTTCGTCAGTTCGCGCGCAGGACCTCCATTACTCAATGGAATGCACCAGACCTTGTGCATCCGCGCCTCCACAACCAGGACCCTCTACTCCAGCGTCGTCTTCCGTGTGGGCTGTTCTGATCACAGTCTACTTTACTTTGTAGGCTGTGGTTGGGAGTGGCCTTCACGAAAGCCTACTCCTTGCACATCGGGATGGACTAGTGCTCACTCCGACGCCTGCGAGGTTGAAGAGACAATCGAACATGTGCTTTGCTGTTGCCCCCAGTTTTCATCGGAAAGACGCGTTTTCTCCGCCGAGCTAAGCCGATTGGACAATCAACCGTTCAAAGTAGAGACTATTCTAAGACATCGACCCTTACAATCAACTTCTCAGGAGGCAGTAAAAGCCCTTCTGAGTTTTATAAAGGACACACGCTTGGATAAAAGACTATAGTGCCCACGAAGGGACTAAAATGTGTGCGTGACCCCGCTCCTATCCCATCTTTTTCGTCTGCCCTCTCATTCATCCCCTGAACACCCCTTCCCCAGTGCCGAGTAGCAATCCTGGCTCTAAGCCTGGATAACCTCTCGGCCTGTCGTCTCGCTTTTCTCCTCCTGTACTTTCGTAACTTCCATTGTTTGCACCACCATTCTTACTGCTGTAAAATGAATATGCCTTACATTTAAGCGAAAATAGCTCGTTCGGCAAACTTATAAGCCCGGCCTAACTTGCGCTTGCTTTTGCCGGCCCCAGCCAATCGCATGGCTGTACATATGACGTCATATGCTGTAGTGCGGTAAATGACCTAGTCAGTCGCATGGCCATTCCATTTTTCCCTAATCATGTAGCTTATTTGAGCGAAGTTTACGTTAAAAAGGGGTTAGTACGATTTTAACGAGGCAATCATTCGAATGAACGAAACTTGCGTTTTGTCTGCATGGCCCCTTCAAGGCTGATACTATCACTCAGCACTGATACAAGTGACACCACTTGAGAACGATCCCGAAGGTAACTTTGAAGCAGAGAAAGAAATGGTCCGAGGACGCCATAACGGTATAATTTTTTTACAGAGTATGTCATGGTTCACTGTATTAAAGGCTTTCTTAAAAGGGGCACTGACACCAATTTTCGGCGTTAGTATTATTGCACAGTTCGCTTCCTTTACTCAGCAGAATACTCAGGCTGAAATGTGAGCGGCCTGCGACGCGAATAACATACTCTAATTGGATCTCATTTATCGCGCCGACGGAGCAGCACTCGAAGCAGCACGCGAAGCAGCACTCAGCCAATGGACATCAGCGTGACGTCTTCCCGTGGTAGGCAAAAGAAGTTGCGCGAACAGTGCGCGTCAAAAACTCGTGACGTCACTTCACGCGCGTGGCCCCGCGAGCGGCGACGCCGACTGGGCGCCGGGGCATTCACAAACGGGTGCACGTAGCCAGAGTTACAGGCGTAACCGCTGTCCAGAAAGGCGCTGTTGGCAAAAATAAAGTTCCACACACGCGAAAGGAAGCGATGGCATTCGCCCCGATGATGATGATGATGATTAGTGGCTTTCCCGTTGAATCGGGGCGTCGGTTGTCAGCAACCGACTTGCCTGTTTTATTACGTTTACATGCCCTACTCCCAGGTTAACCTATAGATTTGCTTCCTCCCTCCCATCTCTCCCTCTTTTCTGTTTTAAAGTCATCGCCCCCACCCCCCTTTTTTCTCCCCTCGCTGTTCTAAATTCTCGTCCGCATGATTACTCCACCTGCGTACCCATCCCTTCCCTGCTTTTCCTCCACCACCACTCCAGTCGCTTCTTCGTCACCTCTATGGCCTTGAAGTTGAGGTTCCCCCTCGCCCCAAATCCCAAGGCCTCCGCCAGCGTCGTTTCCCCCTCACCCCGTGGTGGCCGTATCTCTGTGCAGCTCCTGACAATATGGTCTATAGTTTCCCGATCACTGCCGCAGCATGCACACGTTTCATCCTGCTGCCTGTAGCTACCCGTGTATGCCCGGGTTCTCAGGCACCCTGCCCGCGCCTCGAAGAGCAACGCACTGTTTCTCGTATTGCCATAGAATCCCTCCTTCTTAATTTGCCGTTTCTCTGTCCTATAAGTCTCCAGGGTTTTTTTCCCTTCCATTCTCTCTGCCCACTTCGTTGTCTCTGCTGCCTTTACCTGCTTTTTAACTGTTGTGTAAACCCCGCTTTCCCCTACCGACTTTCCGTACCGCTTGGTCAGCTGTCTGGTCCTCCGTCTACACTGCGTGTCCACGCTCCTCAAATACAGGTACTTAAACACCCTCGCGGCCCATTTTTCGTCCTCCATGTCACGAAGTCGTTCCTCAAACTTTATCTTGCTCTGCGCCTCCCTCGCCTCGAAAGACGACCAGCCCATATCCCCTTGTACCGCTTCATTTGTAGTTTTACTGTGGGCCCCTAGGGCCAATCTGCCTACCGCCCTCTGATTTACTTCCAGGCCCGCTTGGGTCTCTGACTTCATGCACAGAACCGAATTAGCGAAAGTTAATCCTGGTACCATGACCCCTTTCCAGACTCCCCTTACCACCTCGTATTTGCTGTATCCCCAGAGGGCTCTATGCTTCATTATAGCCGCGTTCCGTCTTCCTTTCGTCTTAAGCTGAGCCTCATGCGCCTGCGTGTACTCTTCGCTATTGTTCAGCCATACTCCTAAATATTTATACTCTTTCACCAATGGTATTTCTACTTGCTGCACTGATACTGTTTTGTGCTCCTCGCCGTCATTAAAGACCATGATCCCTGATTTTTCTCTGCTAAATGATAGCCCTAGGTGCGTCGCTTCTTCACCGCATATATCCATCAAGCCCTGCATACTTATCTGGTTGTCCGCCATCAACAATATGTCGTCTGCATACATTAGTCCCGGAACCCGTTGTTCCACCACCTGCCCGTTTTTCATGTAGGATAAGTCGAACCCCATCGTGCTGACTTCTAGCTTCCTTTCTAACCCCGTCATGTAGATCATGAACAGCAGCGGAGAGAGAGGACATCCTTGTTTCAGACCCTTGTAGGTGTATACAGGCCTATTGTATGTTTCCCCCTCCCACACTATTTGCACTTGGTTCTCCCGGTATAGCTCCCTGAGTAAGCTAATGAATTCTGCCCCAACTCCCTCGTCTTCCAGGATACTCCAAAGCCGCTCCCTGTCTACATTATCATAAGCCGCTTTAATGTCCAGAAAGGCTAACCACAAAGGTCGGTTTTGCATCTTCGCCACCTCTATGCATTGGCTTACCACGAATAAGTTGTCGTCTAGTCTTCTGTCCTTTCGAAACCCATTTTGAAGCTCCCCTAATATCCTATTTTCTTCCACCCACTGCTCTAGTTCGAACTTCACTGCCTGCATTGCTAACCTGTACAGCACTGACGTGACGGTTACTGGCCTATACGAGCTTGGGTTTGTCCTGACTCCTTTGCCCTTGTACACTAAGTTCATCCTGCTCATTTGCCACGCGGCCGGTATTGCCTTTTCTTCTATCCTTGTTCTGATGGCTTGCAGTAGCTTTCCCTTGCTCTTTGGTCCTAACTGGTTAATCAACTCCATCGGTATCCCATCCGTGCCGGCCGCAGTATTCTTGGGGACCTTTTCCTCTGCTCTTTTCCATTTCAGCTTGTCCCCATCTATCTCCAGACATTTCGGCCTACCCGCCGCAACATCTCTGTGTCGCTGCGGGGCCTCTTCATCCACCTTCCCGAACTTCTCCGTGATGATTTTGTGCAGGTATGCTAATGCTTCCTCTCCCTTGAGCATCTGCCCCTGCTCGTTTTCTATAGCACCGCCTTCTGTGGGACTCGTACGTTTCCCTAATGCCTGCACATGGTTCCAAAACCTTTTCGGCGCGTCTCTACCCCTTCCTCGTATTTGCGCTACCCATCGCTCGCTGTCCCCCTTTATTTTCGCCTGCACTAATTGCCCCGAGATCGAACACAGTCGGCCCCTGGCGGCGGCGAGACGAACCGCTCCTAGTGTGGCACGGCCGTGAGTGTGGATGGCGCTCTCGCGTCGTCTGCTCGTTCACGTTGCGCGCGGCGCAAGACGCGTGCTGCACACGATAAAGCAACCAATATGTGCACTTGTTTGGCAGTAAGCAATGACATAGTTACCTCTGCTTCCGCATTTCCTCTAAAAATGCAATAACCAGCGGCCGTTGCGGGTGATGGGCTGGTTTAATTCTAGGAAACATATTCGCCGTGGTCACCGCTTGAGTGTGAAACGTTATAAACATTGCTTAGACACATTGAACTTTTCTTATTGATGAGTGCAGCCGTCTTCTGTTTCGGGAACGTCAAAGGGTGCTTTTTGAAGGTGGCGTGCTTGTTATATAAAGGATAAAAGTTTGCTACACGACACGGGTAAGAAGCGACAAGACCCGTGCATACCATTTTCCACACCCTTGTAAAATTGCCCTGTCTTCTTATAGAAAAAAGAAACAAATAAAAACAATTACACTTCACACGACTCGTGCGCTGTCGCCCATACTTTACCGGGGACGCATTTTACACCCGCAAGCGCCTGTGTGACCGAATTCTTCCCGTACCTTCCGAAAATAAATACCATTTTTGGACAGTCGTTGCTTATACTGTGTTGCTTATTTTACGTATTATTTAAAATATGTTTCTGTGGATGCGAAACATTATTTCGGGGGGATTGCTTGGTAAAATTAAGCAGTTGTGAGTTTGCGTCTGTGCTGTGGCATTTCGTGTGTCATTTTTATACCCATTTTCAAACGCAGGCATGAATCACCTTGTCTAGAAATGTGTTTCACTCAGCATAACCAAATGTCTAATATGGTGACGTCTTAACCTCTCAAGGTGGACCTATGTTTGAAGGAGGACAAATCGCGTAATATGATATACGTTGTTGACCACATGTGTGGAGGGTGTGTGCCATGACTCGCTGGATTTTTTGTTCCACAATGCTCGCTTTCAATACAATTTTGAATAAGGCATACCACAATTCCCGGAGAATCTCGGGCCAAAAGGGGGTTTTTCAGTTTTGAAAATACAGCAGTACATTTTTACCGCTACGGAACACAATGCCTAGCGTACTTTCAATTGCAGATAAACTGGCAACCAACGTTTGGCTTTTCGCGTTCCATGCGTTCTTTTCTCGCTGCGTTTGGAACATTGGCAGAACCCCCCTCCCTTCAAAAAAAGAAAGAAATGCGCAAAAACTTTTATCCTTGCCTTTTTTAACCAATCCTAAAGAATTAAATGCCAAGACAAGAGCGAGGTTCAGCTTACAACACAAAGTAATTACCAGGTACCCGTTGCGCTGTTTCGTAACAAGAAATAAAACGGAACGTTTTACTACATTTGCAACACGGCAACTTCATTTACCATGTTTATGGTTCGTAAGCGACATTACGCAAGAATGCAAACACATCTCGCTGTTCTAGGCGTCTGTTATATTTGAAAAGTAACGCTAATGGTCAACAGTGCATCCGCAACAGAAAATCTGTGCTCACTGTGAGGTCCCAGAAGCTTGGTTTACACACTGTAAACCTGCTTGTCACTTTGCAAGATATGAGACGTTGATTGTACTGCGCGCGTTAGCAATTTAATTCCCAAGTTCACTTGCGATGAAAGCCTTAAATTAATGATCCGACACCGTTATTTATCCCACCTGCCTTCAGAGTGGCTAAAATATCATTTAACTAAAGCTGCGCGCAAAATACGCGTTAGATTGGTTGCATTTATATCTCTGCGTTGTTTAAAATTCAGTAATTTTATGTTGCCTTTCGAACACGCAAAAAATATCTTAAGCTCTTAGAAAAAATGTCGGGGCAGTAAGTAGTGTTACTAATTCAGGGCATCCCACAAATGCAAGAATGCGTCATGCTACCAGTAAAAGCGATTGAAACTGCTGTTGTAAACTGAATTCCAGAGATCGAGGCTTCTTTATTTGTTTCTATTTATGCTTTTATTGAAGGCTCAAAGCCATAGTCTGGAAAGATCGAGCTTGCTACGGGCCACGGCGTACAAGCTCATTGTCCTTATTGCGACAGTTCTGAGATTCCCGATGGGTCGCCGCTTTTTTTTTTTTTTTTTTGCGTAGTAACGAAAGCTTATTGCTGCTTCCATGCTATACATTGAACGTTGAGGAACCTAACTACAGCATACCACTCTTGTCTGCGCCTTTCGTGCGCACATACGGCGCGAAAAAGGCACGAAGCGCACCCACATTGTGTATTCTCCCGGGCCGCCCAGCGGAGCATCCACACTAGCAGCGCGACGCTGTCGCCACCTACATGTCGATCTCGCGGCGAATAGACCGGAATCGCAACAGAAGTCGCCATCAGTACTTTTATTGAAAGCGTTCATCGAATTACTGCCGCAATGGTAGCCCTAGCACTTTCAGGCAGCTCAGCCGTGCAGCTGCGGCGGCGGCGTGGTCGAAACAACGCCCCCAGCGGCTTTCGTAGTGTTTTGACGTCCGCACAAAGCCGTGAGGCCATGCTGGGATTCTGTCATATGCGCCTTTTGGGCTGAAAGCGCGGGATATCGAAACAAACGATTTTCAGGCCGTTCAATGTAATTAATTATCGTGCGCTGCAGTATTTAAAGTGCTGTGTCGGGTTCGCCAGATCATTAAGCATCGATAAAAGCAACAAAAATGGAACATTAAAATTTTCGTGTCAGTACTCCTTTAACATCAAGAAATAACCCAAACGAAACCTCGTTCTATCTCTGCTGTTATGAAGGGTATGAGACAACTTTTCAAGTAACACCTGCGTGCCCGCGCCAGAGATAAACGCGTATTTATGCTCACTCAGTAACCTATGTTTTGTTGGAAAGGAAGTCAAGACACCCATATATGTTTATAAGGAATTTGCGATAAACACGATACAACCGAAATAGGGCGGTAGTTTGAACTGTCCTTTTTTACCGATTTTATAGAGGGGAACCACGCGTGCGCACTTTGGACTGTCCGGCCAAAAGCAGTGTTCTATTAGTTTGTTCAGTGTAAACAAAATAACAACTTTTAAATACTCAATATTTCTGCAGATATCACATATGTGTATGTCATCAAGCCGTGATGATTCTTTTCTGTTTAAACTACTGACTATGCAAAGGAGATATGCTCGGTCAAAAACGGGATAAATGCTGACGATGGATAGTATATTGTGACTTGCACACTGAACTGTTTTGTTTTGTTCCAATGAAAACATTTTGTTGAATGTGTTGGCTAGGTCAGAAGTAGCGGAACCAAAGTTGCCTTCTATAATGTTTTTTTTTTTTGTAGAAAGGCGTTCGTTACCTCGTAACTGATTTACTAAGGACCACGTTTTGGTCATATTGCGACTAGACGCTTCGACGCGTTAACCCCAATACTTCGTATTTTATATCTGAACGGGCCTGCGACATAATGAGGAATCCGGGGAAAATTAATTTAGCTCTGTTTACATCTTTAGAGATGTAATTTCCCAAAATTCCGCTTTTGTGAGCTTTTACGACATAAGTAGAATCTACTCCCGAAATGTGAAATATCTAGGTACGAGAATTTAGACTTGGCACTGATGAGCCAGTCAGTCAGTCAGTCAGTCAGTCAGTCAGTCAGTCAGTCAGTCAGTCAGTCAGTCAGTCAGTCAGTCAGTCAGTCAGTCAGTCAGTCAGTCAGTCAGTCAGTCAGTCAGTCAGTCAGTCAATCAGTCAGTCAGTCAGTCAGTCAGTCAGTCAGTCAGTCGATCGGTTGGTTGGTAGGTCGGTCAACCAGACGGGCACTTCTTTTTATTATAGTTTTTTGTGGCTTAAAAATACTTTAAGAAACAGTAGCTAGAAGGCCGTGGGATGTTGCTCCCAAATAGAAGGCTAACGTACCGCGCAATTCGCTAGCGTAGTCTACAGTAAAGGCGACGGCCAGCTTTGCCGACCCGCTGCTGTTCAAATAACCACGGACTTTTGTAGTTGGAGTTCTTTTCACCGGGTGTAACGTGGGAGGCTAGCTCTCGCGATAACCCATTCAAATATTTTGTGCGCAATTGTTCGCGAAGGCAGAACATGTGTCCGGAGCCGAAACCGAATCAGCCTATCTGGTGAGACCTGAATCGGAAGTTCGTGTCTGTATACAGCGTCCGGACGGCCAGGCGAAATCGCCCTGTCCGCATAGTAACGGCCCCGATATAGCTGGGTTTCTCCTCTGTGTCACGTGGTGTCGCAACGGCCAATAGCGGCGCACGCTACTGGCACGTGAGCGGACCTATGGATAACGATGCTTCCAACCTTTGCGCAGAAAAGGGTAGGGGCATGCGTGGGTTCCATGAAAAGGGAACGTAGGCAATGTGATCCGGAATAATTGCCTTGTGAAATTGTCATTTCACAAGGCGCAAGGCTGCTTGCAGGCTCAAAACTGGTCGAATCATGAGCAAATACATGTTTATTAAATCGCCGTCGTACAACAGCACGCATAGAGAGCTCTTCAATTCCACGTTTTTTTTTTTTTTTGTAATCGAAAATGTCACAGCGCGAAGAGACGACTACAAGGCAGGACACAGAAAAGCGTGTCTGTGTCTTTTTTGTGTGTTCGTCTGTTCGCGCATTGAAATTTGCAATTACGAAACGTTTGCAACTTCCCAGCCGTCTTTGATTCCATGTATTTCGATGCCTCCGGGTGAACAAAGCGGTAATTAGGTCTTACGTAAATGCTATTAAATTACCGCAAAACAATTCGAGTGCATCTCAGCGCCGATATTCAATTTTAGGCAAAACCAGGGTTACGAAACAAAACTGCGTCTTGCACGATATGTATTTGTCTTGATGCTAATAGTTGTACCGATTTTGGGTGCATTATGCATTGCATGAGTAGCAGGTCAAGGAACTTGCATTGTTGCCGGCTGCGGTGCGTCGTGGCCATCATTGGTAGCATATACCTGAGACCGCAAATTAGACTGCCGGCATTGGGGGCTGTATTTCCTATAGAGCAGCCAATTTAGATTTTCTGGCATCGCATCTTTGGCGCCTTTTTGAAGCGGATTTCAGCTTGTGAAGTTGATATAGTCGAAAAAAAAAACATAACAACACTGCCTTTGAACGAGGGGTTACATGCATACAAACTGTCCTACACCTATCATCGGTGATCAATTTCATGTATGCAAACGTTTTGCCACGCTGAAGGAACCTTGGACACAAAGCACAAGTGCTCCCCGACGTGGGAGCCTGTCGTGCGTGAAACATGTCTCAGAGGTGCGCAGCTAACAGGGGAACGCTTGGTAACATAGGTAAGAGAGGAACCCAGAGGAACGCTTGCTAGAACGCTCACAGGTCACAGATGCACGCAGGGATACGTTAATTATAATTACGCGCCGGATCGGGCTTTTTGTCCACGCAAGCCAATGTGCCGGCCTCTTATTCTGCACACGTCTTTAACTTCGCGCCCCAAGAGTTGTGTATCAAGCTATTCACGTGCTCATCAAGTCGCACTGTGCTGTGGAGAGTCCTTGCGAAACACTTTTAAAGGGCCACGCAGACAAAATACAAGTTTGTTTTATTCCAAAGGTTTGGTGTTTTATAGTGCGCACAACACTTGTGCGGCCACAAATGTTGCTTCATTCACTGAGAAATTGAGCAATTTAAGCCAAAATTTTAATTCTCCCTCTAAGTATTGTGTTTCGTGGCGTGTGCGATGACGTATACAGAGAAAGTCCTTGAGCGAACGTAGGTATGCCATGTAAGGCTGCAGTGAACGGCGGAACACCTTTTTTTACCGTCAGTCCTTTTAGATGGCACCACGCCAGGGATTTATACACACCCCAAAAAGATTCCACACGAGTACCCCGCCCCCATGCCCTCTGTCTAGACAGAGGAAAGGGGAGGGCAGAGTGCCCTTTTTTGAAAATGTGAAGGAGACCCAGTTTAACTATGTAATGGCTCTTCGCGTTTTATTTCGACACCCTATATTTCCCTAGTTTTGTACTAGCCACATGGTATGAATGAAGAAAGTTAAAGGCAAAACACGGCAGTTTTGTGCATTTCTCCTTGGACTGCATGTGAGAGTGCTTGGCAGCTAAACGTCTACTTCCTTTAGTGGTGACCAGCCTTTTAAAGGCTGCAAATTAAGTTCAAAAAATGGCTGCGGCTTTGCTCGGCTAGGCCCGGTTATGCTGACATAAAACCAGCTCGGCACAGATGGACCAGCGCCCTAACTCCTTCCTTCCATCGCACAACGGCTGAACTGAAGCACGGGCCCTGCCGCAGTGAGAGACTGCGAGGTGGCAGAAAGAGGGGCGCCATCTCTTATAACGCACGTTCTTGCAAAGTTATAGAGGACCGTGAAGGACAGCTCCACACCAGAGATTGCGTCTTCAGAATGACACTCGTGCCGGCGCGAACAAAAGTCAAATAATTCATATACAATTAATGTTAAAGGTGGCGATCAACAACCTACTTTCTCGCATTAGACTACTGTTGCAAGCCTTCTTGTGTGATTAAGTAGTGCTAACAAATAAGCAACTAAAATGCTACTATACTTATGCTACTAGAAGATAAAAGATAGCGAAGAACAAATGAGCACTTGTTAACTCTTCTTTCAAAGATGCTCCCTTAAGCATTATTTTTGATGTTTCGCAAAAACAATAATAATTACAAGCGTCTGCGCGTGATATGAGGTTAACTTTTCCCCTAGCCTCGCTACCAGTTGTCTCACTTATGCGCAAAAGGGAGCCTTTCGTAAGGGCCACTTAAGTTTCCATAAGTACGCCTTATGAATCGCGCGTGAGCCTTTCCTTATACCTATCCTTTTCGGGCACTTATGAAAGGCTTCCTTGTGGCATAAGTTAAGTATGCTTTCTGAATACGGGGACCCCTCAGTTTCCCGCAAGCGACAAGCACAATCCCTGAAGCTGACAAGTTTTTTTCCTAAAGTGTCCAAGGTAAGCGCTCCATTTTGTCATCAATCCCAGTGGTGTTGTTTGGGCGTAAGGTCTTGCTCGTGAATGAAAATCGATGTGCATGTTTGATCTTTTCCACATCTAAATCAACGTACGCACGCTCGATGCTCCGACTACGAGAACTACTCATATTTTTGTTTATAAAATTTACAATGTGCCACATTGCTTTTGTTGTATTTAGACTTCGGATGAGTGGACAAAACATTCTGGTTTTTAATCTGGAGACGAAGCAAAGAATAATTCAAGCGTTTCGTGCTTTAGCGCTTAGCGAATTGTCACACGCAAACCTTAGGGCCCACTGGTGCACTGTGAGAAGACAGACAGTCAGCGTGTATGTACATCAATTTTGCGGAACGGTGAGCATAGAATATTTGTTCATGAACTGGGCAAAGAAATAATCCACTTCAGAGTAATTAATTTTGTCCCAGTTAGCTCTGTTATAACATAAGATTTGTTTGTAGAGGTGGGCGATTGATTGATTAGCGTTCCGATTAATTGTTTATTGCTTTAATCGCAGTTATCTCTTTATTTTTGACCGGTTAATTGGTTGAATTTATGTGGGCAAAAAATAGTGTTATGTGGAATATTTTTAGAGCCGCGTTTTTATTTCTGCTGCTAATGACGCCGAGCACATACACTGATATAGCCTAATGAGACATTATTACTCTTAACAGGATGATCAACCAGCACTGACTGCAACCGGACCATCACCATGCACAGCACGCACACCCGAAGACGGTTCAGCTGACAGAGAAGATGAAAGCGCAACGCCAACATATCCACGAGGCACGAGGCACGAGTATATGTCATAATTCTGATTTGGAGCTTCAAGAGAAGTCATCAGACTACAAGCTCTCCGGACGCGGTAAGGAAGACCCACCAAAATGCTCTTCCTACAGTAAATTTCCCTGGATTGAGCGGACTACAGAGGGGTACAAGTGCAAGTAATGTAGCGTGGCATTCAAGAAAGGTCCATGGGTGACCGAGCTGATTTCGCTGGCGTCTTCAAAAATGCTAGGCGACAAGGCCTCCAAACATGCAAACAGTAACCAGCACAAAACGGCTCTTGAAGCATCGCAGTGCCTATCGGGAGACACTGTAGAATCGATGCTAATAACCCAGTCACAAAGACAAGCCGAGCAGAATACTGGCTGTACGAAGAACCTCATGAAGCTTGCCTACTATCTCTTCAAATCGGAAATTCCACACACGACTTCTAACTGGCCTGACTTGGTCGCAACAGCGGCATCTGTGGATGGATCTGGTTATTTCTTGAGAAAATTGGCAACAAAGCCCCAGAACGCCCATTTCCTGTCACCATCTTCAATTACAGGATTTCTGGATGCCTTCGGAGAAGCCGTATCAGCGCACATAGCAAGCAAACTCAGCGAAGATCAGCCGTACTCTGTATGTGCGGATGAAGGCACGGACGTGAATGGGCGTGCTATTCTCAGCACTTTCATTCGACACATTAGTGCTTGTTACGAAAGTTTCCAACTGGAAGAGGCATTTATTTCAGCCGTATCCCTTGAGACGACGAAAGCTGAAGACATAACAAATACGCTTATTGGCGAGTTAAGAAAAGTAGGCTTGAAGCCAGAAAACATATCCGCTGTCTCTTTTAATGGAGGTGCAAATTTCAGCGGAAACGTGAGCGGCGTGCGAGCGTGACTCAAAGAATATGCACCTGATTTGCTTTTCGTGCACTGCGGAAGCCACCTCCTTCAGCTTGCTCTTGTGCATAGTTGCAGGCAGACGCCCCCTATAAAAAGTGTACCGAGTGCGCTGAATAAATTGTACAGTACCTTTAGGGGAAGCCACAAGCGACTGATGATTTTGCAGAACGCTCAACTAGCGATGGAAGGGTTGTCCCATAAGCTTGTTCAGCCTGGAGAAACACGATGACTTTCTTATGAGGGCAGCGTGAAAGTAGTGGTTGAGCACTACCCTTCTATTTGTAGCGCATTAGAGCACGTATACACGGACGCCGGAGACTATTCTTCTGACGCCGGGGAACTCCTTCTCTTGTTCCGAAAGAAGACCACCGTTTTCATATTGGTCCTATTGTCTCGACTTATAGGGCCTCTTGCTCGTCTGAGCAAGTGCTTGCAATCGTCGAAGGGTAACCTAAGTGAGGCCATGAAATTGGTGCGTGCATTAATGTCATCCCTTGAAGAAATCCGTGTAGAAGATGTAAGGATGGAGGCTCGGAAGCTTGTCGAAGAAATTCAAGAAAACCAACTCAGAATGGATGATGACGAAACCATCAGCGACGCGGATCTTCTAAAAATTGGATCAAGTTACAAGACTAAAATCCTGGAGAACATGCGTGCAAGGTTTTCGACCAGTTTCAAGAGTTGGCATTATTCCACGACATCTTTCATTCAAAGCAGGAAAATCCTGATTTTAGGCGTTTCTTTCGACTGTGTGGATCATCAGAGCAGGACATGGTAACCGAATATTCAATTTACAGACGATATCCCGGAGAACTGGCCTCGCAGCAAGCTCTATTAAGGCTTGCGTGTGAGGTCGAGGGGAAGACAACGTTCCCTGCTTTGGCATCAGCTGCAACAAGAATACTGCTTCTTCCCGTGGGAACGGCTGCCGTCGAACGAAGCTTTTTAACCATGAACAGAATCCTAACATCAGATAGATGTCGCATGACACCGGCCCATGTTGACGCGCTGATGAAGACTTCTATTGAAGGTCCAAGTATCCCCAGTATTAGGAACGCAGCAGACGAAGAAAGGGGGGGATACTTCTAGACATTACGTACATTATGTGGGCCAAGAAACCACGTAAGTCATTGTAAACGTGCGAGGTGACGTGGTGTAACTGTACAGTTTGTGTACTCCCATTTAATTTCTTTAACATTAATATTTTGTGAATGTGGAAACTACTGTTGGCCTATTAGTGTACATACACTTTTTGGTCATTGTTACATTTTGCCTGTGTTGCTTAGATATATTGTATCCATTTCTGTTGTAATTATTTTTTTCTTGTGCCATGTGATATTGCACTAAGTTTGAAAACGTGTGAACTTTGTTCCATTAAGACCTGTAGATTAAAAACTTGCCTCACCTTGTTCTGTATAAAAAGAAAGAATAAACATTGTGCAACCAAATGAAAATTATACTGTTCCTTACGTTCTTGAAATTTTTAAACGTGGTGACAGCATGATATGGGTTTTTAAATGTAGTCTTGCATGATTCCTCCTCCAAAACGAGGCCCCCATTTTGACCCTCTATGAAGCCTGCCTTCGTGCCTTTCTGTCGCGACCTTCACCATACACAACCAAATAAACCAACATATTATGAGGCCAACCCAAAGATAGGGGTTTACGAAGTAATTATGACTTAAAGGATAAAGAAATTAACGCTTACAATAGAAAAAAAACAGCACAGAAACGAGCTTTCAAACTAACAGAGGAAGATTCTGGTTTGCACGCTGGCAAGCGTCGTAATGCAAACGCCAACTGAAGTTCGTACTTTGTCTGCAATATCCGATCAGATTGTTTCAACACAGGGCAGTTATAGATTTTTTTGAAGAGTACTGGGCTGGATGCCAGATCTTAGGCCAACCATAGTGCCGCACGCTTATTGGGTATACGCGTCACTTCCGTATTTCCATCATCATGTACAGCTCATCACTTCCCCCCAATTTTTCCCCCGTATAGAGCTGCGAGCCAGAGCACACCAGACCGACCTCTTTCTCTTATCCAATAAATTATGTTTACCTATCTCTACAATATGCTTGCTTAACAGTTATTTAGTTTACTTCTCGTAATTGGTAGCTTTTCCGTTACCATTAGTTTACAAAAAAACCGCTAAGCCTTAATTAAATAAAACAACCCGGTAAGCGCGAGCCCCTTATACACACACCCATTTGCATATATATATATATATATATATATATATATATATATATATATATATATATATATATATATATATATATATATATATATATATATATATATATATATATATATATATATATATTTATATATATATATATTGCATATATATATATATATATATATATATATATATATATATATATATATATATATATATATATATATATATATAACAACATTGTAACCACACGGTCCACACCCCTCCGCGTTTTGGTAACACCCCCCCCCCCCCAAAAAAAAATTGAAATTAAAAGCCCAGCTAAACACGCTTGATGAACTCATTCATCAGCGTCGTTCCGCACGCCTGCTGAAACGTTGGCTGGTTCCAGAGGCGGCAGCTCTCTCCGCGTACATGGGCCAGCCGCCGAATCCGATGCCAGCCTTTTCCGCCGCAAGGCCGCCCTGGCTCTACCATCAGGTGACGGACAACAAGCCTCTGGCAAGGCTACATGTCCGAACCTCTGGCCTTCATCAACCTCCGGATGCAGCCCTACTTCATGCCGGTCACTGGGCGCCTGCGACGCGGCCACGAGTCATGCAGGCTCTTGTGGACGCCGGGGCACACGACTCCCTCGTAACCACAGCCTTGGCTTGTCCCTCTTACCCAATCTTAAACCAGAGCTGCGCCTACGAGACCCTCCGACCTCTACCAAGCCTGTTGGCAGAACTTACTGCTATTCGGGATGGTCTCCAAGTACTTGCATCGACAGTAACTACCGGCGTGAAACTGGAAATTTACACGGACTCAACGACAGCGATACGTGATCTACGTCGCGTTGCGCGTAGCACTGGCATGTCGGCACGTATTCACGCGATCTTGGACACATACCCATGCCCTGTGCGTGTTTTGTGGGTTCTCCGGGACATGCTTCCTGCCCACATAGCGGCGGATCGCGCCTGTCGCCGTATAGACCTTCCACGGTCGCTACCACTTCTTCCAGTGTCCACCCTAGAAGAACTGCTGGTGGAAAAGGAGAGCCTCCGCCGCGCCACGCGTGCTTAACTTCCACCGCGTGGAACTGACCTCCCCAGTGGGCTCGCTCGCTGGGAGGAGGTGCTGCTGCGGAGGCTTCGAGTTGGGGTGGCCTTATCCCCAGCAGTGACCCACGCTTGGCCTGCCCGCTATCATTCACCGTTTGCGGACACCTGTCCCTTTTGTACGGTCCCTGCGTCCGAAGCCGACACGAGCCACCTTCTATGGACCTGCCCTGCCCTGCAAACCTCTCGCCTGCAACACCACCGAGGCACAGGGCTCCATCCTGGGAGACCCCCTGATCTACAGCGGTGGATCTGGGGCCCTCAGTACCGGCATCTGCTTACGTTTCTGCGTGACACAAATGTGATGTTGTATATATAACTGTTATGCCGTAAGGCAAACTCTCGCAAAAAAAAAAAAATCCACCCATGACGGGCCCAAAAGGCTTTACATTTTATGTGAACACCAAGCCATACTGCTGGTTGTAGAAACTTCAAATTTGAGAAGCACATTCCTGTTATGGCGTAGGAGCTCAATATTGGTGAATTTTTCAAGTATTTTCAAGAAGAAGCGCTAAAAGATTGGTCCACAAATTTTGTTTTTATCGCACGCCCGTTCCGATATCGAACAAGTTGTTGTTGATATAAGTAACCAATACAAATATGTAAAGACTGTTTTACAAGATTTTTCCATAACACCACTGTAATAGGGAGAATTGGAATTTTCGGTAAATTACCCGTTTTTACGGATTTCTTAATAACTATTTAGCCCGTTGATATATTTAATTCGTTTTTGCTTAAACATGCTGCCCATAAAGTTGTCCAAAAACCGGTTTGAGGATTTTTTTCCCATTAAACGAATTGAACAGGCTAGCGGGATGTTTTTAAATTACACTCCTCTCGAAGCGCAATTCAGTTCAATTTTCCTGCGTGACATAGCGGTCGCCATCTTTTGGGAATTTCTGCAACCACATGCCTCCCGTAGGAACCCATGTTATGTATGATAAAGCTGTGACTGATGGGTGTTCTTTACACCTACCACATAATACTTCGTATGAGTAAGTAGTCCTTTCAGCACACCATCTTGGTACAGTTTGTTTCGGGATAGGTCGAATAGAGCACCAGTTGCAGCCATTTCCCAGAACCACACGCCTCCGGGAGGAGCTGTGTATAACTCCATGGTGAACTACCTAAAGTAAGAGATAAGTGTTATACCCATTCGTGTAATAAGTACAGTGACCCACCCGGGAATCGCCGAGTGCTACCACTAGTATGCAATGAATTTAAGCGCAAATAGCTCGCTGCTAGCTTATAAGGTTGCCTAACTTCCGTTTGCTTTTTCCGCCTCAGCCAATCGCAGAGCTGCTCATAATACGTCATATGTTGTAATGCGGTAAAGGAGCTAGTGGGTCGCATGGCCATTCTCTCTTTTTTTTGTAATTATATAGCTTATTTGAGTGAAGTTTGCGTTAAATGTGGTGTCAGTGCTTTTCTAACGAGGCAATCTTTCGATGAACCGAATTGTATTTTGTTTGCACGGCCCTTTAAAGCTGCATCATACACCCCACCTATATGTCGAGAAGCTTTTTGAAGCGAGACGCAGAAAGTAAAGCCTAGTAAATTACGCGAAAAAAGACTTCTACTAAAAAAATGGCCGCGTATAATCATGGACAAATGAAATGCGGACGCAAAAATATGAACCGGAATTAATACGCAAAATTGAAGAACACTGTTCTTGTGGGTATAATAATGCCGCGCTTTTGGTATATTTGGAAAGCCACATTTCTCAACCTTGTTACTGTAATTACGCCACGCGTAAATTTGACTTGCATGGAAAGAAATCGCGCTATTTGTGTGTTATGCTTCATATTTCCGGGATCGCGTTTCATTTGTCCGTGACTGCACCTGCCCGCTTCGCTGCAAACGTCGTCGAAAGACGATAGTCCTCTGCCGCTTCTTCCACGTAAATGTCTCTCTTCCCTTCCCCGGCCACTTCTCACTCCCTTCCACTACCGTATTGCACGATCAAGGTTTTTTCAGGACAATTAAATTTTTCCGCGTTCCACTGCTCGTGCGCCATCTACTGGAACCTTTTGTTACTGTTAGACTTCTTGGAGTGCCACGACGTGGTCTAGGCACGTGCGCGACCGCTGTCTGTATTTCTGGATCAAAACATTGTTCTCAGCGTGTATTTTTTGTTTGCTATCGCAAAAAATTCCCCGCATTTCCCCGAGGGGAAGAATGTGAAAGTGCGAATGCACGAGTTGAATTTGCGCGGTTCGGTAATGTTCGCGAAAGAGAGATCACACACACACACACAACTACAAAGAAAGAAAGATGCATTTATTCACAGACACCTATTTGTGTTGTCGTTGTACTTGATTGCTAGAGCGGATCTCAGCTTTGAAATTTCGTGTCAGTACTCCTTTAAGCGGGTGCATTAGCCCTTCTCACGCCCGATTCCTGGCCAATCCCCCACGTGGGTATGTGCCATGTCAGCGGCCAGGCAGCGCGCGCCCATCTCCCCCCGTTGCCAAGGAAGACGAGGAGATTCCTGGCCAATCCCCATCTCCCCCCCTTGCAAAGGAAGACGAGGAGATTCCTGGCCAATCCCCCACGTGGATATGCTATGCGGACATCGCCGGTGGACGCAGGTTCAGGGTCGCTTAAGAAGTGCATTGCACTTAAAACCAAAAACCATGAATTAAAATGACATTGCAAATACCAGGTATGTATTGATGTTTTGCCTCAAATTTAATGAATGGTTTTTTTTTTGCTGAACATTGTTGACAAGTATGAAATGTGTTACCAGATTAGGTGATTGGTAAAAGGTTTGCCTATATAGAATTCTCACTGAAGAATTCATTTTCTTTTGGCCGTGTGGCTGCATCGAGAGACATACAGACAGACATACAGGCACACAGACCAAACTTTCGGGCTTAAGCAGCCAAAGAAAGATGTGTACTGGCCGGGAAGAGGCAGAGAAAGTTTCACGCAGCCGCTTGTTTAGCTATGGTGTTGCAATGGTCGGTGACCTCGCAGTTATAAACCTTTTTTTTCCCCTAATAAACGTTTATCTCTCTCTCTCTCTCTCTCTCTCTCTCTCTCTCTCTCTCTCTCTCTCTCTCTCTCTCTCTCTCTCTCTCTCTCTGACAGGTGTGCACACGGCTGCGGAAGATCTTCGTAACTCAAGTTATAATGCGGCTACCATAGAACATGATGCATCCCTTGTCGCCACGCACATTCCGTAAGCATGCGAAATTCCGTAAGTATGCGGAGCTTACTACGTTACATATGTGCTTCATTGCAGGTCGAAAACGGCGTCTCATTTCGTAGTGAACGTCTACATTCTCTGCAAATGTTAATGAGGAGCACTGGAGCTCGGGAAGGTAGCGGGAATAGTCGAGCTGCTAGTCATACCATTCACACTCACTTTATAAATCAATCAATCAATCAATCAATCAATCAACCAATCAATCAATCAATCAATCAATCAATCAATCAATCAATCAATCAATCAATCAATCAATCAATCAATCAATCAATCAATCAATCAATCAATCAAAGTTTCTTTATTTGCATCATAAAGATGTGTGTTGGTTCAGGCGAAAAGGGAAAAGAGTTCCACTTGAAGGAGCCCGAGCCACCCTTCTACAAAACATGAAGCCAAGAGCAAGTACAGCACTTTATAACAACACATGTTGTGCATAAGTGAACAATTTTAATTAACAGGACTGTACTTCAGGGTAACTAGATGGACACCACAAAATACGCACGATGCTTCTTTCCATCTTTCATAAAACATGATAGCATACAATCAAAGTCCACAATGCTTGGGTGCTAGAAAAAATAATATCAAACTGAGTAAATGAGAACACCTCAAGAAGTTCTGGAAATTGATATTATGGCCTATGACAGTGATGTTTACATAGAAAAAAATTGGCGAAGATGACACTGAACACATGCTTTTTAGAAGACTGCTTTGGCCCTTTAACAACCTGTTTAGTAGGTGCGGAACAGCATAACAGAGCTTTTGGCGGCCGTGTTGCGTGCGACAAAATGGAATGTTCCAGTACTCTTGATTCCTAGTGCTATAGGTACATGGGCATGTTTTCTTTCAAGTAAAATAACTGTATGACAGCAGATTCATTATTGTGAATGGAGGTTTTGTATCGGATCGCTAGGTTTTAGGCATATCGTTTGATTAGGTAGCAAATTAAGACGTATAACTAGTGGTTCTGCATGTGCGAAATAGGTACAGTCTGTTAGTGTTGGTCGGCATTGTGGAACCCCAAACCAAAGAGCAATAATTTATACGGGACATAAAGAATGCATTGTAAATTATCAGTTTTACCCACGCAGGAAGAAAATATCGACATTTCTCTAGAATACCCGTGCAATTTGACACAGAGCTGATAACGTGATTGACATTTGTGTCCCAGGTGATATTTTTGAGGGAGAAAACGCCTAGTCTTTTTACCGTGTCTACTATTTCAATGTCCGAGCCTTTAATGTTAAGTGATGTATATGATTAATGATTATTACAGGCACACCCTTTTAGAGGAAAAACTACTGCTTTTTTTTTGCGTGAATTGATAAGAAGCTAATTTGCTTCACTCAATGTCTGGAGCGACTGAAGCGCGTTTTTAATGACAGTAGCAGTCGTACGTCCTTCCCCGGAAAAAAAATGAACTCCAGTCGTCCGCGTATATTATGTATTTGGTATTTTCATCAATTGTAGCAATGTGATTAATATACAAAAAAATAATAATGGCCCTAAAATACTGCCTTGTGGCACACCTATTGTTGACGGTGCCCTAAATATGAATTTAGTATAGGCGGAGTGGCAAGCCGCGAATGTCATATAACTCTAATATTTCTAGGAGCGTTTCATGATGAATACAATTGAAAGCCTTTAAGAACTCAATGAATACTCCAACATATATTGTTGCGTTCCGATAGACGCAGGCAAAATCGGCTACACGGTGTTGCACCCATTTATTAGGCACGGCGCTTAAAAGGGAGAGACGAGACAGCACTGTTGGGACTGGCCTTCCCAGCGCTGTCACCACTGTTGGGAATCAGCCATCCCAGCGCTGTCACTACTGTTGGGACTGGCCATCCGAGCGCAGTCACCGCTGTAGCGACGTTAGAGCGATGAAGTTCTCGAGCCGACGAAAAGTTGAAGCAACATTTATATACAGTTTGTACAAGGGCAACAACGGCGTTATATGGCTCGCACAAAGGCGACAGCACGTCTCCACTCGGTGCCTACGGAAAGTGCCGCGCTCGCTGTGATTCCGGGCGGGTTTTATACTCGCGGGAGTCCGTTGCAGCCCCGAGAAGTTCGAATCGCTCCAATCAGGACTCTCGCTGGCCGAAATTTGAAATCCGATGAATGGAGGCGGAGCGGTTGCGTCAGCCGAGCCGCCACGACGAGAAATGGAGGGCGACACAGCGGCACCCTCTCCAGGCATGTTGCTGCGCGTCTGCCGCCGGCCGTTCGCCCTATGCATGATTCGGCCGAGCCGCCACGGCGGGAAAAGGAGAGGCGACTCTGCGGCGATGCAAGTTTTGGCCTGTCGGCCGCGGGCGGTTTGGTCGAGGCGCTAATCGGCCCCGCTGTTGGCGCGTTGCTCCGTGCAGCGAATTTGGGCTGGGCGCTCGGGCACAACAGCACGTCAGACCTCAACGAAAATGGCTGACGGAATCCAGGACGCTGGCCCCGGGGCACGCGCTTATGTCGTCGTCTTCGTGCTACCCGGCTGACCAGGGAGCACGGCACGTATCCATCAGTCAGAGATTGTACAAATGCGCTGCTGAGCACAAGGTCGCGGGTTCGATTCCCGGCCGCGGCGGCCGCTTTTCTGATGGAGGCGAAAAGCAAAAACGCCCGTGTGTTCGATATTTCGGCGCACGTTAAAGATCCCCAGGTGGTCAAAATTAATCCGGAGCCCTCCACTACGGCGCGCCTCATCGCCTGCGTTGCGTCGGCGCGTTAAACCTGACAATCAATCAATCAGATTGTACAAAGCGCAGTGACCAATACACACCTCAAGCAGGGGATTGTCCTGCTTAATACATAACCCACGCGACAATATGTTCTTGTTTTCAAAAGCTTCCAGTCAAACGAGGCAAGTTTATGGCCTCTCAAGTCCAGCAATGCTTACGTGATTGAGCCAACATATGCTTCACATTTCTTGAGCAACGCTCAATGGCGCTCTTCTGATTTTTGACAGCGTCAGCGGTATAAAGCGGGCTGTGTCTGGTTTTCTTGTCGACGTGGCCGGAAACCTGCAGGCATGCTTCACCCTGAACCAACACGTACCGCACCGATGCTCAACCACGAAGTTTGACAGCCTGTGTTGCTGATAGGAGTGAAATACAAAAAAAATATATTGCGGGATGATCACGATGACGTGATGCGAACCGACCGCGTTAGCTGTGTTGGATAATTCGTTGAAATTACGGCTTGATCTGATCTGACACTGCGGTGATACCATGCATTGATTTTACCTGCGTCCTTAAAATGACTCCGATTTTGCTTGATAAATAGCTGATGCTGAGTTTTTAGGGAGTGAGTAGGTCAAGGGACCTTCACGTATTACCCTCTCCACGCAACCTGCTATCGATTGGATAGTTTCTTTGCTCTTTCTCTCATAATTCTTAATATCAACCGCTACACGATAAAATGACCGTCGCACATAGTGATAAACGCCACGCTAGTAGCGCGTTTCCGTTGGTTGCCATCTAACACGAAGCTAGCTATCTAAGAACAGAAAACTGGGCAAGTTGGCAAAGGTTCATCATGCTAGAAACAGAGCAAACCGACGTATCATAGGGAAGAAGGAGACAGAGGACACGGCGCTGACATAAAACTAAATTTATTAAACGGAAAAGACAGGCATTTTACGCACAAAAATGATTATACCGCGTATCGACCACACACTCATTTTTTCAGTCACATTGGATAAAATTGCCGCAGCTTGCCCTATTGGTGCAAGGCTGGAGAAACAGGAGCCGGGCGTCGACCTAGCTTGTTCTGGTTTTGCTAAGTTCTGCTAAGTTTTGCTAGGCTGTGCTAAGTTTTGTTAGGTTTTGCGATGTTCTTGCTAGGCTACGGTAAGTGTTGAGAAGTGAGGCCAAGTTTAGCCAGATTTTACACAGCCGTTCCGGTCGGTACCCCACACTGACAGCGGATCCCAAGGGGGAAGAAGCTAGGTCAACCCCCAGCTCCGCTGTATTTCCAGCCTTGCACCACTGGTGCAAGTGGCGGCAATTTTTTTGCGTTTTAGTAGCCCGAGAAAGACTACCACCTTTAAAATGGTATAGTAAGAGGTTGGCATACGCATATGCCCGTTGTTCTCACACTCGAGCAGGCGCGAAATCCGGCTTCACTGTTATAATACTCTCTCTCTGCGGTGGTGCACCCTTTACAGGCAGCACAGTTTTTTCTTGGTATTTTTTTTTTGCTAACGCCACCGGACCAAGCTTAAGCTTAAACAGTTCCGCGGTCAAAAACTTATCTCAAGGAAACGCAAATTCACCATCTAGGAAGGCGGTCAACTATTAGCTGATACAAGAAATGTGCGAACGTCTGATAAAAACGACTCAGCGATCTCGCGCAAACGCTTGTTCTTGTGCCTGAACATAACATTTGTGGGGTCAAACCGCGGAACACAACCACAACATTACAATGTCTAGCTAATTGCGTGTAAGGGTTACCTTTAGCCGAACTATTATGCTCCCGTGGCCTGATGTTCAGATATCTGCCCGCCAGGCCTATATACACGTGGTCGCAAGGTAATGGAGTACATACCAACGGCGCAAGGCCCGAATGGTTTGTTGTGTTTTACACTGCAGATGTCCTTTTGTGCACCAGGGCCTTCTGAAGCCTTTCTCTCAATAGCTACCCACATTTCCCAAGCTTATTTCTCGCAGAGAAAATATGGCGCACGAGTAGTTTTCTTGGACGGCGTTCCGACTCAATTAATACGCTCGCTTTGAAGGGGTCAAATGGTGGAAGACAGGTTCATTCAATGCCACCAAGTAAACGTAAGGTTGGTGAAACGGGTATGCGCCGTAAGAGTGCTTCCGCATCAAGAATTCTCAGAATTTCTGTACAATTTTTCCGCCTAAAAAACGCAATTTCAAACTGTAGTAAAAACATGGGGTGAATAACATCGCGTAATGCAAAATGTCATGCTTGCATTGCGTAATGCCACAGCGAAGACTACAATGTCCCACGCAGTCGCCATTGCTGATTTACTCTCATCGTCTTACATGCAATGATTGGCCATTCAACTTGGTCGTAAGGAAGCCGACCCGTTGGTTTTTAAAGCAAAGCTCTTTACCTCTACCCCCCAAGGGTTCTTTCGCGACCCTTGGTGTCACCAGAAAACTCCAGCGAACAAATAAAATAATTTACTGGCACCGCCGGGAATCTAACCTGGAACTAATAGACTAACAAAGCGAGAGTCCGTTGTCGTACCGATTTAGCTACGAGCCCACGCAAAGACGGGGAAGACAGGTGGTGTACTCACCAAGCACAACTACGGGATTACCCCCCTGCATTCTCGCTGAATGCCACGTGAAAGCGTCACGCGACCACTCACGCCCGTCAGCGGCCCTGTGCGCCCCTTGCTCACGTGTTAAGAGTTACAAAAATTAAAGGAAGCTCACACCAATGCATGGTATCGCACTTCTAGTACGCCAATGTGCTAAAGCCTGTGGCCTCTAGTGTCCACGTAAACAATCACAGCTCCTTGTCGTCCACCCTCACGCCAAACCAAGGAATACATTCAAATACTCCTTAATGGCCAGGCCACCACTCCAAGCCCCAGCATCAAGATCCTGGTCCTACATCTCGAGGCTAACACCAAGAGTGACGTCACCTTGAAGCGCCTCAAAAACAGCATTAATCAAATCATACACATGATCAGGCGAGTTGCCACCAAGAAGTGAGGCCTAAAGGAATCCGGTACCTTTCGATTAATTGAAGCTTTTGTCCTCTCGAGAGTCACTTACGTCAACACCTTGTCTTCTTCTCGACAAGGAAGACATAGAAATGCTTTATATCATGATTAGAAAGACGGTCGAGCAGGCCATTGGTCTTCTCATGAGTTCGTCCACACAGAGGCTGCTTAGCACGGGGCTCCACAACACGGTGGAACAGCTGATAGAAGGTCATCGTTCTAACCAGAAGGTCCGACTCAGAACTGCGGCGGGTAACCGCATGCTTCACCAGATTGGCTGGGCAGCCCAGAATGTCACTCCGTTTGACGTACTCCCAGACTCTTGGCGACTAAAACTAAATATGCTCCCTTTGCTTACAAATATGAACCCCTCACATGACGAGGGTCACCGAAAAGCACGGGCTCAAGCGCTAAACACCACCCTCGGTGGGGATCATGCAGTTATCTACACAGACGCCTCCAAACATCGAGGGCAGCAATACGCCATCATCATGGCTACCTCCAGAACCAACCTCCTTGCGTGTGCCTCGCTTAGGACCCAAGAAATGAGGGCAGCAGAAGAGGCAGCCATCACCTTGGCTCTCGCTCAACCAGGGGTTCGGAGGGTAGTCACAGATTCCCAGCAAGCCCAGTGGAATTACCAGTCGGGTTGGGTGTCCTGACCTGCACTGCGCGTGCTAAAAAACCACTCCCCAAACGGTTCCATTCAGCTCATCTGGACGCCCCCTCACGCTTCAATGGAGGGCAACAAATACGCAAGCCTGCGCTTTTACCTCCCGTGCTATGGAGCTGCACGAGGACAGTCACCCGCTTGTCACGTTCAGGGAGATAACCCAGCATTATCGCCTTCTGAGACAGACCGTACGTTCGCCTTACCCTGACATTACCAGAGAACAACAAACTACCGTACGGCTCATACAATGCGGGCTCCTTCCCACAGCCTACGCGTCTTCACTTACTGTATTCGCATCGCTACGACGCTGAATGTAAATTTTGCTCAGAAGTAGGAACACTCCGCCCCGTAATCCGGGTGTGCGACTTTAGCCCTGAGCACCCTCCTCTCTTTCCGTCAACTACCCAACAAGAGCAATGGGAGATGCTGCTGTCCAGGCCCTTTCTACCTACCCAGCTTCAGCGGGTGGACAGAACACAGGCCACGCGGACTGCATATGCGCCCCACAGAAGAAGGAATCACTCCCCAGGGCTGCACTCTGGGCCGTTCAGAAATCTGAACAGAAGTATTTCTTCATCCTCCTCCTCCTTCTCTGCCGCAAATCTCGTCGCCTCCGTCCGCGCGCAGAGACGGAGAAGTCAGATCATCTAACACCGGGTTGGAGCTTACTTTAATTTTATAAAAAAAGTTTCCACTCTTGTGCTACACCAATAAAACTCAACCAAACACCGTTCATGCATCATGCATTGATTTAACCTTACCAAGAATATCTCTTTAAAGTAATAAATGGTGTGGTTAAGTGCATTTCACTTCTCTCTGGTTTTGCTATTTGTAGAGTGATGTGAGTGAATTTAAGTGACGTCGCATGGGTAATCGTTATGGGTGCCGTTTACAGCTTTGCTTTCCAACCACATTCACGGGGTGGATTGGCGCGATTTTTTTTAAGATTGGAGAAGCTGAGTGTTAACCACTTTTAGTGTCGCCGTCATCTGCGAAGATGCGTGGAGAATCAGCATCCAAACAATCATCCTTATTTTCGTCGTCGCCTTCATCGACGCAGGAGGCTCACCAAGAAGGTGAATGTAAAGCACCATATCTGTTGCCGTCATCTTTCTGTGCAAACGACGTTTGCCACGGTGTCGCACACAGAAGGTGTGTTGCCCTGCTCAACGATGTTTAGCAGTGAATTTCAACGCGAGCCAAGTCGCCCACAGCCGCGCTGAAATTGCAACGTATGGTCTGTGATTTTCTGCCGACTTATTCTTAATGAAATGTTTCACAACCTCCATAATTTCGCGCGGTTGGCCACACTCCCATTATAAACTCGTTCAGATGTTGTTGGTAGTGCTTGACTCGTCCTGAAGTCGCTTTCGCGGAGCTCTCAACAACTTAAGGAAGTATAAACTCGGGAAAGAAGGGTCGTACGACGGCGCTCAAGCACACCGCTAAAGCCATAGCTATATAGCATGGTTTGGCGTGCGCAATATACTACGTAATTGTAGCTCCGTCATCGTGACACAAGGGGCCGATGTTCCAGTTCGGCGGCTGCCTGTTTTCTTCTCTTCCGTTCTTTTGTCTAGCTGTCGCATTTTGGCGATTGTTTTGGTGCTTTAGTTTCTATTCGGCGAGATCGCCAGGGGCTCCACCTTGTAAAAGTGCTTCAGTCGTTCTGTCGGAGTGCGAAGCCTGTCGGTAAAGTTCCGAACGCGAAGAATTCCTCGCGAGCAGTAAAGATCGTTTCTAGGCAACGCGTTGCCGAGGGGCTGTGCATGCTAGACACAGTGGCTGCTTTACATATTCTTGCGAAGAGCATGGTAGATGCGCAGGGTTGCACCTATCGGACGGCACTAAGGAGTGGAGTCTGGCACATATATAGCCGGGTTCCGGCTTGCGGGGCCTTATCTCCTCGTCTTTGCGAAGCGTATCGCCTTTGCCGCCAAGCAGAAACGGGGGAATAGAAAAATGGAAAAAAAAACTCCCAAGCATTTCCCCGAGGGTGAACATGGTTAAGTGCGAATGCACGGGGTGATGCTATGAGGGGGAGTAAAGTTAAAATCCGTTGGCATTCGCCCGTGAGCGCGCGCGAGCCAACCCACGGAGGTCTGGCAGTTTATCGCTGCATATATAGGGGGGTACGCCGCGCCGAGCGCGCCGAGCCAGGTGGCTGAGAGAGGAGGCGAGCGCAAGGGGAGAGGGACAGCGGCGCACGGCAGCTGCAGCCGAGCGAGGGGGAGAGGACAGAGTGTGACGTCACGGTGGAGAGAGAGGCGCGCGGCAGCTGCTGGGGAGAGGAGGCGCGCTGTGACGTCATACCATGACGTCACGGCGCGAGGAGCGGTGCGGGGAGCGGCGCGCACCCGCGCAGCCACGGCGAGGAGGCGGAGCGAGCGCGGTCACGTGGTGAAGTGACGTCACCGCGCCGTTGCTACCGACGCTCCTCTCCGCTCTACGCCGTTGCTAGGGAGAGGAGGACTGCGGACGCCGCCGCCGCCGCCGCCGCCGCCGCCGGCGGTGGAAGGTTTGGGGTCGCTTATAAAGTGCATTCGCACTTAAAAGAGAGATAACAAGACTGCTAAGAACAACCAAGCGGCGCTCCCCCGCTTGAGCGCTACCTTAGTGAAATGTCTTGCAGTTTCAAAGTTACGTTTTAAATGCAGAGCATTTCTTTAACTCACGATGTCACCCGGCGTTGTCGGCGTGCCTCGGCGTCCGCAACAGCCGTTCCAGGTGCGCCCTCTCCCCCGCTCCTCCTCTCCCGCATCACGCTACCCTCCTCGCTCTCAAAAACAGGTCCGCACCCCTCCCCCTACACCATATAAAAAAATAATACTTACCGGCGCCTGGTTTCGAACCCACGACCCTGCGGGCGGAACGCCAGGTACATGGTGCTCTACCCACTGCGCCACAAAGCCGACACAGAATGGAAGGCTACGAACGCGCCTTATATCCTTGACTCATTCAAAATACGTCAAGAAGCTGCTGATACAACGCATTCACTACCACCAACTCCCCAAAACACTAAACGTTAACGCAAAACACCCACCCCCTATGCGACGCATTTACTCGAGTCCCCCTCGCGGGGAGATGGGCCCTTTTTTGAAGAATCCCTTTGTTCGTTAGGTTACGTTAAATTAGATTGCAGAAAACGAAGTTGAGCCAAATGCGATGTTCAGCATGAAAACGCAACCGGACGTCTTATTAATTGTCTTATATTGCCAATCGACGGCACTCTAGACGCCGCGCTGAAACGCGGGCACAAAAATATGCACGTGAACGCATTAACTAAGAAATTTCGCTATCTAAAAGCGGAAAGCTGACATGGTTTATTCCTGAACAAAATAAAATGGTGGTATTGAACTTCCTAAACCCACCGTGTTACGATTCACCGCGGCGTTACCATGTGCGCGAGTGCGGCATTTTTTTTTTTTTTTGTAGTGAGGGGAAGCTTCGTGTGCTCGGCGGCAGCGGCCGCCTTTCTCGAACATGCTAAGACAAGCTATAGTGAGTACGCTGCGCGGTGATTTCTCACCCGCTGGCAGTGATTCATGCCCGCGGCAGTTGCAAAATGCAAAACAAACTGTCCGGCGGAGACGTGTAGAAACTTGAATCTGCGAGCGTACGCCGCTCGCCGAGATCTGCTCTTCCCCCTCTCTCATACTCAAAGGGCGCAGGCTGTGACCAGACCGGGAAATAGTGTTAGTGTGTGTCTGCACTCTTTTCGTGTCGCGTGCAAACCACTGGGAAAGCTGATTGACCGTTGGCGCTTCGGGTTATATATACGCGTTCCCTTCAAGGGCGTTTCATTTGGTCGACAGCATCGGATAGTTCTGGTGCTCTGTTCGATCATGTTGTAAGCTCGCCGGGAAGGATGCTGTTCCTGTCTCGTCGCTGTTCATCTCTCGCAATGCCGTAAATCAGTTAAGTTTTCTCTCAGCTCTATCGTTAACACAAAGCCAACTGCTTCTGCTCGCCGCTTTTACACCACGCTACCACTACATGACGGAGACGACGAAGCCCGTCTCGGGGACGCCTTCGCCAATGCAACAACCGCAACGACGAGCTTACTTCGACTCCACCAAGAAATAACTCTAAATTTGTTAGTTTAAGTTCACATCTTAATATTAACGGTTCATTCCAATGTGACTGCCATTTTATAGACGAAAACGAAATGAGCCGGCGAAAGGCTTAGGTGCCCCATTCTGGAAAAAAACGGCACTTGGGTTGCCCGGTACATGCAATGGCCATCACAGTAAAAAGTAAATAAAAAACACATTTGAGTTCGTACGGTATTTAGTACCGCTCTCCCTGCAGAGTATATGGAGGCGGGTGCGTTGCCATCGCCACTTGACCACGTTTCCAGAGGCGGGACAAGAGGTGGCCTAGTGTGCGTGCCGCGTGAGAGGTGGACGTGGCGGCACGTGAGAGAAGAGCTGCATGCCAGCCACAGAGAACTCTGATTCTGGGCAAGCTGTGGCGCCAAGTGTCGCCGCCAGTCTGCCCGTCCATGTAATTCGCGCTAAAATATGAAGGAGCGAAAGCGAAGAAAGAGAGGCAGACACAGTGTAGCGGTAAGAAAGTCTTTGATAGCTATCGCCAGGCGAAGCCGTAATGCTTCTGCCTTCAAAGCATGTGAGCCGACTTGAGTGTCTCGACGAAATATCTTTCTTTTAATGCGAAGGCATGATGTGCCCCTGAGTATAGAAAAACTCGGCGTTGTGAGCCATGGATGGCGCTAAAATTATGTGCCTGCAGCGACAGAAAATGATGCTAGGAACGGCATATTATAACACCCATGGGGACCCGTGGTGACAAGAAAGTGACTTTACAACTATGGATAATCTTCAACTGCTCAACACGACACACGGCTTCCGAGATACACCTAGGTGAGCTTACGTGCTTTAAATTCTAAACAATCTTCCTCTGGCGCTGCTTTACTGCTAAATCGCGTGTGTGCCATGGCGTTTACTTCGCAGAGCCTTCCCTTTTATAATAAATTGGTTGAAACGAATTGTTAATGAACCTAACTTTCCTGCTTGTGTGTATCTAATGCATAAGGCTTCAGCCGCTCTCTTCTGTTTCTTTTTTTTTTTGTCGTCTTCGTGCTTTGCTGAATGCTGTAACGGGAGTACGAACTATATGTATCGCACACCGCCTGCATCCGAGGGGGAAAACCTCTTCGTGGCATCATTCACAAGATGCAAAAACGTCGATCAATTAATTGATCCTGTAATTTCCTGGCATTGCAGAAAATTGACCTCACCTCTGACGTGTTTTCCTTCGAATAAACCTTACTGACTCGCGGCTAACGCGTACACGAGAAAAACTGGCATCTCCGTCCATTGAAAAGTGACAGCGTGAAAGAGCAACCCACTGGTCTTTAAATGAGACCCAGAAGGTCGTTCTAGGATCTATCCGCTTTGATGACAGAAAAACAAAACTCCTAGAGGTCGCCCGCTGTGGTTTAAGGCGAGCTCAACCTTTCTCAATGCAAGCGGGAGGAAGGTCTGCGGTGGGGTATATTACCAGGCTGTTGTTTACAAGGGCTGAGTACTGTTCACTGTTGTGGCGTCATGGTGATTTTCTTAATAGGCATGCACGAAGCCCCTTCATGTTTTCTTTTTCGCAAATAGACTTTGCTGCGCGTCGGTACTCAAGAGGCGTTCACCTCATGAGCACCTCAAGCTGAACTTGCGGCCCCTTGTGGCAGTGTTCTAAGTTCAACAGGAACAAAAATGTAACAGTAGATGGCGCGAGCAATTAAACGCGGCAAAATTGAATCGCTGCGTTCACACCTCTACTGTGTTTATCATGAGAGGAGCGAAATTGAAAGGGAAGAATGTGAGAGGTGGGCGGGAAAAGGAAGACACGCCGTTAAGACGCCGGGGTGGCAGAAAACTATCGTGCGTTGACGACACTTTGGGAAGAGGTGACTATTGCACGGACGCATTATTTTTCCCTTCTTCGTAATTTCGTGGTAAAAAGGGTGTGGAAATATAGTAGACGTGCGTATATAGAAGGCGCTGTGTTAGGTACCCCAGTGAAAAGTAGTGAAAACCACGCACATACCGTGGCAGCCAGCAGCGCAAGAAGAGAGGATCAACAGTGTTATCTATTTTATTTTATTTTCTAAATGTTGCACAGTATAATCGAAATTACACAATTGCAGTTGCTGAGAAGAGCGCGAATATTACGTGCTTGAAGTGAATCGGGGTTCTGCTTCATGCGCATCGTTGTCATGTTTTTGAAGACGATAGTCTTTCTTAAGCTTTAAGTCTTTCTTAAACGTTTAAGTCTTTCTTAAACGCGAAAATTTTGGTCTGTCTGTCTGTCTGTCTGTCTGTCTGTCCCTCGATTTAGCTGCCCGGCCAAAACTCAAAATTATCGAACGAGTCGTTTAGGCAGGCAAAACATTGCCAAACTACAGTGGCTAGAATAGGAAAGTGTGGTTAGCGGCATGCAGCGCCTGCGAGGCGCTTTGAAGCCGCCGATAGAGATCCGCGAGGGGGCGCGTGCGATCGTTTACACGTGCGGTCGTTTACAAGCAAAGATCAAGCAGAAAAGCGAACAATGGATGGCAGAAATACAGAAGAAGGACAAAAGCGCATCCAAGAAGTTTTGGAACCATGTAAAATCACTAAGCTCAAAAAACGATAACCATCAAAAATTCCTGATTGATGAGGAGGGGGAACATTTAAGGAGAGCACGCGTTGGCGCATATTCATCGAGTGATTAGTGAGAAGTTTAGGACAATAGTGGTAGGGAAATCTGCACCGATAACATCAGCGCCACAAAAGACTGCGGAAAGGGAAATAAGTTTGAGCAACCTTGATTGGAAAAAAGCAGAGCAAAAGGTTTCCGCCCAGACAGCAGTGGGCCCGGACGGAATACCAATGCAATTGATAAACCTACTTGGACCTAAAAGTAAGGAATCGTTTATGAGGGCAATAGATAAGGTGATAGAAACCAAAAAAATACCAGAGGACTGGTTAGAAAGTAGGATGAATTTAATATATAAAGGCGGAGGAGACAAAGCCAGTATTGATTCATACAGACCACTCACAGTAACGTCAGTGGTGTATAGTTTCGTAATGCAGGCGATAAAATCAGAAATTCAAGCATGGATGGAAGAAAATGAAATACTTGGGGAACAGCAGAATGGATTTAGACAAGACAGGCGACTGGATGACAATCTGTTCGTGATAACGCAATGCATTGAAATTGCGAAAGCACAGAATAGACCACTATGGATTACGTTCTTGGACATTAAAGGGGCATATGACAACGTAAACAGAGAACGGCTGTGGAGAATGCTGAAACTCCAGGGATTAGATGACGAGTTAGTACAGTTCCTTATAGCAATCTATAAATACAATAGAGTGCACCTTACTTGGGAAGGACAGAAATGCGCCCAGCAGGTAAACATCCATCGGGGACTGAAACAGGGATGCCCTTTGAGCCCAATACTGTTCATGCTTTACATGGCAGGGTTAGAAAAGAAACTGGAAGAAAGTAAAGTAGAGTTTAGCCTAATCCATATGCTGCAAGGCGAAGTGGTACAACAGCTTATTCCGGGAATGTTATACGCAGACGACATTGTTCTTTTAGCTGATAACCAAACCGATATGCAGCGGCTAATAAATATTTGCGGCCAGGAAGCCACTGACCTCGGGTTAAATTTCAGTGCAGAAAAATCAGGAATAATGGTTTTCAATGACGCTACCACCGACGTAGTATCTATCCAGCAAGGCGAATTACCTAGAGTGAAGGAATATAAATATTTGGGAGTGTGGATAAACGAAGGGGATAACGACTTAAATACTCAAGAGGAGCAACTTAAGGTTAAGGGAAAGCGAAACGCAGCTATAATGAAGCATAGAGCTCTGGGGGGGGGGGGGGTATAACAAATATGAAGTAGTAAGAGGAATGTGGAAAGGAGTAATGGTTCCGGGTCTCACGTTTGCGAATGCTGTGCTCTGCTTAAAATCAGACGTTCTATCAGGCCTTGAAGTAAACCAGAGAACGGTAGGACGTTTGGCCTTAGGCGCGCATGGAAAAACAACTAACGAAGCAGTTCAGGGAGATATGGGCTGGGCGTCGTTTGAAGTTAGAGAAGCTCAGAGTAAAATATGCTTTGAGATGAGGTTGAGGGCAATGGATCAACGAAGGTGGGCAGCTAAGGTTTTTAGGTACCTATACTTGAAAAGCGTGGACACGCAGTGGTTAAGAAAGACTAGAAGGCTAACGATGAAATACGGAAAGAACAGTGGGGAATCCAAAACAGCCAAGGTAACCAAAAAAGAGGCAAGGCAGATCGAAACGAATAAATGGAGGGAAAAAACGGAAGCTAAAACGTCGTTAGAGATGTACAGGGTTGAGAAGATGAACATCAGAAAGGAAAATTTCTACGATAATTCCCAGGGCAGTGCTTTGCTTTTTGAGGCTAGAGCAGGTTGCCTGCGAACTAAGAGTTTTGTGAGGAAGTATTCACAAAATGATGGGGTATGTGTGGTCTGCGGAAAAGAAACAGAAACTATGCGGCACATAGTGTTAGAATGTGAGGGTATCCATCCAAATCTACATGAAGGGAATATTGGGCTTTCAGAAGCCCTAGGATTTAAGGGTATCAGATAGGAAGTTAACTTCAAGGCTGTCGAGGGGACGAAAAGAAGATTAGAATGCTGGTGGACGAAAAGCAGAGAGGGGAATATTGCCTAGGACAGTTACCACCTGTAACAGGGAAAAGAAAGTATTTCGGGCCTAATAAGCTTTAGTGCCTGCCCTAAGCAGCGCTAGTATTAAACCAAGAGTGTAAAACATGGTTATATTAGTCCTTTTTGGTAAGATGACATGTCATCACCCCGCTTCAAAGGGGAAACCAATAGGAATCATCATCATCATCAACGTCGCCTGCTGAGGTGGGCGCGGATCGTCTGCCATGCGATTGCCGCTTTGACCAGAGAAAAGCACCAATTGTTTCCTGTGCCGTAGCAAGTTTAAAGGTGCATTAGTCCCCCCAAAGTAGAGGCACAGTTTTGTGCCGGGCCGCTCTACGGTGTACAGGTCCTGCAAAAACAAACTGTCGTTTGGCGTTCCGAAGGACACGCGTCTGTATTGGCTCAGTGGCTACGAGCAATACCACGTACTGAGAAGCGGTTCAAGGAAAACACCGCTGTGTGCGAGCTACACTTCGGCGAACGGTAAATATACCGGCACATTGAACATACCGTGAACGGAAAAGTTGTCCCAATCTACAGGGGCAGGCCTCGGTGGCTCCCGGAAGCTGTGTCCACGCAATTTCTTAATCTTACGAAGTACCAGCCGAAACAACTTCCCCAGCAGGAAGTGTCAAGCGAGAAGTGCGCCCGCGGCCCCACCCAGCAATAATAACGCTAAGGATGGTGACTCCTCTGTGAGTGCAGAGTTTGAAGAACCCCTATGCTCATTTTCTGCCAAGAACTTGACCCTACCTTCGGAAACACGGGGGAAACCACACGCTGAGTGTTTCGCCCTTCACAGTGGCTTACAGCGTGTGTCGCACTGCGCAGGATAAAGCCAAAGCCCGTACACGTACCCTTCCAGACATTGGAAGCATTTACGAAGCATCTGACATACTGAAGAAGTCTGCCACTCTCCGCGTCCATGACTATCAAATTCGTGTTCGTCCTCTAGCTGCACTTTTACACGAAGGCATTGAAAAAGGAGAAGGCATGCCTCTTCGTGAACGGAAGAAGCCCTTAAAGCTCAATTGCCTCACGTAACAGCACAATGGAAGGTACAAAACGCTTTTTTCCGGAGACTATTCGAGAAAAAATGCTTGAATTTGTTCACACACACACACAAAAAGAACTAGCAGTGAAAGGCAAGGCCCATTGAGCAAAGAAAGTTGATGGCTTCGAGCCTTTGTAATTTTGAACGAATCACGAGAAATTCAGCAAAAGTGAGCAGGTTTTGTTTGTTTGTAACGAGCACGTCGAAAATAAAATGCGTGTTTACCAGAGTCCGCAATTCTATGATTTGCATTTCATAAGTGTCAGAGCCAGCCGGCTATATTCGGCTGTCAGAGCACGACCAGTCGGGTGTAAACTTCGATTGTAGTTATTTAAAAAATACGATATTCATTGTATTTCAATTTGCGTGAGCCCGAGCTATCAAAGAGGCTTTCTCGATATGGTGCTGCGCGCGAATACATTCGTACTCCATATTCCGCCGCCGTCGCAGCGAACGTGTAAGCGTGCGACAGCGCTACCTGGAATTTTCTCCAACAGCGTCACGCGGGAGTGGACACGGTCATCACACTTTCCCATTTTAGCCACTGTAGCCAAACTACTAAATCTGGTGGTGATGTTCATACTTGCCACCTTTGTTTAGCATGACGAAAACATTCAGCACACTTGAGGAAAGACATCAATGCACATGTCACGTTTTCATTGTTCTTTTAATTAAAAATACATGGCTGCTTGATTTTTGCAACAACAAATAAAAAATACGCCTTGAAAAAAATTGCTTGACCATAAAATACAAAAGTGCTTGCGGCGCCCCCTTGTGGCAGTGTTCTAAGTTAAACAGGAACAAAAATGTTACAGTAGATGGGGCGAGCAATTGAACGCGGCAAAATTGAATCGCTGCGTTCACACCTCTACTGTGTTTATCATGAGAGGAGCGAAATTGAAAGGGAAGAACGTGAGAGGTGGGCGGGAAAAGGAAGACACGCCTTTAAGACACCGGGGCGGCAGAAAACTATCGTGCGTTGACGACATTTGTAGTAAAGTACGCAGGTACGCGGCCATTTTTTGTTTTACCGTTACGATGCTGGCGCCTGGTGCTGGCTTGTATATATATATATATATATATATATATATATATATATATATATATATATATATATATATATATATATATATATATATATATATATATATATATATATATATATATATATATATATATATATATATATATATATATATATATATAGGGCCTCTGTACTGGCAGTCTTGGTGCCAAAGGGAGCTTAAGAGGGTTCAACGCTGGTCGACCACTCTCGACATGTCGTAGACACTCGAGTCGCGGCCCGGGGGTTAAAAAGAAGGTCCCCTTCACCCCGAGTAGTCCGAGTGGCGCTGGCTACCACCCCCAAGTGCAGGAAACAAAAATACCTTAAGATAAATACCCGAGAAAGTGCTGGGGAAACAGCCCCGCCAGTAGAGTAGTGGTTATCGCACCAGACCGGTATTCTGGAGGTCGTGGGTTCGGATCCCACCCGGCGGGCATTTTTTCACCACTTTCTTTTCGACTAAAAAAATTCATCTCTTTCTATGACCCACCACAACCTCCCCTTTGCTTTCCGAGGTTTTCTTGACTGCCAACCCTTATTTTCTGTCTTATATATATATATATATATATATATATATATATATATATATATATATATATATATATATATATAAGGTAAGTAGAGACAGAGACACACGAGAAAAACATTAAAAAATAAAAGTTTACTGATGTTTCAGGCAGAGGACTTCCTTTCTTCAGTACTCTGAAGAAAGGAAGTCTTCTTCCTGAAACGTCAGTAAACTTTTAATTTTATTTGTAATGTCTTTCTCGTTTGTCACTTTGTCTCTGCCTCTACTTACCGTATTTTTACGCGCTCTGTGTGAGTTTTTATGTTTCGAAACTATATATATATATATATATATATATATATATATATATATATATATATATATATACAGGGTGTCCCAGCTATCATGCACCAAGATTTAAAAAAAGAGAAATCGCGTAACTCGAAGAAAACCTAGTGCATAATGTTTGCAGCACTGTGAAGAAGCGGAGAGTAATTTTTTCGTTAATGAGACTTAATTAACTAATTGTAATTAATTATCTAACTCGAGAAATACTGTCCTAATCACTAAAGTGTCAATGAGGCACTTGTAGGTAACCACGAGGGGCATCTAACTGCGCTATTTTCAGCGACGAACTAATTGCGTACTCATTTATTCTGACTGATAAAGGAAACCCGCGAAATATGAAAAATACCACGTGACGACGCTTACGCGCGCATTGTAAAGCAGCGTCCCCAAACAAAGCTGATTGAAAACAACTGCTTCGCGTGTTACCCGCCCGAAGAGACAGCGCATCACCTTGATAATAGCATGCATGGAAGGAGCAGCAGCAGCAATATTCGCGGGACGCGTGTGCAGATAAGAAATAAACTCGGTCGTGATTTCTTCTTTCTTTCTTTTGTCTATTTCATTCTGGCTAAGTCAGAGGCAGCCTGTTTGAGGGCGTTGCTTTACGGTGCGTGCGGAGGCGCCGTCACGTGGTATTTTTCATATTTCGCGGGTTTCCTTTATCAGTCAGAATAAATGTGTACGCAATTAGTTCGTCGCTGAAAATAGCGCAGTTAGATGCCCCTCGTGGTTACCTACAAGTGCCTCATTGACACTTTAGTGATTAGGACAGTATTTCTCGAGTTAGATAATTAATTACAATTAGTTAATTAAGTCTCATTAACGAAAAAATTACTCTCCGCTTCTTCACAGTACTGCAAACATTATGCACTAGGTTTTCTTCGAGTTACGCCTTTACTTTTTTTTTAAATCTTGGTGCATGATAGCTGGGACACCCTGTATATATATATATATATATATATATATATATATATATATATATATATATATATATAACGTCGCCTTGATGCTACATTCCTATATGACATGACGTCAGGGATGTGTGGTGGTGGCAGAGAAAAAAATATTACATAAACTTGAATTCTCGTAAACCTGGACACATATTCTAGAACATTATTTGTACATTTGCATTTGTTCCACCTGCCAGGGCAAAACTTTCTGCGCCGCGGCGCAGCCAAGTACAATAATGTCATCCCTGCCGTAATCGATGCCGTGGACGCACATATTTCAAAATATGCGAGCGCACGAGCTAATCATTCGGTTCCGCCTCAACACTTCCGTAAAAATTCGTTTTAAATTCAGCGTTGTAAAACTTAGATGCACGATGTGTGCCACCCGCGCCTCCAGGTATACATCCCCACGTGATCGACCTCCGCCTGAAATGGTCCTCAGATCGACCATTTGAGGTGGGTTGAGACCAAAAAATGCGGCTGCAGAGTAAAGGAGGCCGAGACTTCGACGTCAACCTCAGCTGAGGAGTGTTAGGTAGAATGAGATTACGGTGGAAGTCGAGGTTGGAGTGAGGGGCACGCTTAACCACGCAGGGGCACGCTGAGTGGGAACATTTCTGTTATCTTGAAATTGTTAGGGAACACCGAGAAATGAAATATGCATTACGCAAGAGTGAGTCAAGCCCTGATTTCAAACAAACGCCCTCCAATTGTGCAACAAGCAAGGCTTTCGGTCATATTAACCTAAAGAATATGTCTTAGCGCGAAACATTTACCTGGGATGACGTGCGGGCCGGTGGAGGTACTTTGGATTTACTAAGACTACCTAGGTTCCCATGACAGACCCTAAAACATTGTGCTCATGTTCGCGCTCAGGTTGTGTCTAAAAATACAGCTTAGAAAACTAAACTTGGCAAAGTATAGATATCGCACCCCAGAACGGCTAATATTTTCTTGAGACTTCAGGCTGCGGCTTCCACTCGTCCAATACTTTCCCTGCTGGGGAACTTTATCGAGACGCTCCACAAGAAGCCGACCGATGTCGCCCCAAATATTTTTTCAAGTAATACATTTAGCAGTTCGATGCTGATTCATCAGATGTTGATTCGTCGACGCGTGCTGGCTCGTCATATAAATGCAAAACCTAATACTAACGCACATGGAGTTCGTTTCACGTGCATTAAGTACGCTAAAGAGAAATTTTTGTTGGCAAAGGCTTCTGGCTTATATTCTTCAGAATGAGGTGACCTTTGTGGTCTCAACCGGCACATTGAAGCGAGTTTGCTTAAGAAGATGCACTGGCCCCGTGATTAGCAGTCCCTGATAGCCCACTTATACAGGGTGTCCCAGCTATCATGCACCAAGATTTTTTAAAAGAGCAATGGCGTTACTCGAACAAAACCTAGCGCATAATGTTTCCAGTACATTGGAGTAGCGGCCAGTAGTTTTTTTCGTCAATGAGATTTATTTAACAATTTATACGTAATTATCTATTTCGAGAAGTACTGTCCTAATCATTGAAGTGTCAGTGAGACACTTGTAGGTTCACACGAGAGGAATCTAACTGCGGTATTTTCAGCGACGACCATTGCGTACTCATTTATTCTGACTGATAAAGAAACCCCGCGAAATATGGAAAATACCATGTGACGGCGCTGCCGCGCGCATCATAAACCAGCGCCCTCAAATAAGCAGATTGAAAGCAACTGCGTCGCCCGTCACACGTTCGAAAAGACAGTGCATCACCTTGATAAGGGTATGTATGGAAGGAGCAGCAACCGCAAGTTTCGCGGCATAAAGTTTCTTGCTATATAAACTAGAGAGGAATCTGGCGCTAGCGTCTATGCGGCTCACATCAAAGCCGTCTGCGTCGTCATAGGCCGCCATTATACCGTGCGCTCGCCTTAGTTTCATGATTGGCTGGGACTGAAACGTTTTAGTGGCCTTATGTTTGAACATAGTGCCACAAAAACGCAAATAATGGAGTGTCATTTTGTAAGTGAAAAATAAAACATGCTGTTTTAAAGCTAAGGAAAAAGGAAGTGAAGCGTATTTTTGCCGGAACGGTTGTGCTTGCTATTCTGCCGGTCAAGCTGGTATAGTAAACAACAATGTGAATATTCTGTGAGAAACTCATTAGACACTCTCATTTTATTAATTTTACCATTAATTCAAATTATAAGTTGTTTGAAAAGCTGGGAAATGTTTTTGGGCGTGCCTATGGAAACGTGGTGAACCGGTGCACCGGCCGTCAGCTACAGTTCAACAAAACTTGTTGCTGAGCGAGTTGGTTCATACTTGAAGGAAAAAGAAAACGTTGCGTTAAGCAGTAGTGAGCGAAGACAAAATATGGACGGCTGCATGCGCCCGTTTCTGTCGTATCTGGTCTTCGTCGAAGTACATTTGGTTTATTTTTTTTCGTCAGCTACAACTTTCGCGGTGACATGTTACCCGTTCCTTCGACTCCGGCATGGCCAACGTTAGGTACGATCACGCACTTCCTGCTGTTTCACCAAGCACGCAGTTGCCACGGCTCACGGCTACCACAGAACAGGGAGCATTTCGGCTACCTCGTAGCTTGTAGGCGTGTTGATTGATTGATTGATTGATTGATTGATTGATTGATTGATTGATTGATTGATTGATTGATTGATTGATTGATTGATTGATTGATTGATTGATTGTGGGGTTTCACGCGCCGACGCAACGCAGGCGATGAGGCGCGCCGTAGTGGAGGGCTCCGGATTAATTTTGGCCACTTGGGGATCTTTAACACGCGCCGAAATCTCGCACACACGGGCGTTCTTGCTTTTCGCCTCCATCAGAAAAGCGGCCGCCGCGGTTGGGAATCGAGCCCGCGACCTCGTGCTCAGCAGCGCAACGCCTTAGCCACTGAGCCACCGCGGCGGGTTCGTAGAGGTGTTAATGCATAGTGAAGAAAGCAAACCCCCCCCCCCCCCCCCCCAAAAAAAAACGCTTAAGAATCCAATGGTCATGCCAAGCCCAAGCCACAAGCGGGGGTCTTCCCTTAACCCCACAGGACGACATGGATTCCCAGGTGCATGCAGCTTCCTCTCTAGTATACTTACTAAGAAACTCTATGCATTATACCATGCGCTCGCCTTAGTTTCGTCATTGGCTTGGATTGAAATGTTTTAGTGGTCGTATATTCGAACACAGCGCCACAAAAACGCAAATAATGGTGTGTTATTATATAAGTGGAAAATAAAACAGGCTCTTTTAAGACGACAGAAAAAAGGAAATAAATACCCGCCGCGGTGGCTCATTGGCTAAGGCGTTGCGCTGCTGGGCACGAGGTCGCGGGTTCGATTCCCGGCCGCGGCGGCCGCTTTTCTGATGGAGGCGAAAAGCAAAAACGCCCGTGTGTACGAGATTTCGGCGCACGTTAAAGATCCCCAGGTGGTCAAAATTAATCCGGAGCCCTCCACTACGGCGCGCCTCATCGCCTGAGTTGCGTCGGCGCGTCAAACCCTACAATCAATCAAAAGGAAATAAATCGTATTTTTGCCGGAACGGTTGTTCCTACTGCGGGTCAAACTGGTAGTTAACCACAATGGTAATATTGTGGGAGGAACTCACTAGAGACTCTTATTATATTAATTTTACCATTACTTCAGATAATAAGTTGTCTGAATAGCTTGGAAATGCTTTTCAGCATGCCCAGAAAACGTCGCCTTCATGGTGAACCGGTGCACCGACCGCCAGCTGCAGTTTAACAAAACTTGTTGCTGAGCGAGTTGGTTCATACTTGAAGAAAAATGAAAACGTCGCGTTAAACAATCGTGGACGAAGACAAGATGGACGGATACAGGCGCCCATATTCGTATCTACCGTATTTTGTCTTCGTCGAAGTACGTTTGGTTTCTTTTTCTTTTCGTGAGCTACAACTTTCGCGGCGGCATATTACCCGCTCAGCCCTGCGTTTCTTCGACGCCGGCATGACCAACGTTAGGTACAGTGCGCAACACCCTTGTCTATTACACTGAGTTCAACTTCATCCAGTTACCTCTCAAAACTGCGGACTCAAATTTGTCACAAAAAACATAGAGGTCAAAATATATGGTTCCGACTTCAGAATAACACAATAGTTTTCTTCAAATGCTTTTCGGCCGAGGCAAGATGAGGCTATAAGCAGGAAACCTGCGTTATAGACAAGTGTGTTGCCCTTTGTACGATCACGCACTGCCTGCTCTTTTACTGAACACGCTGTTGCCACGGGTCACGGCTACCACAGAGCTGGGAGGATTTCGGCTACCTCGTAGCTCGTAGACGTGTTAAAGCATAGTAAAGTAAGCAAATCCCAAAAACCGCTTAAAAATCCAATTGTCACGCCAAGCCCAAGCCAGAAGCTGTGGTTTTCCTATAACCCCCCACGACGACATGGATTCCCAGGTGCAGCTTCCTGTCTGTATAGTCACTAAGAAACTCTTATGTTTCGCGGGGTGCGTGTGGGAATTGAGGCACAAACTCGTTCGATATTTTTATTTATTTGTTTTGTTTATTTCATTCTGGCTAACTCAGGCCGGGTTCAGACCGTTGCCGCAACTGTAGTAATAACTTTAAAGAATGACGTCATTTCACGTCTCAGCTAACCGAACTGCGTGACACGCCGTCTTTTTACGTCCATAGATCACGATATGGCTTTCGCGTCGGTATACGTCTGAACATAGCCTCAGACGCAGCCTGTTCGAGGGCACTGCTTTACGATGCTCGCGGGAGCGCCATCACGTGGTATATTTTTATATTTCGCGGGGTTTCTTTATCTGTCAGAATAAAGAAGTACGCAATAAGTTAGTAGCTTATAATACCGCCGTTAGATTCCTCTCGTAGGTGCCTGCAAGTGTCTCACTGACTCTTCAATGATTAGGGCAGTACTTCTCGAGTTAGCTAATTATTTTTAAATAATTAATTAAATCTCATTAACGCAAACAATTACTGGCCGCTACTCCACTGTACTGGAAAGATTATGCAGCAGGTTTTGTTCGAGTAACGCCGTTGCTCTTTTTAAAAATCTTGGTGCATGATAGCTGGGACACCCTGTATAGTCATTAGTATTACCATGGCCTATTGAACAAACTTCGGAATGGCCGCATCGGTCAGATCGGCGCGTTCCATGGTTCGAACAATGCGATGGCGTTGACTTTGTGGTGAGGAATCACTTTATACCACACTTGCATGGCAAATGCCTCTGATTCTGCTGCGAGAGCCGTGCACGCCAGGTACGTAACGATTTCCCACGTGACGTCAATGCTGGACGGGGTGACGTCAATACAAGGCACTTCGAGTGAATGAGTCGCTTTCCCTATGGTTATCATTGATGTCGTCACCGTTGCTGATGCTGCTACCTCCGGCCAACAAAGCTGAGGACATAGCATATCAACGGACAGGAAGTAAGTGTGCGGCGGTATTAAAGGAAGGCATCGGCCGAGGCTGCTGTCGTGTCCCTCCGTACGCGTCGACCGGCAGGCATCGGGTCGCAAACACGAAATACCGGCAGAAAAACTTTTTTTTTTCTTGCCCGTCGCTCATTAAGGAGAGGGGCTGCTCGACCTGCAGTCCTTTCCTAAGTGGCCGCTATAAGATGGCGGCTTGCGGGGCGCTAGCAGGGCTAAATTAATTACTCGTTGCTCCCCGAGTAATTAGCCACGGAGCGACGGGTAACAGATAACCTTTACGCGAAGGACTTTGCCCGCGCGCACGTCGGGGAGGCGTTACCTCGCCGCCTGTCGGTGGTTAGTCGTCGCGCCGGAGTTCCAGCGGTTCCAGCTATACAGGAGACGCGCGCGCCATTTTTCTCCTTCACGACCTGCAGCGTGGATGGCCTGGAGCATCTGCGCACTGCGGCAAGCTTCAGCGCTCATGGCGCACTGCGGACTTCGACTGTGACTCCTGCTACTGCTAATTAACACGGGAGTCGGCGAGATCGCTTGGACACCGTGCAAGCACGCGCAGACGAAACAGGAACCACGTCCTTATTTGCCCCCTGTTCTATCCTCCGCACACGCTTTTGTGAATCCTTTTGCGCCGGTCGCCATGTGTCTCCCGCTGAGTTATACGCGTTTCTGTTGCATGTCAGCATGTAATTCTAAAGACGGAGGCAATCATATTCCTCTTCCCCGGCACTCAGTTTTTTTTCACATTTCGAAGCAGAGCTAGAATAAATAAATAAAAAAAGACATGCCTTCCGCGTACCTGGCCGACTCCCTTGCCGAAAGTCCTAACTTCGTCTATCGCGAAAAACCTTCCAGTGGGCCATGCACAAGTAGTCACCCTCAACCTGAAGCACCAGATGAAATGACCACCATGGATTGGTGCCTATCGCCCATACCTGCGGCAAAGTTGGACCGGCTCACTCCAACTTACTCACAAGCTTATGTTTGGAACCATCTCTCGCTGAAACTCAAACTCATTGCTGAGCAACTCATCTACGCTCACTCAAACGCAAACTCACAGCGAGCGCAAAGTTAAGAACTCACTCGGGCTCAGAACTCGATTCGGGTTCAGAACTCAAACTGCATTTCGAACCCACTTGGGCTCAGAGCTCAAAATTGACTCAGAACTCACTCGGGCTCAAAACTCGAAATGAACTCAGAAATCACTCGGGCTCAGAACTCAAAATGGACTCAGAACTCGGACGCAGATAGATTTAGAATTCATATGGATTACAGTTTTTAAAGTTCACGTGATTTCATTAAACGTACGGACGCGAACTCGTATTGCTTAATTTCCCGCGTTTGGTACGAAAGACATGATCCCGAAAGTCCAGTGAGATCGGAAACAATTTCCGCTACAGATTTAATACAGCTATACTTGCTAGCCATGATGACAGTGATGACAATCAAATGTACGTATGTATTGATAGTCATACCAAACCCTTGATATGGGCTGCGTGTTCGTGAGAAAGAGGATTCAAGCTCGAGGGTGCGCTGGTGCCCGGGGAAGAAACAAAGGACGTTGAACAAGGTAATGCGCGCTCAGTTCATTTACATCGAAGCTGCTTATGGTTAGGGTCCCGTCCATTCACATTCTGCATCCTCACAAAACACCTTGTGACAAAGTCAACTGTTCCCACGAGTCTGTGAAGTACGGTGCGTTCATGGGACTGCTTCTGTTTTAAGTAATGCACTTTATAAGCGACCCCAAACCATCCACCGCCGGCGGCGTTGGCGTCCGCAGTGCTCCTCTATATTTGAAAAAGAAACAGCATCCGGCGCCAGGTTTCGATCCGAGGACTTTGCGGCCGCAGCGCAACGCTCTACCGACCAAGCCACGGACGCGATGGTAATATCAGTGTTAGACGCGCCTTATATCTTTAACGCATTCAAACTACGTCGTCAGCGGCGTGCGTTGGCGACTCAGCGGCGTTATAGCGGCTTGATAACTGCGTGGTGTACACGTGATACTACAAACCAGATGGAAGAGAAGGCGGCGAGGCGGTGGGCTGCGGGGGCCGAGCGCAAGCGCCGCAAGCGGGCCGACAACCGTGCATTCGCACTTTCACATTCTCCCCCTCGGGGAAATGCGGGGGAATTTTTATGTGCATCCTTGCTTTATTATAAAGACCCGATCCTGGGACAGGTGTCGCTTCTGACTCCGGTCAACAGCACCACCCGTGGAAGAAGTCGCAAACATGGACTGAACATCTCATGGTGTGCCCATGTGCAACATGCATGTTTCGCTCATAGTTAAAAACTTGTGATCACCGACCATAGGTTTATTAAAAGCGTAAAAAAGAGACGTTTAGGCTTCCGTACGGAAGCCGATAGCGTCGGCGCGTTAAACACCACAATCAATCAATCTTCTTAACGACAGAGGTAGCGTAGCGTTCATTTATTGAGAGTGCTTGCAGAATGCACCCCGGCCTACTCTAATTCTATGTCTATATTCTTTCTCGTGGTTTGTATCGGCACTGACAACTTGTCCATGTTGATATATTAATCGACCTATTCTAGCATCTCATTACCTAGGGGAATAGGAGGCTGTCTGCACGTCTGTCTAACATTACTTTCGGTTTCTTCGTATGTTTTTTCACCCTACGACAGAGCTTTGTGAGTATAGTTTGCGAAGCATTCTTCACAATTCTTGCATCGACCCACTGAACAAGACTACGCCATCCCCATACCTGAAGTGGCTGAAATTTGCTTTATTTACTCGTATCCGGCTTCTCCGGAACAACACGCCCTCCAGACAGGCTGTCAAAATATGTCAAATTAACAGACAATTGGACTCTAAAAAATTCCCGCGGGTCTGCTTTGTCACAATGCACCTAAGTGACCTATAGCGGCGTCCACAGGGACAATTTTGGTAAATAAGGTGGCGTGACGTACGATTTTACTCAAACATTTTACTCAATGCAAATCGTCTTGCTACCATTGCGTGATGTCACAACGCATGCCACATTTTTAAGCCAAATGATGTCGACGTTGTAATATTTTACAGTCCGATAGCAGTGATTGGCCTTCTCTGTGCATTGTCAGGAAGCAGGCTTGGGGCAATTTTAGAGTCCGTTTATTTTTCAGTGTCCGTATACTTTTCAGTGTCCGTTTACATGTGGCTCAGTCCCCTCCCCCCTCCTCGCTCTCTTTTAGGGGCGAAGCCCCTTAGGGGCTCGGGCTGTCGGCGTCTCGTGTCGTCGTCGAATGTCATCATGGTAAATCCAGTTGTTAAACGATGGTAAAAAAACTAGGGTATAATGGCTAAAACCGGTTCAAAATAAACTAACATGATTTAAACTTATTTAAAATACAGGAATAATCAGGATTTCATTGCATAATAACAGAAATTTGTTAAATTCCGTCTGGAAATTGGTTTCAAGCGCCAGGTTTTCTCCTGTAAAGCATACTTCTTAGCATGACGCTGCGTGTGACACGAAGACAACTTACGGCCAGTCTGTCTCTCATTTAATTTCTTAAATCCGGTTCAAAGCAAGAGAGGGCACCGCCGCCTCAGCAAGTGCGCTGTCGCGGAGCCCCCGTTCAGGTTGCTTTTAAACGCGGAGCGTTTCTTAGTCGCACGATGTCCCTCGACCGTCGGCGGCGGCGTCCACACGCTCACTGCGCATGCGCGTCGCGGCGAGGCGCAGGTGCGCGTCTCTCCCCCGTACCCTCCTCGCTCTCAACAACAGGTGCAGCGTTGTTGTCCGTCCGCACCCCTCCCCCTACACTATATAAAAAAATAATAGTTATCGGCGCCTGGTTTCGATCCCACGACCCTGTGGGCGGAACGCGAGGTACATGGTGCTCTTCCCACTGCGCCACAAAACCGACACAGAATCAAAGGCTACGAACGCGCCTTATATCCTTGACTCATTCAAACTACGTCAAGAAGCTGCTGATACAACGCATTCACTACCACCAACTCCCCAAACACTAAACGTTAACGCAAAACTAAACGTTAACGCAATAATAATTAATAGTAATGAGCAATAATAGTTAACACATTCACTACCACCCCACCACCACCCCCCAAACACTAACGTTAACGCAATACACCCACCCCCTACGCGACGCATTTACTCGAGTCGGGGAGATGGGCCCAATTTTTTTTCCATTTTGTAGCAACCCTCTTCGGTCGCCTAGCCCTGTTTTTTTCTAAGAAACGCATGCGGTGTGTGTCTTTGCGCGCTGACCAACCGGAGGACGTGGCTGTCGAGGTGGACCATCGTCCCAGCTTGGGTTCGGCGCGGCGGCGGTTCCCCCCCCCGTGGTGTGTGCGCTGGTCGCTTCGGGCTCCGGGTCCTCAGTGTACTTCAAACGACCTTTCTTTTCCACTGTTTACTTTAGTGTGTTTTGTCTGAACTACTTTCTTCACACCCATAATTCCCCAAGCGCGCGTTTTCGGGTTCAAACCTTGTGTCTGTGTTTGATTGGCCCTTTTCCCTTTGGCGGGAAAAGGGCCAATCATTGGTGTTTACAAGCTTATTGGTGTTTACAAGCGTCTCCCCGATTGGCTGCAGAAAGTGCCTTACTCCCCGTGGTCCGCGCGCTCCAGGATACACTTTTTACCGAGTGTACCCCCAGACTAGCTATTATCACAACCGATGTCACCATGCCTCATAACCCTGTGTAGCCCTAATTTTATAATTATCATACATGTTCTATAACCCACTGTACCCCTAGCTTATTTACTATCATATTCATTGTTTCCATGTCTAATAACCCTGTGTACCCCTAGTATAATCACTATCCTACCCGCAGTCTTCGTGTCTTAGAGCCCGTGTAACCCCAGTGTGATGACTGTCATCCGTAGAACCCTGTGTACCCTAGCTTAATTGCCTGTGTAGTCTGTATTCTGCTTATTAGCTGTTCAACTGTATGTCAATCTTATATCCCCTTATTACCCCTTGATTCTCCAGTTTTGACCATTATCCCCAAGCTGACTATAACCCCAAGCTGACCATTCACCGTAATTAATACTCCTTCTCTTCCACCATTCCTCCTCCTCCTCTTTCACTATCCCCCTCCTCGCTCCCGTTCGGCTGGTAGAGGTGTCGGCGTAACGCCAGACAGTTATCTTCCTCTATCCCCCCCCAACAACCACTTCCTCCTCCTCCCCCAATACGTTCCCGACCGGACCGCTTGACGCGGACATAACGCGGCTCCGCCGGGCGGCGGGCGGCATGCACCCGGACTGACTTCAGAAACCCTGCCGCCCGTCGTCGGGTCCTTTCGCCGGGAGACCGTGCTCCAGTCAGCCCTGTCCCGTTAAGTACTCTTAATCTTTTGGCTGTCTTTCTCATTTATATAAAAAGTGTATTCGTTTCAAGTTTGTATGTGTTAAATTTCATCAATGTCACCAGTAAATTAAATCAGTTAACTTTAAAACTTCTTCAACGCCTCGATTGCTTCACTGCTATCATCATACTACCGTAGCGGCAGATATCATCATGCTACCGTAGCGGCAGAAAGATGCGCCGTGTGGCTAGAGAGAGACTTACAATCTTTGAATACACTTATACACTAGCCCCGTTTTTACAATGACCCGACGAGGGCGCGTTGAGTCGAAATAAACAGTTTTTTTGGACTCGACACCCCCATGTATAAGCGGACGGGTTGGATCGGAGAGCCGTCGCGGCGAGTGCAGTCGACCCGGAGGCAGGTGGTGGGTTGGCTCCTTCGTCGGGCTGAGTCGACGGGGCGCGGGGAGCAGAATACCGTATTTGCGCGGTTCTAACTACCCCCCCCCCCCCCCCCCCCCCCTCCCCATCGTAACGCTCGGGTAAGTTCGCGAAGGAAAATTCGAAAAAACACACTGAAAGTACTGCGCAGATGAAAAAGACGTGATACCACGTACCTGGAAGAGAGATTTTATTTGGCGTATGCAGCTGTGGAAGCCAAAAATGATTGTGCTTCATAGATTGCTCATCCAGCTCCTGCTGGAAATGAAGTTATACCGGGGAGCATTGAAGCTGTTTGCGATTTCAAGTGTTTTGATCTTTATAATTCTAGGTGTTGCGGGCTAATTTCAGAAGCACAAAAAAATGTGCAACAGCTGACCGAGGTACGCGGCATGCCCTTTAAGGCGCCGAAATTCACTCCCGTGATGTTGACGAATTGTTTTTATTGAATTGAGTTGGATTTTGGGGGGACTTCGTGTCGGCCGCATGGCAATGTTGCTGGCTGCTTTAAAGATTATTTCGGTTTTGAGCCCGATTATAACGCGCACACAAATATTTAGGCTACTTTTTAGCACAAGAGTGTGCGCATTAGTATCGTGAAAATATGGTAACTATTTTTCGGGGGACCCCTCCGCTCCCCACACCTCGATTCTTTGAACGGGGTTCATATAAACGCGGGAGGGGTCGAGGTCGCTGAACCCGCCAGTCGACTCGACCCTTTCTCGTCGAGTCCATGTATCCGGGGCTACTGCATGTTTCACCCATCCACATGTTGCACGTTAGTGGATATGGCCCGGGATTTTTTTTTGACCAGGTAAACGCTGAAATTCCGGTTCGTCCGTCCGGCCGTGCATTTGTCTGTCTGTCTGTCTGTCTGTCTGTCTGTCTGTCTGTCTGTCTGTCTGTCTGTCTGTCTGTCTGTCTGTCTGTCTGTCTGTCTGTCAGTCACCCGAACAAAAGAAACAAATTTCCAGCCAGAAAACAAATTCTAGCGCAGTCACTAGTTGGAATCGATCAAGCCGACTTCTTGAGCGTGTGAAATGGGAGCACTGCCGATTTTACTCCCACACAACAGATGACTCCAAGGTGTTTAGAGGAATGGCAGGTGCACGTGTGGAACCGCATCGTGCCGTAGCTGCAAACTTCAACCGAGGCCATCCTGGATGCAGTAAGTACCGCGTAACATGAAATGCGCAGAGGCAGGGGTGCACGCACCACGCAAAATTGTTTCTTGGAAAAGCTTGCCGCGTCATTTGTGCATCACAACGATGCGGCCGTCGCAACGCTGTCCTACCGGTGCCGGCTAGTGCATTAAGTTGAAGATAGATACGAATTATGCAGTAACATACGAAATGATAAATCGACTTCCCAATTGAGAAGTTCGAAAACTCCTGGCAGAGACAGAATTGCGCCATCGTCTTTCGACGCCATTTGCGGCGAAGCGCGTGGATATGCGTCCATTTTTCTTTTTTCAAAACGCAATAAATTAACGGTCGCTCACGGCGAAATCTCTTTATGAGATGCAGTGAATGTATGCTTCACACTCCTTGGGGACCGCCGCAGCGATTCCTTGCGACCTTTTTCAACGAAGCCAAGGGCAGGGTACAAGTGCTTAAAAATGAAAGCTCTCCGGGTGCTATTTTGGGGTGTCACAGGCACACGCGGAAAGAACAGACGTACGAGTATACATTTCGCGAGCACTCGTGGTTGTTTACTCAGGGGCGGAAAATACTCCAAGAAGAAAAGACTCGAAACATGATCTCCCCACCGTTGCTTTATTTCCCCCGCTGAAAACAAAATCCCGGTTTTCTTGCTCGCGTTAAGGCGTCCTTACGACAAAGCGATTTTATGCGGGGCACCAGCGTCACCGTCGTCTGCCGCGCGACAGCCTAAATAGAAATAACTGCTTCCCGTCATTCCTCTCCGCCGGCATCTTTCCCGGAGCGAGCGAAGAAAGGGAGATGAACTGCGCATCTTTCGGAGAACACTTGGCGGGCGAGGAGGCACTCCACATCGCCGCCACGCGCTCCGGGCGGCGGGGCGGGGACGGCTCCCCTTCCGCATGCTCCCTTCCCCCGCGCCTTTTTCTCCGTCCCTGCACCCCTCGCGCCGCGAGATGCGACTTGGGTTTATTTGGCACGGGAAGGGTTCTTCCTCCCCTTCACGCTCTTCCGCGCCGGCCGACTTTTTGATTTATGGGATGCGGAGGCAATGCGGCTCTGCTTTTCCCGCTTTCTTTCCCTGTCTGTGTCACTTTCTTCCCACCGCGTCCCTCGTTTTCTTTCTTCCCTGTCTGATCATTTCTGCCCCGTCCTTTAGGCGGGTGTGTTAAGCGCCTTTCTCTCGTTTCACTCCGGATCGCTGCTCCGTGCGCCTGTTTTCTTTTGTGCTCTCTGGTTACCTTCCCTTTTCTCGGTCACCGCTTTCCTCCCCCGAGGGCGGCCGTGTGTTCGCTGCGTCACTGGCATTGACGCGCGGCGTCGATAACGGCTCGAGGACGAACCCTTGTCGCCACTGCACGCTGCCCACGAGACGTGAAATGGGCTCACGGTTTCTGTCAAGTGCACCACGGCTGCCGCTTTTCTGCCGGCTGCCGAAGGAGAGGGGCGACCGCGCAAACGACCGTGTTAAACTCGTTTGAGTTATTTTTTGCAGCGCGCGCGTTCGATGCGCGTGTGTCAGTGCAGGGGAACCTGCTTTTTGTGTAAGAAGGCGACTGCGACTCTGGCCCATTTCAGAAGACACAGCTAGAGCTGTTTTAGTTGCTCTAGACACAGCCACGGTGCTCCCCACGAGGATCATTAAATGGCCCATTAAACAAGAGGGCGTCTGCAAGAGGGAAACGGCTACTTGGGAAGCGTTCCATAGCGCGAGGCGTTCCATAGCGTGAACTCGGCGGCAGCGAGAGGTGGTCGTCCACGCCAGTACACTGCAGTTGAAGGGAGCGGAAGTACGTAGACAAATGAGCGAACAGACAAGCCATTGCAGCCGACTCTCCCATTACACGGCGTCAGGAACGAGCAGCGGCGCAACTTATAGGAGAAAGATCGAAGCCATTTGACAGCGTTAAGGCGAATCGCGAAGAAAAGCGCCTCATGCAAAGCCCTTCGACAATGCGAAGAAGAAGAAAAGGCGTCTCTGGCATTCAACTGGACATCCATGCTTTCTCATTCTCAACGAAAAATAAGAAGTGCTTACGTGACCTCAGACTTCATTAAAAATAAACTTCCATTTCTTTAATAAGTGATACTATACTTGACATACTCAGAGCGTTCTTGTATTTTTCTTGTTTCGTTTATATGCCGCAAAAAAGGCGCACTGTCGCAGCTAAGAACACATTTCTTTGTGTGTGTGTGTGCCATGGACAAAGCCAACGTTCAGATTGGTTATAGCTTTTTTTATCCGCTACACTTTTTGAGGTAACCTGACACCGTTTAGCCCTGAGCGAGGTGCTTTAAACAATAAGGGACGGACAGACGAGAAGACTATGTTGTCTTGATGATTGCTCGAAACGCGCGATACCGTTAAGCGCGAGGGTGCGCACTTTTTTTAGGTTTTCTTTCGCCTGCGGCGGATTTCATTTCGAGACTGAGATAAAAACACTGCCGGATGCTTTGATTATGTCTTTTGCATTTTCTTCATCTCGAACCACCCCATCGTTTTGTTACACGTAAGAATTTTCAGGGCGCACTTTTTACTTCGGCTCCACTCCGCTTTGCGGACGCGCCTGGGCATTTTTTCCAACGCACTTGCAGTAGCTTTACGTTTTTCTCTGTCGAGTTGGTTTGAATGGCGCTTGCATTGCGCTTACAACTCTCTTACAAAGCATTCACTCTTTCCTCGGTTACTCTGCCCGGCTGCTGTGAGTGCTCGCTGCCTCGACGGCCTGTTCCCCTCGCCACCTTCGCGCCCTGTCGCCCTCTCTCTTCTCGCGACAAGTCACCCTCCTCGCGGACCGCACTCCTTCCCGAGCCCGAGCTCGCAAGTCCCCTTCAGCTGGTCCTGGATGTGCCTCGGAGGCGGATTTCCTGCTTTTCCTCCGGGAGTCGCGCCGGCGTTTTCATTTGCTTGTTCCGCTGGCTTCCCAACTTCCGGTATCACCCGGAACTGGAACCAAAACGGCAAGAAAAAGCGCGCCGAGAGCGAGTGAAAGGAAAGTTGCCCAGCGCGACAGCCAAGGGTGAGGGCGAAAGATTGAAAGTGCGCAGCCGCGAAGCAAGCAGCCGATGGATCGAGGAGGCCCTCTCGCCTCTTCGCTCCTCGGCGTGTTATACCTCTTGGTCTTTTTCACTTCCGCTCTTGCTACTTCCGGTATCCCCTCTCGGCGGCCACCGACAGCAAAATAGCAAAGCGCTGCCTCTTGCCCCCGCCCCGTCAAGGAAAGGGCGCCCCTCTCCTTCTCCCCCGCTCGCTTTCGTCCGCCGCTTTTATAGCGTTGTTTCGTGTTTGTATCGGCCCAGTTTATCGTCTGCCTGGCTGAGGGCGGAAGCCGAGCAGAGGCGGCGAGAGCGGATCGACCTCCTCTCAACTACGCTATGATCGCTCGTTAATTACGGGTCTCATGGAGCGCGCCTGTTCGCGTCAAGGTGTGTGTGTCGCATTAGTTTTGTTACTTCGAAGGTTACCTGGCCTTCTGACACCTCAACTAACCTGATCAGGTTTGTTTAATCTCTGACATCTCAAGCGTAAAAATTGCGGGAATCTTAAGGACGATCACGAAGAGTATTAAAGGATTATTTACATCGATGCAGGGAGGAGGTGACCGCCTCCTGTGTCAGCCTACGAGTATGGCTAGATTCAATTTCATTCACAACATCTTAGAGTTAGTTCCCTATCTGCCTGCAGACGCGGAGGGGGTCCGGGTGATACACCGCCACGGCCGCTCTTCCATGTCTCTATTTGTAGTTCCGATAAATACTGTCACCTTACGGAATGGTTCCGAATAAATAGTGAAATACGGGATTCAAAGGATTCAAGGACGTAAGGATTCAAAGCGGGAGCTTAGGCCTAACTTCCTATGTTTAGGCCTAAGGTTAGGTAGCCGTCAAGTTCAGCTTTACGACATGCAAAGCAACGTCATACTCATTGTACGTCAAGCTGCGGGTACCACCTCCCTGCGTTAGGCGTCAAAGCGTCACGTTAGGCCTAATGCCAAGTCGCCACATTATCGCCTCCCCCCCCCCTCTCGGCTGCGCATCAAGAGAGAGAGCAATGTCTTTATTGGAAGCAAGGCGGGTTGAAGGATGGCGTAAGATCAAGGGCTGTAGAATTGGGAGGGCCTTGGACTTGTGAGTCTTTTGGAAGCAGTGCAAATGCGTTGCTAATTAAAAAAAGTGGGGGAGGCTTGACGAATCAGGATTCGCGAATTTACCGCAATGCCAGAAGTCGTAGGCTAATAGTGTTTTCGCACCAATTAAGTCCCAGCAGTCTTGAAAAGGAGAATGATAAGCATGTATCAGACGCTCGAAGAGGGCAGCGTCGATTACTATTGCGCAGCAAGGTCGAGGGGAAGGTATTCTGGAGCAAATTTAGGAGAAAGATGAGTGACACTTGTTCAGGCCGCTGAATGCGCACAACATGTGGTCTACGAAAGCGACCTAACGGGTATGCAGGGATGTGAAGGGAAGTCTCTGCAGGCGCGAAACTAGCTGCGGGAGGAGGGGCGACAGGGAATGACACAGGGGGTAAACTTCTACGGAAAACATACGCTAGGCTAAATCAAGACCAAAGGGTAAAGTGGCCCTTTGCATTACGTGATTGACACAATTCCTACAGACGTTCGGAAGAGGTGCACTGAGAGGCCGAGATGGGGAGACGAGGGAAGCGTATAGGTATAGTTATTAGGAAAAGCCACTCTAGACCACCTCCTCTAGACCACCATACTGGCGATAAACGCGGAAAGTGTAGGATATAGAGTGCTTTACTTTTTAAAAATCTTTCGATTAATTCGCATGACCCAAGCTCTTTCCTTTTTTGTTTTCGTCTGCACGCTTCGCGTCCTTTATTAGAAACGTCGTCCAGGTGGCCTAATTCTCATTGAAGCGCCGTGCATTGCGTAGTTGTAACTGAGATAGTGATTCGCGACTTTTTTTTAGGGGCGAAGCCCCTTAGGTGTTGGGGCTGTTGGCGTCTCCCGTTGTCGTCGTAATCGTCGTCTCAGGTAGTCACGGTACTAAAACACCGGAAAACTGGTTTACGCCTCGCGCTAGAACTTGACGCGTACTCGTTTACGCCTCGCGCTGGAACGCTTCGTAACTCGTACTAAAAAAAAACACCTGGACACTCGTTTACACCTCGCGCTGCAACGCTTCCTGCTTCAAAGACACAAGACTTTTACAGCAAAGCTGTATACCTCTACCCTACAAAGGTTTCATCTCCGTTGGCAAAAAAACGGCAAGGCGCCAAGGTGACACGTATACACTGCATGCTTCGACCCTCCCCAAGTTTCACGTTGGTGGAGATGGCCCGGAATTTTTCAGATTGCGGGATCCAGTGCAGATAGGCGGGATTGTTGGTAGCTTGCTCTTAGGCGAGAGAGAAAAAAAAAAAAGCAGTTTTTTTTTCGCTCTCGCATGTGTGCGAAGGAAGTGCTAAAATCTGTCGCAAATAAACTAGATATCTTGCGCCCTTAACGCATTTATTTCGTCGCGTGTCCAGTGCGTTAAAATTCGCTTCGTACGAAATAATTTTCTTGCTTCAGCCCCAGCTCGCGAAACGCACCTACCGGTCGATGATGGCTGGTAAGTACCGTGAAGACGCCCACCTCGCGCACGTATTTGGAGCAGGCAAGCAGCAAGGAGGGAAGTACGAGCTATGTATAAGCGGATAAAGACAGGTCTATGTGAGAATAAATATATGTCGCGCACAACAATAATCAAACAGGCAACAACCGCAATGCCTATTACGTTCTTTGCTCTGCTTTGACACAAGCAGGGAATTACTCGGGGGAAATAGGGGCGTCTGGAAAGAGCAAACGGAGCGAGGAAACAAAGGATGGAAAAAGGGTGGTCTTCAGAAACGGCAATGGACAAAGAAAGGAAGGCGAAAGGGAAGGGGGGGGGGGGGAGGAGCGCAGGGTTATTTCAGTTATTTGCTTCCCTTTCTCGCCGTCCCTTCCTCCTTCGCTCGATCTTTCCCGTTACCCTCGCACAATTTTCCAGCAGTTTCGGTTTGGAAGCGCGCCGCTTAAAGCGGATATCGAGTTGAGAATAAATGAGTCCAGTCTTGACTTTGCTTCTGTGACACAGGAGCGTGGCGGTTCGAGAGCGCGGCAACAAAAGAGCTCAAGAGTAAAAGCAGAAACAGAAGCGCACGGCGGCTGGTTGCTGCGCCGTCGTCTGCGCGCCAAGGCGGAGACAAACGAAGATGTAAAGAAGAGCGAGGAAATTGGGCTTCGGGAGGATGAAGAGGTGGGAGCGGTCTGGGGAAGGAAGAGCAAAACAGAGGGGAGAGGGGGCGCGGTGACTGAGAAACAAATAGAGCGAACGCAGCCAGGCAGGGAAAGTGCGCGGTCGAAACGGCAGCCTCCCACGTCGGCGTGGGGGCAGCAGAAAATAAGTCAAGCTTCCACGAGCGGGGGAGGAAGAGGAAGAGCCGCGATTCTATCACTAGCCTAAAATAAAAGAGGAACGCGAAGAGATGACAACGGGAAGAGGTGGGAAGGGGCAGCCTTCGAAAAGAGAGCGCCGGGGACAAGGCGGCGAGGAAAAAGGCAAAACGGGTTTCGGCGCGCAGGCGTCGAGAAGCGACGCGCACCGCTCTCTCCATGCTCTTCCTCGATTCGTCGCTTGTGCCTACTTGCTGTCGTTATGCTGCCGCTAGAGAAAAGGGGGAGAGAGAGAGATAGAGAGAGAGAGAAAACGAGGAAGCAGCGAAGATATAAACGACAGCGATACCGGGAAAGAAAAAGCCGTGAGGAGTCATTTTCTTCGCTTCTGCAAACACAAGCGGACGCAGAAGACTGCACTGTGTGTGCAGTCTTCTGAATGTATGTTCTCTGCAACCCATCGCTGGATTCCGTGCTAGAAAACACAGAGAAAGCGTGGCGTAGGAAGAAACAAATGAGCGCCAAGGCAGACGAGAGAATCTTGAGATGTAAAAAAGAGGGCAAATGCGGGGGCGGGCAAGGGGTGGCGGGAAAAGCCGCAAAACTTCGCTCTCCCTTGGAAGGGCAACGAGAGTGAGAAGATGTTGTAATATGAAAAATAAGCGCCGCTCCGAAGGAAGGCAAAAGTGGGAGCCGGCAAAAAAATATACCCCGAGACACGAAGACATAAGAGAGGGATGGAGCAGGGATAGGAGTTGCTTCTGCTGTTGCTGCGCACAGCCGAAAGCAGCCGCCCCACCGCTGTAGCTGCTGCCGCCGCCGCTGTTGTGAACAACGTAGATGTCGCTGCGATCGGTGTGTTTGTGCGTGTGTTCTTTTCATTGTCTCGCAGCGAAGCGGACAGAGGGCGCGTTGGCATTGTAGGTTGGGAAAGGGGGGCGCATCCATATTGGCTTGGCTTTCTCCTTTTGTTTTGGCCGCTCCCCCTGGGCTATTTTTTGTTGCCGCCCTGTTTGTTGCGTCCAATTTCTTACTCTCCACTGTTGCTCTCTTTCTGTGGCGCGGTCGTCGCACTCTTTTCTTTGTGTCTGCGTCGGGGAGTGTGTGAGAATGCGCGCGTATATCTCGCGGCCTTATGGATTGATTTATCCTTTACGAGATGACTCTCAAGTTTCAAACTGCTTTATTACTTTCGGGAGAGGAGGTGGGCATTTCCCCCTCTCCTCGCCTCTCGGAGGTCGTTGGGGGAGGGCCATCGGAAGCGAAGGGAACATAGGAAAGGGTGGAGTAAGGCAGAGCAGAAACCAGAAAAACGAAACAGAATCTGAAGTAATGAAATTTATGGAGTCACGCTGCAGCGCACCGAATGTAGAAGGGTAAGTAATGCAGGGCAAAAGATGAAGATGCTAATAGCGGCGGAGAACGCACGAGGAGAGAGAGGGGGGGGGAGGGAAGGGGAGTGAGGAAGACGCAGCAGTCGACGGATTTCTTCACAGCCTTTGCCGCTTGTAGTACTGCAGTTAAGCAAACGGGCTAGCGGAAAATGGGGTCAGTATGAGAATGTTCGTACTGGCCGTTTGGTTCATGTCTGTATTAGTCATTTGGTAAAAAAAAAAAAAAACATGCTCAGTCAGTATGTTCGCGGGTAGTAATTCCCTGTGAAGGCCCCTTTTTTGTGTGTCCCCCTTCAAGTAATTTCAGCAAAAACGCGACTTTTTCGTGTTGTTTGGGTGTGTATGTGCGAGCGTATTTTCACATTCATGGAAACCAGCTTACTCCTTATTCAACCATTCTTAGCTAAAATGAAATAAACGATACTATAATGCAGGTAACATTATAACTGGCGCTCAAAATTGTTCGGAAATTAAGATTGTCTCGTAAGTTTTGACCTTGTAGTTTTGTGTCGCCATTAATTTACTGTAGCAATCGGCCAATTTTTCCCTGTCGCCAATCGCCGCCTTCATCGCGGTCACAATCTCCCCTTTAGGCGCGCAGCTATTCGGTAGATGAGGTTAGGTAGCACGCGCTCCTTGTAAGCCGCGACAATTCGCGTACACACGTAAAAACTCTCGTGGGTTTGGCCTCCCCACACCTGCTCCTGAGTGTCCAAACAGTGTGATCAAAGGGGCGAAGCGCACCGGTGACAAAGTCTAGCATAAATTCTGAGCCACAGCAAATAACATCTGCGCTGTGACATTACGCAACCTTTGCATTTCGTGATGTCACGAGGCAAATGAACTTTGAAGCCAGGCGTATGTGGCATTATGCCTCAAATTTGCTCCGTGGAAAGCAGAAATTAGTCACTCGGGCGCTTTCTGGAAACGCGATCGCGTCAAATTTAAAATGTCATTGTATTTATGAACTTGTTTCCACCTATTTTCGATGTGCCTTTGCAGTTTGACTTCCTGGACACGGAAGCAGGCGGCTACTTCGATTTACAATTACAGTTTACGAGATGCCGCTTCAGCAACGGCTGGCCGGTCAAAAACAACAGCTGTTGCGTCTTGGCGTCTCTCCGCAATAATGACGCTTGATGTCTTTTCAAAACGCAGCTGATTCTTTACTGCTAAGCAGTATACCTCAACCAGCCAAGGAAATTTTCGCGCCCACGTCATCATAAAATTCTCAGGCTAAATAAAAGAATTTGCTGGCACCACCAACAATCGAACGTGGACCCCAATAGAGTAAGGGAGCGACTGGCCGTTGTTTTACTGACTAAGCTTCGCCCACACGAGGGGACCGGGAGACAGGCGGTGTACTTAACGGGCACAGCGGTGGGTCTACCACTTGCGCTCATTTAAAACTCGTATGAAGTGCAAACCGCATAATTTATGATAACGGAATTCACATGGTTTGGATTAGCGGTGAACGGAACAGCGTCTGGGGAGGTGGAGGGCGGAGAGGGCGCTCCTTGGCGGCAACGCATAGGGTGCCTCAATTCAGGCCACCCGCCGTACGGCGGCGCTGGCATCACGGCACCCTGATGCATGAAACAAGAGTGAGAGGGAGAGAGATGACTTCGTAGCTGCGCGTGGCGCCCGCCATCGCACCCTTCGCCAGGCGCTCCTCTCCGTTTTCTTTCTGACGCCGCTGCTGCGTTCGGACGCCTCCCCTGCGAAACCTAGGCAACGGCTGCCAGAGTCTCTGGTTTCACTCTTTGTAGATCCACGTGTGTGAATTCAAGTGACGTCGCGTGGGTAATCGTCGTGGGTGTCGTTTACAGCTTCGCAGTCCAACCACCTTCACAGTGTCGCAAAGCCCCCGCTCCGTTTGCTCTTTTCTCTTTTGTAACGTCCCTCTCCGGTCGCCTAGCCCCGTTTTTTCTAAGAAGCGCATGCGGAGTGTGTCTCTGCGCGCTGACCGACCGGGAGACGGCTGTTGAGGAGAGCGAGCCATCGTCTCAGCTTAGGTTACGGCGCCACAGTGGCGTTCCATTCCCCCCGTGGCCTGTGCGCTGGTCGCGTTCGGGCTCCGTGTCCTCAGTTTCTTCAGACGACCTTCCTTTTTCTTCCCCTGTTTACTTTAGTGCGTTTTGTCTAAACTACTTTCTTTACACCCATGGTTCTCCAAGCGCGCGTTTTCGGGTTCGGCCTTGTGTCTGTATTTGATTTTTCCTTTTCATTTTGGCGGGAACATAGCTGATTGGAGCTAAGAAGCGTCTCGTGGATTGGCTGCAGAAAGCCTTGTTCCATTAGGTCCGCATGCTCCAGGATGCACTTTTTCCCTCAATACGTCCCCCACCGGACCGCTTGAAGCGAATATAACGCGGCTCCGCTGGCTATTGAGGGGCGGGGGTGGCAGCTGCACCACGGGAGCCACTTGCTGCCGGTCGTCGGGGCCATACGCCGGGAGCCCTACGCCCGCCAACTATGTTTCGTTAAGTACTCTTGATTGTCTGTTTTCTCCTATTGTTTATGTATCAGTTGTAATGTTTTGCCTCTATGTTTTAAATCGAAGTGTCAATGAATAAACAAGTTAACCTTTTGAACCTCTAAAATCTTCGAGTGCTTCATCGCTGGACTCATCCTTCAACAGTAGCGGTGCTACACCAAATTACGCCGTTACAACAGCGTGGGTTAGAGCCATTTTTTTTCTCTATCCCTTTTTGTTGCGACATTGACGCGGTGACGAGGGTGTCAGAAATTTATTTAATTGCCGTCAATACATTATTATTATATTATTATTATTATTATTATTATTATTATTATTATTATTATTATTATTATTATTATTAGTAGTAGTAGTAGTAGTAGTAGTAGTAGTAGTAGTAGTAGTAGTATACTTTCATCTCATCTACCAATCAGTTATTCTTATTTCTGATGGTCGTCAGACCCACAGAAGGCTTCTGTGCACGCAAACCCGTGATGCGGGAAAGTAAGATTTCAAGGCTCACAAGAAGAAATATAAAGAATTATGGATCCACGTAAGTGTGCAGCTAAAATTTCGGTACCTGTACATGAAAAGCTTGGACACCAGTTCCTAAGAGAGGCCACAATGCTAACGATGAAATATGTAACGAACATTGGAAGCAAAGGCATCAGAGATAACCAAAAAAGACTCAAAGCAGACAGAAACATTTGGGGAGGTGCTCAGAACTTTCCAAGAATGTGAAGGCGAGAGCTTAGTGGGACCTTCTGTTGATCTGCTCTTGAACTTCCTGTTAAATTCTTCAGCCATGCCCGTGGCCACTTCACCAGCCCCGTGGACAGCACTCTCCGAAGTTCGCTCCATCGCCATTTCCCTTTGCGCGCTGCATCGCCTTTTCTCAGAGCACTCCTACGGCCCTCCTCCCACACTGCTGTTTCCCTTTCTTGGTGCGCCATCCCCAGCTCACGCTCCCGGTATGGTCCCTAGAAAGATTTGCTAGTCTGCCGTCCGGCGGCCGCGTGGCGGGCTCCTCCGTGATGGATGCAGCGGCGGCGCTGCAGGCAATTGGAGCGCGGCCGGCCAATGCCTACGCGGGGAGCAGTGCGGCGGACGGCAGTCCACCATGCTGCCTTCGTAGGTCTGGGTGGTTTCAGCCGATTTTAACTGTTCGTTTTCGTCCTCTCCTCATTTCTGTCTACAAAACAGATTAGCCAAATAAATGGGTCCCTACGAATACGAATAGTTTTTTTTTTACCGAAGCATGAATTGATGGGAGTACGTTGTCGTGTATTGTGAACGATCAAACCAAACCACGGAATCGCGTCGCTGCGTTCTATCCTCTATATCCTATTCCGGGCAAAAGGCTTCCACACATCCTCGGGGGCATTGGAAACACTTTCGGCACGACATCTTGTGCTAACTGGGGCACCTTACGTGGAATTTCGACTTGTTACCTTACAACGAAGCGTTTTTGTGTATACCCCCGCCGGATTTGTAAACACATGAAAACCTTTATGTGGTGTGAGGGCTCTCCGCAAATTCTTTTGGGGCACCTTGGAACCATCCTGACTTCTCTCTGTTTGCGAGTCAAATATATGTTTTGAAGATTGAACGGGATCTCACCAATTCGCATCATTCATTAATTTGGCCCCATCGCACGTATTCGCACGTCTTCGCAGCCAAGGACGATATCGAGCCTCGACTGGCTCCGATGACCGAAGTCCGATGCTTGAAGAAGGTGAGGGATTGGGACTGCCTTTCTTGCTGGATATTAGGTTTATTTACACTATTTACATTACTCCAAGTATATATATATATATATATATATATATATATATATATATATATATATATATATATATGTATATATATATATATATATATATATATATATATATATATATATATATATATATATATATATATATATATATATATATATATATAATTATATAATTACGTAATTAATTAAAAAAAGTAACGTCACTAACGGTAACAAATAGTCTAACCATTTCCACATGCCTTCTTTGGCGTTGTAGACTGCCGGCATTTCTTTCTGTATTTCCTAACGAGCCCCTCATTTCCAAACCCTATTATCGTGCGAAAGCTTAGTGAGGGCCTCGGTTCTGGCAGCCTTGATGCCAAGGTAGCATAAGAGGGTTTCCCGCCAGTTACCCGCTTATGACAGGCTGTAGACGTTCGCATCACGCCCCGGGGGTTGAAAAGAAGGTCCCCTTCTCCCCGTGTAGTCTGAGTGGCGCTGGCTACCACCCTCACGCGTCAGATACAGTTGTAGTAAATATAAATACCCCAGAAAGTGAAGGAGAACACAGTAGCCCAGATAGCCGAATTGGTAAGGCATTCGAGATCTTATCGAAAGGCGTGGGTTCGGTTAATAAAAAAAAGTAACGGTAACAAATAGCCTAACCATTCCCCTATGCCTTCTTTGGCGTTGTAGACTGCCGGCATTTCTTTCTATATATATATATATATATATATATATATATATATATATATATATATATATATATATATATATATATATATATATATATATATATATATATATATATATATATATGAAGGACCCTCCTTCCAGTGTGAAGGGCTCGCGAGCCTGTCCCCGCCCGACAAGCGACGCCGGCACACAAGGAACAGATATCACCGGTTTATTACGGGCAAGAGAAAGACATGTGGGAAAAACATCCGAATAGAATAGAATGGTCATGGGAGCATCGCGACATAAGAACGCCAGCTGCTTCCACTTTGCAAAAAATAAGACGGCGCTCCCCCAACACTCACAAATGTTTCCGAGTCCATTGTCCTACGCCACACCGTCCACGCTCACCAGATGCGCTGCTTGGTCCCGGATGGCCAAGGGTCGTGGTTGCAGTACACAGCCTCGTTCCGCTCCCATCCCGGCGATCCGCCGCGGCCGGGCTCCGTCGTCCAACTCCCCCCGCTGTTCTTGTGAGCGGCGCTTTTAAGCCACTGGGTTGGTTGTTCGCATGTTCCTGGTTTTACGCGCACTGCACGTGTTTTCTGCGGCTCATTGTTCGTCGCACACGCAGGCACGGGCACATGGCGCACTGACGTCACTATCGGCAGTCGATGCTTGCTCACTATTGCACCGCAATGACCCTACGCGGGCGCACGTAGGGGCTGCGTCCGTATACAATAGAGAGTTTTAGTTTGGCGTTTTTACGCTCCGCTCAGCAGCTAAGCGGAGCGGGAGTGCGACTGCGCATGCGCTCTCCGCTTAGCGGCTAAGCGGGCTAGCGGAGCGAGAAGCACGGTCCGCTAAAACGCAGCTTGAGCGGACCGTCGCGGCCCTCTCCGCTAGCGCGGCGGGGCGATGCGGACGCCCTCTCGCGCGCGTGCGACGACTTTGCTTATTCTAAGATGGCTGCCACGCCTGCGACGAGCGTAGCGGGTTCAGGCTCTTGTTTGACGCGCAAACCGCGAAAGCGGTTCTGCATCGACGAGGACTTGTGCTTGCTGCGAGAAGTGGCGACTGCGCACCGATTTAAAAACTATACAGACCTATTCAAGTTAACTGCAACGAAACGCCGCGTTTGATCGTTGCCGTCGAAAAGGATTCGAATGGATGTGGAACGCAAACTTGTTGGCTATTGTGTGGCTATCATCAAGTCGAAAATTTATTTCCATTGGTTGTAATTGACCACTAACGCAGTACGATTGCACGTGTCAATACTTAATAAACAAATAAGCTATACGTACTGGTTTTACTTTGTTAAAGTAGCCAAATGGTTTTCGGTTCTGTTTCATTACGCCAAACTTGGCCAGACGGCGCTGCTAGTCCGAAAGGTCCGGTCCGCTGCGCATTACGCGTAACTAAAACGAGAAAAGCGCTCGCCGCTCCGGTGCAGCTTAGCGGGGCTACCCGGAGCGGAGCGGAGCGTAAAAACGCCAAACTAAAACTCTCTAATATATATATATACATACCTCGGCAAAGTTGGCGCGGCTCACTCAAACTCACTCACAATTTTTTTTTCGAATCACCACTCACTCAAACTCAGACTCAATGCTGAGCAGCACATCTGCGCTCACTCAAACTCAAACTCACATTGAGCTCAAAACTCAGAACTCACTCGGACTCAAAACTCAAAATGTACTCAAACTCAAAATGTAAGCAAAACTCAAAATGTACTCAAACTCAAAATGTATTCAAACTCAATTTGGACTCAAAACTCAAAATGTACTCAAAACTCAAAATGTACTCAAACTCAAAGTGAACTCAAACTCAAAATGGACTCAAAACTCAAAATGTACTCAAACTCAAAATGAACTCAAAACTCAAAATGGACTCAAAACTCAAAATGTACTCAAACTCAAAGTGAACTCAATACTCAAAATGTACTCAAACTCAAAATGTACTCAAAACTCAAAATGTACTCAAAACTCAAAATGTACTCAAACTCAAAATGGACTCAAAACTCAAAATGTACTCAAAACTCAAAATGAACTCAGAACTCAAAATGGGCTGAGAACTCAAAATGAATTCAGAACTCACATCGCCTCACAGAGATTGAGACAGTCAGAGAGTGAGAGTGAGAGTTTGAGAGTGAGAGATTGAGAGTGTGAGAGTGAGAGTGAGAGTGTGAGTGTGAGTGAGAGTGTGAGTGAGAGTGAGAGTGTGAGTGAGAGTGAGACTGTGAGTGTGACTGAGTGAGAGTGAGAGTGAGAGTGAGAGTGTGAGTGTGAGTGAGTGTGAGTGAGTGTGAGTGAGAGTGAGAGTGAGAGTGAGAGTGAGAGTGGGAGTGGGAGTCGGAGTGAGAGTGAGAGTGAGAGTGAGAGTGTGAGTGTGAGAGTGAGAGTGTGAGTGTGAGTGTGAGTGTGAGAGTGAGAGTGAGAGTGAGAGTGAGAGTGAGAGTGTGAGTGTGAGTGAGAGTGAGAGTGAGAGTGAGAGTGAGAGTGTGAGTGTGAGTGTGAGTGAGAGTGAGAGTGAGAGTGTGAGTGTGAGTGTGAGTGAGAGAGTGTGAGAGTGTGAGAGTGAGAGTGAGAGTGTGAGTGTGAGTGTGAGTGTGAGTGTGAGAGAGTGAGAGTGAGAGAGTGAGAGAGTGAGAGTGTGAGAGTGTGAGTGTGAGTGAGAGTGAGAGTGTGTACCTTTTGCTGTATACCTTTTGCGATATCCTCATAATTATAACCAGAAAGCATTTTCATATTTGTCCCACGTGACCCCCTCGACGAGACCTTTAATTTGATACCCCACACACCCTAGCAGGGTCATATGGAATTCATACCAGTCAAACTAACCATGACTCATGACTGTAACCAGGACGCATTATTTAGGTGTCCGACATGATTCCCCTAACTGGAACCTTCAATTTGACGCCCCACATGCTTCAGCGGCCTCACCTTGAATTTAACCCCATCTATGACTCATAATGACCATCTCATGATTCGAACTACGAAGCTTTTTTTTTATTTGTACCACGTGATTCCCCTCTTCAAGACCGTAAATTTGATACCCTACACACCCTAGCGGGGTCACTTCGAATTTTACAACCAATATAAGACTCGCCATGACAATCTAATGGTTATAACCAGGAAGCATTTGTGTATTTCTCCCACGTGATTCGGCTCATCAAGACCATTGATTTGATACCCATCACATCCTAGCGGAATCAATTTGAACGTTAAACCAATCAATGACTAACTATGACTATCTCATGATATAGCCCTACCACATTTTTGTCCCACGTGATTTTCCTTATCGGAACCTTCAATTTGATACCCCGGACACCCAGTGGCATCATTGTGAATTTTAACCTAATTTATGACCCATTTTGACTATGTCATGATAATAATCAGGAAGCACGTGATTACCCTCATCGAGACCTTTAATTTGATACGCCCTAGCGTCATGAACCTGAATTTTAACCGAATCTTTGATTTACCATGACTACGTCATGATATATCCATATCTCATGTTCGTCCCGAATGATTCCCCACATCGAGACCTTGAATTTGATTCCCCACATGCCCTCGCAGCGTCATTTTGAATTTTAACCCAATCTATGACTCATTATGACTGCCTGATGACTACAATCAGGAAGCATTTTTTTATTTACCCCGCGTGATTCCGTTAATCCGGACCTTTCATTTGATACCTTACACGCCTTAGCCTCATCAGTTTCACTTTTCACCCAATCTAATGTGGTCATTATTCTGTCTTAAGGGGCGCTGCCCAGTCAATTCAGCTAATTCATTTGAAACAGTAGAAAGGACAGCCCCCGCCCCCATTTCCCCCCGGCTCTCACCTCTTCCTTTGTGACCCCTAGTATATCAAGCCGTTAACAGTAGCAGGCGAACAACCAGCACGCCAGCGCCGCCGTGTGCTTTCCCACCACCCTTTCCCACGCTCTTAGTGGATCCGTCAGGAGGAAAAGTTAAGACAACCCTTTTTTATGACCTCACCAGTCAATTATCACTCACGCGCCCAGCCGCGAAAATTAGGTATACAGCAAGTGCTTATGGCCATAAAAATTCAACAAGAAACTAAAAAAAATCAGACACCACCTCCCTCCCAACCGATCATGCAGATCGCGATTGGTGCCATACCCGCAGGTAACTTGAATTCCGAGCCCACAGTGACGCATGAAACTTAACAGCCAACCATAGCTGCCTGCTAGGCTACTCATATGTACTCAAACTCCAAATGGACTTAAAACTCCTATTTACTCAGAACTCAAAATGTACTCAAAACTCAATATGTAATCAAACTCAAAATGTGCTCAAACTCAAAATGTACTCAGAACTCAAAATGGACTCAGAACTCAAAATGGACTCAAACTCAAAATGGACTCAAACTCAAAATGTACTCAGAACTCAAAATGAGCTCAAACTCAAATTGTACTCAGAACTCAAAATGAACTCAAACTCAAAATGGACTCAAACTCAAAATGTACTCAGAACTCAAAATGGACTCAAACTCAAAGTGTACTCAGAACTCAAAATGGACTCAAACTCAAAATGTACTCAGAACTCAAAATGGACTCAAACTCAAAGTGTACTCAGAACTCAAAATGGACTCAAACTCAAAATGTACTCAGAACTCAAAATGGACTCAAACTCAAAATGTACTCAGAACTCAAAATGGACTCAAACTCAAAATGTACTCAGAACTCAAAATGGACTCAAACTCAAAATGGACTCAAACTCAAAATGTACTCAGAACTCAAAATGGACTCAAACTCAAAATGTACTCAGAACTCAAAATGAACTCAAACTCAAAATGGACTCAAACTCAAAATGTACTCAGAACTCAAAATGGACTCAAACTCAAAGTGTACTCAGAACTCAAAATGGACTCAAACTCAAAATGTACTCAGAACTCAAAATGGACTCAAACTCAAAATGTACTCAGAACTCAAAATGGACTCAAACTCAAAGTGTACTCAGAACTCAAAATGGACTCAAACTCAAAATGTACTCAGAACTCAAAATGGACTCAAACTCAAAATGTACTCAGAACTCAAAATGGACTCAAACTCAATCGGACTCAAACTCAGTCGTGATCACTCGGCTCAAACTCACTCAAGCTCAAACTCACCATGCCACACTAGCCTCGCGCTCACTCAAACTCAAACTCACGCGTGAGTTTGAGTCCAAATGAGCCTGAGTGAGTGGCCTCATGAGTGAGTATGCCGACCTCTGTATATATATATATATATATATATATATATATATATATATATATATATATATATATATATATATATATATATATATATTTATTCATTTATTTAGGGAGCCAAGGAACTGAGATGATCAAGTAACGGAGGCCGGAGAAGCTCGAGCAGCCGAAGAAGCGGAAGAAGCCAGAACTGAACACGAGCGCGCTGGGCATGCTGCGCGCTTGATGCGTGGGGATTGTCCGTGGGGATTGTCCTGGTTAAGCTTGGATTTCGGCTTCAGCTTGAATCCCGTGACCTGGACCTCTCTTCTTCGTTACAATCATCCCCGGGTGACAAGGAGCCATCCTGGCGACTTCATGGCGATGGCGAGACTATGGGCTCATGGTGGGGCTTCAAACGGTTGGCATGGACATTCTCGCGGCCACGGCGACGAAGATCGTCAGACGGTGTGAGCGGCTCGACGACGTAGTTCACTGGTGATGCGCGCTCTGTGATGCGATACGGGCCATGATATTTGGCGAGGAACTTAGAAGACAGGCCAGGCGTTGTAAGCGGTATCCATAACTAAACAAGAGAGCCAGGGGGGAGAAAGGGGGCGGAGATGACCCCCCCTACGTCGTGTTGGTGCTTTTGGCGACTTAGTTCAGTGGACGTGAAGGAACGAGCTAACTGGCGACATTTTTCAGCGTGTCGCGCTATCTCGGAGACGGGCTTGCTTTCCCAGGCATCGTGGCTGTATGGGAGGATAGTGTCCATGGTTCATGAGGGCTCGCGTCCGTAAAGAAGAAAAAAGGGAGAAAACCCGGTGGTGGTTTGCGTTGCCGTATTATGCGTGAAAGGAAGCACGAACCGAAGCACCACGTCCCAGTTATCGGAAGCTATGTACATGGCAATCATGTCACCAAGCGTGCGATTGAATCGTTCCGTCAAACCATTGGTTTGCGGGTGGTAGGCAGTACACGTCCGGTGAACAATTTTGCATTCACTGAGAGGAGCTTCCAAAACTTCGGACAGAAAGACTCGTCCTCTATCGCTGAGAAGCTCCTTAGGGGAACCATGACGTAGGATGAAGTGATGAAGAAGGAACAGAGCGACGTCGCGTGCCGTAGCGCTGGGAAGCACGGACGTTTCCGCGTAGCGCGTAATGTCTACGGCGACGATAATCCACCTGTTTCCAGAAGGCGTGAAGGGTACGGGTCCGTAAAGGTCAATTCCAACCCGGTCAAAGGGGCGTGAAGGGCACGGTAGAGGTTGCAAGTCTGATTCAGGCTTTGGATGGGGTAGCTTGCGTCGTTGGCAGGCCTCACAACCACGGATGTACTTGCGCACAAAACTATACATTCCCCTCCAGTAATACCGCTGACAAAGCCTAGTGTAAGTTTTCAAGACGCCAGTATGGGCGGGTTGGGGGTCAGCGTGGAAAGCTGCACATATTTCGGCGTAGATGGCGTGGTATCACGAGCAGCCATTTCCTTCTGTCGGACATATAGTGGCGACGGTATAGAGGACCCTCCCGCACAGTGAAATGAGCTGCTTGTCGTCGTAGTGTTCGAGGTTGGGAGGTGGCCGTCGGAGCGGTAAGGCTGTTATAATGGAAGAGACCCAGGTGTCTTGTTGCTGGTGAAGGGTCAGGTCAGTAAGCGTGACCGCAGAGACGATGGACTCCAGTCAATCGGGGCACGCCGTCGAAGCCGGCAGAGGCGAGCGAGAGAGGGCATCGGCGTCAGAGTGTTTGCACCCTGATCTGTAAACGACGCGAATGTCGTATTCTTGAATCCGGAGGGCCCAACGTGCAAGCCGTCCCGTGGAGTCTTTGAGGGACGACAACCAACATAGAGCGTGGTGGTTGGTGACAACGTCGAATGTGCGACCGTATAAATAAGGCCGGAGTTTGCCCAAGGCCGAAACAATGGCCAAGCACTCGTTTCCCGGTACGGAATAATTGGACTCGGCTTTCGTGAGGGTCCGGCTGGCATACGCAACGACGTATTCCGGGTAAACAGAATTTCGCTGTGCGAGAACAGTACCGAGGCCTACACGACTGGCGTCCGTGTGCACTTCGGTAGGAGCGCTGGGGTCGTAGTGGCGCAAAATAGGTGGTGATGTCAACAAGCGCCGTAAAGTAGAAAAAGCCTCGTCACAGTCTGGCGACCACGAAGATATTCCATTGTCGCTGCCCAGTATTCTTGTTAGGGGCGCTATAATGGAAGCGAGATTTCGAACAAACCGGCGGAAATAAGAGCAGAGGCCAATGAAGCTGCGGAGGGCTTTAAGTGACGCCGGCTTGGGAAACTCTGCGACTGCCTGCAGCTTGTTTGGGTCAGGTAGAACGCCTTCCTTGGACACCACATGGCCTAAGATGGTCAATTTGCGTGCCCCGAAGCGACACTTTTTTAAGTTTAGCTGTAGTCCAGCGGCCGTAAGGCAGGTCAGGATTTGTTTGAGCCGGATGAGGTGTCTCGAAATCTGGAGAAAACACGACAACGTCGTCTAAATAACAGACACGTATTCCACTTGAGACCTCTTAAGATATTGTCCATCATCCGTTAAAATGTTGCGGGCGCGTTGCAAAGGCCAAACGACATTACATTAAACTCATATAAGCCGTCGGTAGTAACAAAGGCTGTTTTCGGTCGGTCAGATTCGGCCATCTGTACCGGCCATAGCCGGATCGCAAATCTAATGAAGAAAAAAACTGAGCACCATGCAAACAGCCAAGGGCATCGTCAATGCGGGGCCAAGGGTAGACGTCTTTGCGGGTCACCTTGTTAAGCCTCCGATTGTAAACGCAAAAACGTATGGAGCCGTCTTTTTTAGTGACGAGCACTACCGGCTATGACCACGGGATTTGCGACGGTCGGATGACACCTCGCCGGAGCATGTCTTCCACTTGCTCACCAATGACGCGGCGTTCAGATAGTGATACTCGATATGGACGCTGGCGCAAAGGTGGCTGTGCGCCAGTGTCGATGTGATGGGCAGCAGTTGACGTACGGCCCAATGCAGTTTGGTTCGAGTCAAAGGAAGAATGGAATGCGCTCAGCAGTGCGAGCAATTGTGTGCGCTGCGTTAAGGTCAAGCTGCTGCACAATGAAGAGGCGAAAGCGTCGGCCGGTAGCGGATGGGCATGGGAGGACAGAGTGGTGAGAGCGTTGATGTCCAGGGCAGATGTACTTTCGTCATCGTCTAAGCAGAGAATGGAGGCTATGGGTTCAATATTGTCGAGGGATTCGCCGTGCAGCAAACTGAAAGGGCAGGGTGTCGGATTCATAATCCACATCGATGTGCAGCCAGACTGGAGCTCCAAAACGGCAAAAGGAAGGGGTAGCTTTTTACGGCTGAGGAATACTTCGGAAGGAGTAAACAGAACCGTGTCATCAGAGATAGCGTAGAAAGACAGAGGTACAAGAAAAGAGCTGTACGGCGGGATATGAGCGTCTTCGGAGATGATGATTTTGTCGAGGGAAGAGGACGAACCGGAAACATCGCACAAAGTCTCATCATATTGAGCAGATAACTCGACCTCGGCACGGGCACAATCGATGATCGCGTGATGGCAAGACAGGAAATACCAGCCCAGAATAATGTCGTGGGAACACGAGGCCAGGACGACGAGCTCAATGGGGTAAATGACATTTTGAATAACTACACGCGCTGTACACGTCGCAAAAGGTTTAACTTGTTCAGCGCTTGCGGTACGAAGCAAAAGGCCTGTGAGGGGTGTGGTAACTTTTTGCAATGAGCGACAAAGTTTTTCACTTACCACAGAAATAGCGGCTCCTGTATCTGCGAGTGCGACTGTGCGTATACCATCAATTGGTACGTCGATAACATTTCTTGGGGGCGGACGAGGTCCCGTGCATTTCGACGGGTGCGCAGTTCGTGCCTCGTGAACTGCGCACGTTAGTTTCCCTCTTGGACGTCTTCGGGCGGCGACGCATGGGCGACAGCGAGCGGCGGCGCGGTGACTGTGAACGGCGGCTGGCGTCAACAGCACGGGTGGACGAAAACCGATCAGGAGTTGGACCATGATGTGCGTCACGATGAAGCGGCGGCGGCTCATAGGTCGGCATGGAATGGGGTGGGTAGGCAGCGGCACGAAGTGCGTCGGGACGAGGTGGCGGCATACGGTGGCAATAACGTGCAACATGGCCCGGTATGCGGCAGGCGAAGCAGATAAGCCGGTTGTCAGGTGTTCGCCAAGGAGTGGCGACTGGCGGCATCATCTGAGAAGAAGGCGGTGATAACGTTGGGCCAACACCACGAATTGTGGACAACTGGCGCGGAGCTCGGGCCGATGATTGAGCGTAAGTGAGTGGTGCGGTGACTTGAGCAGAAAGTTCAGTTGTCGGAAGCGCTTCGGCGACTTGCTCCTTAATGACAGTTTGAAGAGCAGGAGCTAGAGGTGATGATGTCTCCTGAACGTGGGGCACGCAAGAAATTTGGCGCGCCACCTCTTCGCGCACAAAATCTTGTATTTTTGCCCAAAGGAAAGGGCTTTCCGAAGGTAGAGCAAGGCCACACACGGTATTCACTGGTCCCAAAGATTGACGGGCCACGATCCGGTGCCTGCGCAGTTCGTCGTAGCTCTGGCACAGACTTACAACTTGACTCACCGTGGTCGGATCTTTCGCAATGAGCATCTGAAAAGCACCGTCGTCGATGCCTTCCAAGATGTGCCGAATCTTCTCAGCGTCAGTCATTGTGGGGTCGACCCGCCTACACAAGTCCACGACGTCTTCGATGTAGCTGGTGAAATTTTCTCCCAGCTGCTGTGCTCGTCCGCGGAGGCGCTGCTCGGCGAGAATTTTACGCTCGGCAGGGCGATCAAAAACTTCTAAAAAGCGCGTTTTGAAGTCCGCCCAGGTATTAATGCGGGTCTTGTTGTTGTACCACAGCTCTGCGACCTCCTTGAGGGAAAAACTCGCGTTGTTGAGTTTCATCAGGTCTTCCCATCTGTTGCAGTTTCTGGCGCGCTCGTATGACGAAAGCCAATCGCCAGCGTCATAGTCGCCAGTGCCGCTGAACTTGGCAGGATCCCGCTACCGGAGCACGCCAGAGCAGATCACAGGCGAGGGCGTCGGCTGGGGTTGAGTGGCGTTGTCGTTACCGGGCGTGCTTGGTGTTGGAAGCCGCCGATTGCGAAGTTCCAGGGTGATGGCAGCTGAGCTCTAACCCGCACACTCCACCAAAATGTATTGGGGTCTATTTCGAGAGCCAACCCAGTCTAAAATCACAACAGAAATATCGGAAAAACCTAACAAGAATTCCTGTCGTACGACAAAAAACTTTGTTGTGACAGCAGAAGTCCTGTTGTTACGACAAAGCCATCTCTTGTTACGACACACATTTCTATCGTAACAATAAAGTCAATTTTCTCAACGACAAACATTCCCGTAGTCCCCCCAGAACTGCCATTTACACTACAGTTCACAATGGGAAATAAAATTCAAACCTTGGGCAACTACTGATGGTACGAGAGCGAGCCACGACTCTCGCCGCGCGTGTACGTTATCAGTCACTTCACAGGGAAGCGATACCTTCCATAGTACAGGGGTTTATTACGCGGACAACCACGATACAAACACTACACGGCACTACGCACCTAGCCCCTGGGCCATACACCCGTCAGCGTGTGCCCTGCCCGTAGTCGGGCAGCAGTTAGCGTCCGCCGGCGTTGGCCGGCCGCAACGCTCGCTCTCATAGGGGAAGGGGGCTCTCTGTGGCCGCTACACATTTCAAGCCACTGGACTCGACCGGGCGGCATTGGCGCTCGTCCGCTGACCTCAGACGGCGCAAGCCGTCACAGCGCGGACGCGGGAGCAACAAGGAGTGGAATATGCCCGCGGAGACTCGCCAGGCATCCTCGATAAACGCACTGCCGCAAATCAAGGCACGCGCAAAGCGACACGGCGGGTGCCGTGACCCACGGAAGTGGGAAAGAACGGCCAATGCAAGAAACGGCCAAAAGTGGCCGAAAGGGGCATTTACGTACCGTGTGATCGCTGCGCGTCTAAAGGGCGGTCTAACCTCCTTGGGTCTCCCCCGGGGTGTCTCCTGCGCGCATCCCCCGTTGCCTCGTAGGGAGAGGAGGGAGGCGCGCTTGATCGCCCTCGCCCAAGCAAGGAGGAGGACGTCGTTAGCGCCTCCTCGCTCCGATTGGAGCTTAGCCCCACAATATATATATATATATACATATATATATATATATATATATATATATATATATATATATATATATATATATATATATATATATATATATATATATATATATATATATATATATATATATATATATATATATATATATATATATATATATATATATATATATATATATATATGACAGAAAATAAGGTTTGGTAGTCAAGAAAACCTCGGAAAGCAATGGGGAGGTTGTGGTGGGTCATAGAAGCAGATGAAAAAATTTTTGAGTCAGAAAGAAAGTGGTGAAAAAATGCCCGCCGGGTGGGATCCGAACCCACGACCTCCAGAATACCGGTCTGGTGCGATAACCACTACGCTACCGGCGGGGCTGTTTCCCCACCACTTTCTCGGGTATTTATGTGAAGGTATTTTTTGTTCCCTGCACTTGGAGGTGGTAGCCAGCGCCACTCGGACTACTCGGGGTGAAGGGGACCTTCTTTTTAACACCCGGGCCGTGAGTCGAGTGTCTACGACATGTCGAGAGTGGTCGACATATGTATATAGTATATATATTGCCGTCGGTGACGACGAAGAACTGGTTGAGTGCGCGTGTTCTCGGATCATTGCCATTCAGAGCTCTGCACTCGCGCTTGGAACCCTGTGCTTGAGCTCTCCCGAAAAGGTTCCGGCTGCCCCTACTCATTTAGTCTTTACCTTCAAGGACCCCGGCTCGACAACTGCGGGCTTAAAGCACGCGAGAATATATGTTGTAAGAGATACTTCTCCTGTCGTTGCAGGTTTTTGAATTAACCCAGAAGAAGCACTTATTTTGTTCGTTCAACTGTTTATTCACACTTCTCGTTGGAGCCAATTCGAGCAGTCGCCGAAGCGATGCTCGTCCGTGGGCCCCTCCGAGTCGTTCTCTTGCTTTCCGCTTTCGCGGTCACCAAGAGCCCGGCCGCTCCCTCGCTTCCCCGAATTCCGCGAGCGGCCCCTCCCTCCAGTCGTGGTGTCCCGTTACTGCCAGAGGCGCCTCTTAATGGCTTTTCCTTTCCTGCGCCCGGCCGTTCTGTCGTCCCTCTGTGGTCTCTCTCCACGACTGGACGGAAGGTCCGCGCACAGTTCTAACAATATATATCAGGTTGTCGAACCGGAACCGAACCGAAAACTGGAACCGAACCAGTATTTTTTGCTGATCTAAACCCGAACCCGAACCTTTATTTTTTGACCTCGCTGAACCCGAACCGGAACTGAACCGAAAAAATAAATAACAGTTACCGGTTCACGAAGGAACGGTTCGACCAGCTCTTGTTGATAGTGCGTGCTTAATGTCATTTGGGGCTTTTTTTTTTCGTGCAAGGTCAACTTCGTAACCTCTCGCGCACTTTTCGTCTTCGGGGCAATCATAACCCTGCCAACGCTCTATACGTGGTTACAACATGGGTAAGGGTATCGGCAGCAATGTTGCAATGGTACGCTGCTGCTGCCCGCGTGTGCAGGGTGTAATGCTGACCGAAACAAATAACACACTTTCGGCATCCTGCAGACGATATAAAACATCGGCTTCTGACCAAATAAAATCTCTCTCTCTCTCTCTCTCTCTCTCTCTCTCTCTCTCTCTCTCTCTCTCTCTCTCTCTCTCTCTCTCTCTCTCTCTCTCTCTCTCTCTATCTATCTATCTATCTATCTATCTCTCTCTCTGCCCTTACCTCGCTTCGACTGCATTGAATCAGGCCGCGGGAGTATTGCACTGCGCAACGGCGAAGGCCCACACCTTGAACGTGCCTCCTTGCTGCGTTAGGTTGAAAGGTCGCACACCTGGAAAGAGTATACTTGACTAGTGTTATCCGCAGGAGTGGTTCAGTGGCTAATCCGCCAGCAATGATGCGTGTTCGATCACCGCTCCCGGCGTTCGTTGACAAAAAACGAAAACATCTATGTGTCATTATTTGGACTCTCGTTTATAATTCTCAGGTGGTCAAATTATTTCTGCATTCCTGCAATATACGGTGCGGCTCATAACAGAAAAGTACGTTCGAAGCATCAAACGCGCCAAAATTTTATTCCAAATGTATTAGTGTTTCAGAGGAAAACCCAAAAAGAAACCCAAACGAAAAAATATTATTCCGCGCAGAGTTAATACACGCAAAATGCTTGCTCGTTTTCGCTGTCTTCGGCAATCGCGTAAGCACTAAACCAAGAGGTATATTTTTCTGTAGACGTCCTTTCCTTTCTCCTATGTTTGACATAACCACACTGTTCAGCACTGCAAAGGCAGCGAATGCCGTGGTGCCTGGTATAATCGTTAGTTTCTGAAAACGAGTAGAGTGGACAAGATTCTACCGGATATATCTCGTCTTACGTTGACGTCAGGAGTTTGTTACAAACCGCTGTAGTATGTCACAGCAATACAGCTGACGAGGTCGTTCTTCGTACTGTGTAGCTACGAAAGTATTCAAGTAACGCGACATGTTTTAGAAGCGTGTGGAAAAAAACAACTTTGGCTTCGATTTGCGAAAGTTGGAAAAAAAAAATCTGAGGTGTTATTTTTTGATACTGGCCTTAAAATTACAGAAAAAATTCCCGACTTACCTGCAATAAACTGCATCTCAAATCGAACAGCTCTTGCTACGTAAACTAAAGCTGGCATAGAGAAGAAAGGATGGCGTGGCGGAAAAATAATACTAAAAAAATTGAACTCCGTGCTTCTTTAAAGGGAGAAAGCAGAACCGACATTTCGGCTATTAAAGACGTAGACTTTCTTGGGCTTCTTGAGCGCGAAAATTTTGGAATGTCTGTATGTCTGTCTGTCTTGAAAGGATCAATTTATTACCAAAAAATCCTGGTATCAATGATACAACGTAACAACCAGAAACAATTAAACTAGTGCAGCGCCGGTTGCTACAAAACCAATAGAGCGCGAAGGCTGCAAGTAACACACACTTACAGAAACACATAAACAGCTTCAAGTTGATTGTAGACAAAAGATTAACATACAAACAATTTAGAGTTGCTTACAACCAAAAGATTAACATACGAGGTAAACAATAATACCAAAACATTCGCTTCAAGAATGCCGCAATATACAGAACAGGTTTGGTTTCATGTCACAGCGGGTACTGTACCACACTAACACGCAATTCTAACACCAAAATTACTCCCACCTCCCCTCGCGGGAACCCCTGTGTAGATGCGACGCATAGGGGGTTCCGTTGTTGTTTCCGTTAGGTTGATTCTCCCGTCGCGTGAAACGTGCCGTGAACCCCCTGCCGCGGCTATGACGCAATGTGACGCGGCTATGACGCAACACAATCCAACACAATCCACTTTAATCCAATCCAATCCAACCCAATCCAATCCAATCCAAGCCAAGCCAAGCCAAGCCAATCCAATCGAATCCAATCCAATGCCCCTCGCGAGAGAGTGTTCGCTATCGGAGAGGAGAGGGGGTGAGCGGCGGAGAGCGCAGCTCGCGCGGCGAGGAGAAGGGGGGAGGGGTGCGGACGGACAACAACGCCGTATGGAGGGACAAGGCGAGTGAATGAGATGTAGTCGCATCTAAAATCACTTGTTACAACGACAATCCCTAAGGACACAGGTCTGGAAAACTGGCATGAATAATAACCCTTTTGTTCGAAACCTCAATAAACCGGGTAGACCAATGTATCATTGTCTGTCTGTTACCGTCTGTAACTCGATTCAGCCACCCGGCAAAAGTGAAACAGTAAATTAACAATAGGTTTATATACCCATAGCCAAATCTAAACGTCTAGGTCCGGTGGCAATACTCATACTTGTCAACATTGTTGAACAAGAAGAAAAGATAGCGCAAATATGAGGCAAAAACAGCACACCAGAAGTGATATTTCCCGTGTTCCTTTATAACAACTTCATGGATGGTTGATTTTTGCGATAGCAAATGAAAAAAATTGGCTGCGTATCTGCTCCTTCCGTTGCAAATGCCAACAAAAGACGATAGTCTTTATCGGCGTTTGCGGAGTAAATACCTCCCTTCGCTTTCCCGCTCACCTCTCATGTTGTTCCTCTTGCGTCGCGCTCCTCCCAAGGTAAAGACGCCAAACGTTTGCTTAAATCATTTTAAATTTCCCGCGTTCCACTGCTCCAAACCGGGTGTCTCGATGCGAACGCTGCCGTACGGCGAAGACGCGCGTTAATCGAGGCGCCCTACTTCAACGTTTATAGAACCGCGTTTCCCTACTCCAAGTGCGTTGCAAGCAGAACGTGGAACCTATCTAGTGGAACCTTGCGTAACTGTTGCCGGTTGATTTTTTAAAATGACGCCAGAAGCTATAGTGGCGCGGGCGACAGCAGGCGACGGCGGAGTGAATTCTTTTTCTGCAGTTGATGAAGTATTTAATTTCGCAAAAGTCAAGCATGTTTGATTTTTTTATAAAGGAACACTGCAAATATCACTTCTGTATTGATTTGTTGTCTCATATTTGCGTAATGTCTTGTTCTTCTTCAACAATGTTGACAAGTATGAACATTACACCGGACATAGACGGGTAGATTTAGCTGTGACTATATAAGACTATTGCGCAGGCATTGTTTTGCTTTGGCCGGGTGGCTGAATCGAGTCACAGAAAGACAGACGGACAGACAAACAGACAGACAGACATACAGACAGACCAAAATTTCTGGGTTTAAGTAGCCCAAGTAAGACTATCGTCTTTAATACTGCATCCACTGCCTAAAAACTCACTCCATCGCCTGCTGTCGCCCGCGCCGCTATAGCTTCTAGCGATATTTATGAAATCAAACGGAAACAGCTACGAAAGGTTCCACAAGATAGTTTCCACGTTCTGCTTGGAACGCACATGGAGTATACGGCAACGTGGTTCTATAAACGTGGAAGCAGGGCGCCTCGATTCACGCGCGTCTCCGCTGTACGCCAGCGCTGGCATCGAGCACCCGGCCTTCAGCAGTGAAACGCGGTAAGTTTAACTTGAGCAAACCTCTAGCGCGTGTACCTTGGGAGGAGCGCGATGGGTGAGGAACAGCATGATAGGTGAGCGGGAAAGGGAAGGGAGGCATTTACTTGGTAAATGTTGACGAAGGACTATCGTCTTTCGTGGAATTTGCAAGGAAAGGAGCAGATGCACGGCCAATTTTTTTTTTAAAGAACGCGTCATGTTCGTAATTTTTACTAAAGTACGATCCTTCTGGAAACCAAAAATAAATTTGTTGGGTAATTTAGAGTTATGCAATATTTTACCGGGAAAAAAATCTGCGACGATAACTGCAGTAGCTTGTGTTTTAAGGAGGTGAAAAGTTGGAATTTCGCGTGATTCATCCAACGCACGCTTGTGACCTGAGCCGGCAGGCTATGACTTTTTTTTTGAAAGGGAAAGATTTTTTTAACATTTAAAACAGCTGTTTTAACAGCGTAGCTCGCCGTTGCAGGAAAAAAATACCTAGAAAATGCGGAGCGCTCGTAGGCGTGTGTCTCGCGGCGACCGCCAAGCGTTCTCGGCACGCGCAGTGGCTTTAGCAAAAAAAAAAAAAAAAAAAAAACTACTGCAGCGTTGTCGTCGAGCGCTACCGCGCATGTATTGCTTGGCATGAGGAGCAATATGATAGTGATGCATATGACGATGGCTACTACTAGCTCAGTGCAAAGCAACAAGGAACATTTAAATAAACAATTTCAAACTTGTACAAATGCGTGGTGATGTGTTCTTCAATGCTTACCATATAGAAATCAAGCAGCGTCGCTATGATTGGAGCCTTGCGCGACATAGTGCAAACTTCGCCAGTTCAGCTGGTGGAAGTCTACAATTAATGCTGAGGATGACTTTGCATTCACCACTCGCCACGAAGAAGGCGACGACATCTTCGATGAATATGACGACAATTACTATGCACCGCAACTATGCAAATAAACAATAATACTGAAACTTAACTATGTGTCCGGTAATGCGCACCTACTACAGCTTCTCCATTCAAGTCTTGCGCTTTAGTGCAAGCTTCCCTGAACTTTTTTCCTGCAAACCTTAGATATCTTATTCTTCTTGCGCAAGAAGCTGCGTAGGAATGATTCGTCCGAATTAAAAATTTTGAAGCCCCCCCCCTTGTCCCACCTCCTGTGAAATCACTTCAAACTATGGCTGGGCCACGGTTAAAAATTTTAAGGGGATGAATCGGCAGTCTTTAATTGGGTAAATGATCCATTAGTGGGTTGCATCGGTTTAACATAAAAATGACAAAAAAATCACGTTATAAATATAGCCTTAACTGTAACAAATATCAATATGCTCCGCGTCATGTTCACACACATTCCAGATGAGGGGAGCATATCTTCATCATGGCACTGATGCGGGCGAAACGCTTATCACTTAGTTGAATATTCGCACAATTTCTGGAATCAGGATGATCAGCCCTCGCCGTGATTTCCGGCGGCGCCAAATAATAGTGGTTTAACTACGCGAGAGTTATTTTATAGACGGTAAAATGGTGTGCGTGACTGCTCGCCATTTCTGTACCCTGTATATTTGCATTAGGAGCGATTTTCCCGTCTGCCTTGAATATCAGCTTGGGGTTTTGATCACTACCATCACTGTACATACTTGCATCGTTTTCTGTTATGACGTAAGGCAGGTTATTTGAACACGAACATGATCCTCGACACGCTTGCCCACAATTTCAACATGGAAGTCTTGTTTCATTTTGCTCATACGATTTCAACTGATTAACCGGTTAAAAAGACTAATTTCGACTAAAGTGTTAATCGATTCATCGGAAGGTGAATCGATCAATAGCCCACCCCCTACTTCAAACTAATCCTTATATAGGGTGACATACGGGCTGGGCAAAAAAAGGGCTACTGATCGCACTACTTCAGCTATTTTCCGTAATATCTGTCGCAATTGCTGAAAGTTGTGTTAGAAAATGCACCACTGTCATTGGGGAAAAGCAATATTTTGAGTTTTTGTTAGTATTTTGCCTTTATGCTCACTACATACTAATAAATATTTTTCTCGTGTCGCTTATAATTAAACTTGTCGAACCGGTTCGTGAACCAGTTTGAAGCTAATGCCGCCAATTTCGTATCAAATGGGCAGTACAAGTGCACCGGCTTGGTGCCGCCACGTTGACACTGGAGTCGTTTCAGTACCGTCTTTGAACGGAATGTGTGATGGCAGCCGAGAGCTCGTCGAACCGAGAGCTCGTCGTCTGATGATAGAAATGTCCGCGTTTTCGGGGTCTTGCGACAAGCCGGGGATGACATCTCAGAAGGCGTGACTGAAAATCTTGGCTATGGTTGCCTATTCGGGAGCGCCGTATGATTCGGAAATATCGAACACCTGCATTCGTATCGAAGCGAATAACAAATAGAGAGCTATTTGATCGAATATTCGACAACACCGAATATTCGCCCATTCCTAGTTGACATTACTCCGCCGCCAAGGAAAATAAACTGCTCCTCGGAGCAGAGGTGTAACGCGCCAATATTTTTCAAAGGTGTGTTTCCACGGAAAAACAACAAAGAAAAGGCACCTCACGTGGTTTTAAGTTATTGCACGCAAAATAAGCAAAGTCGAATCAGCGAAACACCAAAAGGTAGATATTCGTCTAGACGCACCCTTTTCTTTGTCCGACATTTCACAATCAAACATGTCATCAATGCAACGGAAGCGAGGGCCATGGTTTATGGAATAATTGCCGTTTTTTTTTATTATGGTAGAGCAGACAAGTTCGCGTGTTTACCAATTACAAATAATAATAGATAGAGCAGGGAAAACTGTTAGCGTGTGGGGCGAACTTGAACCTTTTGCAAGAAACTGTATCCATCAATCTATCAGACGATACATGTATTTCGTCTTGGAAGGAAAAACGGCGCTAAAAAGTAGATAACGCATGCAGAAAAGAAGGCCGGTCCCACACTGTCCCATTTGCCCAGCGCTCGTCGTTTCTGTTTGTTGTGCAGTTTTCAGCTCTGATATATTTTGGGAGGTGCACTTTTATTGACTGCGCAACTCTATACTCTTCCGCTACTGCTATTCGTTCTGGAGGGGGAGTACTGCTGTCGACGAATTAAGGAGCGTCTCCCCCCCAAAATTCAATCTCGTGCTTCGCGCGTCCAATTACCCTTTCAGTTCGTAATTGCAGAATCTGTATTAAGATTTCTCAATATAGCGGACAGAACGATAGCCGGTGGTCAGGCGGAATGATGCCATATTCATTGTGACGCACACACCCGTGATAGAAAACGCAAAATGCATTCCAGTGATCAGATCAATAATACAATGACTACAGCTTAAGCAACGCTCACACTTAACAAAATTTTGTCTTACACCCTCGAGGAGGTGACAGCTGCTTACAAATTAGTCTAGGTGATCAAATGACTGAATTCATTGGTAGCATTTACGTGGCTGGTGTGGGATTTTTTTCTTTTTATGTTACAACTGATTGTACTGCGCTGGTATTAAACGCTGGTATTTAAACGCGCCCGCACGCAGGACTAACCCTAGGGTTTTACGGTTAGCGTGAAGGAATATTCCGTAGCGAGGATTGCGATTTCAGCTAAGGAGGAAAGCGTAGAAAATATATCCTACCGTCATTTCTCATGGCGGTGGCTTCATGTAGTCCCTACGACAACACAAGGTGGGGACGGGAAAGTAGCTGGTAAATCATCACTACTTCATCTATTTTCGTAATATCTCGCCCATTTGTTTAAAGTTCGCTTTGAAATTGCACCATTGTTATTGGGAACCCGAATCATTTAAATTTTTTGTATTTTTTCTTTACTGTCGTTATAAACTATTAAGTCTTTTATCTCAATTATCTGATGATACAACTCGTCGAACCTGTTCGCGAACCGCTTCAGTACCTGATCTAGTCGAATCGGAACTGAACCGTAACGAAATGAATTTGCCCGAACCCGAACCGTAGCCGAACAGGTACAGTTTTCGGTTCGACACCGAATATATATATATATATATATATATATATATATATATATATATATATATATATATATATATATATATATATATATATATATAGCGAATCAGAATAGGAAATGAGGGGCTCGTTGAAAATAACACCGAAATAAGGGTTGGCAGTCGAGAAAACCTCGGAAAGCAAAGGGGAGGATGTGGTAGATCATTGAAACAGATTAAGAATTTGGAAAGAAAGAAAGAAAGTGAAGAAAAAATGCCCGCCAGGTGGGATCCGAACCCACGACCTCCAGAATACCGGTCTGGTGCGATAACCACTACGCTACCGGCGGGGCGATTTTCCCATTCACTTTCTGGGGTATTTATGTTAGGTATGTTTGTTTCCTGTGCTTGGGGGTGGTAGCCAGCGCCATTCGGACTAATCGGGGTGAAGGGGACCTTCTTTTTAACCCCCGGGTCGTGACTCGAGTGTCTACGACATGTCCAGAGTGGTCGACCAGCTTTGAACCCTCTTAAGCTCCCTTTGGCAACAAGACTGCCAGAACAGAGGCCCTCGCTATGCATGTAGCGAATCAGAATAGGCAATGAGGGGCTCGTTGAAAATAACACAGAAATAAGGGTTGGCAGTCGAGAAAACCTCGGAAAGCAAAGGGGAGGATGTGGTAGATCATTGAAACAGATTAAGAATTTGGAAAGAAAGAAAGAAAGTGAAGAAAAAATGCCCGCCAGGTGGGATCCGAACCCACGACCTCCAGAATACCGGTCTGGTGCGATAACCACTACGCTACCGGCGGGGCGATTTTCCCATTCACTTTCTGGGGTATTTATGTTAGGTATGTTTGTTTCCTGTGCTTGGGGGTGGTAGCCAGCGCCATTCGGACTAATCGGGGTGAAGGGGACCTTCTTTTTAACCCCCGGGTCGTGACTCGAGTGTCTACGACATGTCCAGAGTGGTCGACCAGCTTTGAACCCTCTTAAGCTCCCTTTGGCAACAAGACTGCCAGAACAGAGGCCCTCGCTATGCATGTAGCGAATCAGAATAGGAAATGAGGGGCTCGTTGAAAATAACACAGAAATAAGGGTTGGCAGTCGAGAAAACCTCGGAAAGCAAAGGGGAGGATGTGGTAGATCATTGAAACAGATTAAGAATTTGGAAAGAAAGAAAGAAAGTGAAGAAAAAATGCCCGCCAGGTGGGATCCGAACCCACGACCTCCAGAATACCGGTCTGGTGCGATAACCACTACGCTACCGGCGGGGCGATTTTCCCATTCACTTTCTGGGGTATTTATGTTAGGTATGTTTGTTTCCTGTGCTTGGGGGTGGTAGCCAGCGCCATTCGGACTAATCGGGGTGAAGGGGACCTTCTTTTTAACCCCCGGGTCGTGACTCGAGTGTCTACGACATGTCCAGAGTGGTCGACCAGCTTTGAACCCTCTTAAGCTCCCTTTGGCAACAAGACTGCCAGAACAGAGGCCCTCGCTATGCATGTAGCGAATCAGAATAGGAAATGAGGGGCTCGTTGAAAATAACACAGAAATAAGGGTTGGCAGTCGAGAAAACCTCGGAAAGCAAAGGGGAGGATGTGGTAGATCATTGAAACAGATTAAGAATTTGGAAAGAAAGAAAGAAAGTGAAGAAAAAAATGCCCGCCAGGTGGGATCCGAACCCACGATCTCCAGAATACCGGTCTGGTGCGATAACCACTACGCTACCGGCGGGGCGATTTTCCCATTCACTTTCTGGGGTATTTATGTTAGGTATGTTTGATTCCTGTGCTTGGGGGTGGTAGCCAGCGCCATTCGGACTAATCGGGGTGAAGGGGACCTTCTTTTTAACCCCCGGGTCGTGACTCGAGTGTCTACGACATGTCCAGAGTGGTCGACCAGCTTTGAACCCTCTTAAGCTCCCTTTGGCAACAAGACTGCCAGAACAGAGGCCCTCGCTATGCATGTAGCGAATCAGAATAGGAAATGAGGGGCTCGTTGAAAATAACACAGAAATAAGGGTTGGCAGTCGAGAAAACCTCGGAAAGCAAAGGGGAGGATGTGGTAGATCATTGAAACAGATTAAGAATTTGGAAAGAAAGAAAGAAAGTGAGGAAAAAATGCCCGCCAGGTGGGATCCGAACCCACGACCTCCAGAATACCGGTCTGGTGCGATAACCACTACGCTACCGGCGGGGCGATTTTCCCATTCACTTTCTGGGGTATTTATGTTAGGTATGTTTGTTTCCTGTGCTTGGGGGTGGTAGCCAGCGCCATTCGGACTAATCGGGGTGAAGGGGACCTTCTTTTTAACCCCCGGGTCGTGACTCGAGTGTCTACGACATGTCCAGAGTGGTCGACCAGCTTTGAACCCTCTTAAGCTCCCTTTGGCAACAAGACTGCCAGAACAGAGGCCCTCGCTATGCATGTAGCGAATCAGAATAGGAAATGAGGGGCTCGTTGAAAATAACACAGAAATAAGGGTTGGCAGTCGAGAAAACCTCGGAAAGCAAAGGGGAGGATGTGGTAGATCATTGAAACAGATTAAGAATTTGGAAAGAAAGAAAGAAAGTGAAGATTTTTTCTTCACTTTCTTTCTTTCTTTCCAAATTCTTAATCTGTTTCAATGATCTACCACATCCTCCCCTTTGCTTTCCGAGGTTTTCTCGACTGCCAACCCTTATTTCTGTCTTATTTTCAACGAGCCCCTCATTTCCTATTCTGATTCGCTACATGCATAGCGAGGGCCTCTGTTCTGGCAGTCTTGTTGCCAAAGGGAGCTTAAGAGGGTTCAAAGCTGGTCGACCACTCTGGACATGTCGTAGACACTCGAGTCACGACCCGGGGGTTAAAAAGAAGGTCCCCTTCACCCCGATTAGTCCGAATGGCGCTGGCTACCACCCCCAAGCACAGGAAACAAATATACCTAACATAAATACCCCAGAAAGTGAATGGGAAAATCGCCCCGCCGGTAGCGTAGTGGTTATCGCACCAGACCGGTATTCTGGAGGTCGTGGGTTCGGATCCCACCTGGCGGGCATTTTTTCTTCACTTTCTTTCTTTCTTTCCAAATTCTTAATCTGTTTCAATGATCTACCACATCCTCCCCTTTGCTTTCCGAGGTTTTCTCGACTGCCAACCCTTATTTCTGTGTTATTTTCAACGAGCCCCTCATTTCCTATTCTGATTCGCTACATGCATAGCGAGGGCCTCTGTTCTGGCAGTCTTGTTGCCAAAGGGAGCTTAAGAGGGTTCAAAGCTGGTCGACCACACTGGACATGTCGTAGACACTCGAGTCACGACCCGGGGGTTAAAAAGAAGGTCCCCTTCACCCCGATTAGTCCGAATGGCGCTGGCTACCACCCCCAAGCACAGGAAACAAACATACCTAACATAAATACCCCAGAAAGTGAATGGGAAAATCGCCCCGCCGGTAGCGTAGTGGTTATCGCACCAGACCGGTATTCTGGAGGTCGTGGGTTCGGATCCCACCTGGCGGGCATTTTTTCTTCACTTTCTTTCTTTCTTTCCAAATTCTTAATCTGTTTCAATGATCTACCACATCCTCCCCTTTGCTTTCCGAGGTTTTCTCGACTGCCAACCCTTATTTCTGTGTTATTTTCAACGAGCCCCTCATTTCCTATTCTGATTCGCTACATGCATAGCGAGGGCCTCTGTTCTGGCAGTCTTGTTGCCAAAGGGAGCTTAAGAGGGTTCAAAGCTGGTCAACCACTCTGGACATGTCGTAGACACTCGAGTCACGACCCGGGGGTTAAAAAGAAGGTCCCCTTCACCCCGATTAGTCCGAATGGCGCTGGCTACCACCCCCAAGCACAGGAAACAAACATACCTAACATAAATACCCCAGAAAGTGAATGGGAAAATCGCCCCGCCGGTAGCGTAGTGGTTATCGCACCAGACCGGTATTCTGGAGGTCGTGGGTTCGGATCCCACCTGGCGGGCATTTTTTCTTCACTTTCTTTCTTTCTTTCCAAATTCTTAATCTGTTTCAATGATCTACCACATCCTCCCCTTTGCTTTCCGAGGTTTTCTCGACTGCCAACCCTTATTTCTGTGTTATTTTCAACGAGCCCCTCATTTCCTATTCTGATTCGCTACATGCATAGCGAGGGCCTCTGTTCTGGCAGTCTTGTTGCCAAAGAGAGCTTAAGAGGGTTCAAAGCTGGTCAACCACTCTGGACATGTCGTAGACACTCGAGTCACGACCCGGGGGTTAAAAAGAAGGTCCCCTTCACCCCGATTAGTCCGAATGGCGCTGGCTACCACCCCCAAGCACAGGAAACAAACATACCTAACATAAATACCCCAGAAAGTGAATGGGAAAATCGCCCCGCCGGTAGCGTAGTGGTTATCGCACCAGACCGGTATTCTGGAGGTCGTGGGTTCGGATCCCACCTGGCGGGCATTTTTTCTTCACTTTCTTTCTTTCTTTCCAAATTCTTAATCTGTTTCAATGATCTACCACATCCTCCCCTTTGCTTTCCGAGGTTTTCTCGACTGCCAACCCTTATTTCTGTGTTATTTTCAACGAGCCCCTCATTTCCTATTCTGATTCGCTACATGCATAGCGAGGGTCTCTGTTCTGGCAGTCTTGTTGCCAAAGGGAGCTTAAGAGGGTTCAAAGCTGGTCGACCACTCTGGACATGTCGTAGACACTCGAGTCACGACCCGGGGGTTAAAAAGAAGGTCCCCTTCACCCCGATTAGTCCGAATGGCGCTGGCTACCACCCCCAAGCACAGGAAACAAATATACCTAACATAAATACCCCAGAAAGTGAATGGGAAAATCGCCCCGCCGGTAGCGTAGTGGTTATCGCACCAGACCGGTATTCTGGAGGTCGTGGGTTCGGATCCCACCTGGCGGACATTTTTTCTTCACTTTCTTTCTTTCTTTCCAAATTCTTAATCTGTTTCAATGATCTACCACATCCTCCCCTTTGCTTTCCGAGGTTTTCTCGACTGCCAACCCTTATTTCTGTGTTATTTTCAACGAGCCCCTCATTTCCTATTCTGATTCGCTACATGCATAGCGAGGGCCTCTGTTCTGGCAGTCTTGTTGCCAAAGGGAGCTTAAGAGGGTTCAAAGCTGGTCGACCACTCTGGACATGTCGTAGACACTCGAGTCACGACCCGGGGGTTAAAAAGAAGGTCCCCTTCACCCCGATTAGTCCGAATGGCGCTGGCTACCACCCCCAAGCACAGGAAACAAACATACCTAACATAAATACCCCAGAAAGTGAATGGGAAAATCGCCCCGCCGGTAGCGTAGTGGTTATCGCACCAGACCGGTATTCTGGAGGTCGTGGGTTCGGATCCCACCTGGCGGGCATTTTTTCTTCACTTTCTTTCTTTCTTTCCAAATTCTTAATCTGTTTCAATGATCTACCACATCCTCCCCTTTGCTTTCCGAGGTTTTCTCGACTGCCAACCCTTATTTCTGTGTTATTTTCAACGAGCCCCTCATTTCCTATTCTGATTCGCTACATGCATAGCGAGGGCCTCTGTTCTGGCAGTCTTGTTGCCAAAGGGAGCTTAAGAGGGTTCAAAGCTGGTCAACCACTCTGGACATGTCGTAGACACTCGAGTCACGACCCGGGGGTTAAAAAGAAGGTCCCCTTCACCCCGATTAGTCCGAATGGCGCTGGCTACCACCCCCAAGCACAGGAAACAAACATACCTAACATAAATACCCCAGAAAGTGAATGGGAAAATCGCCCCGCCGGTAGCGTAGTGGTTATCGCACCAGACCGGTATTCTGGAGGTCGTGGGTTCGGATCCCACCTGGCGGGCATTTTTTCTTCACTTTCTTTCTTTCTTTCCAAATTCTTAATCTGTTTCAATGATCTACCACATCCTCCCCTTTGCTTTCCGAGGTTTTCTCGACTGCCAACCCTTATTTCTGTGTTATTTTCAACGAGCCCCTCATTTCCTATTCTGATTCGCTACATGCATAGCGAGGGCCTCTGTTCTGGCAGTCTTGTTGCCAAAGGGAGCTTAAGAGGGTTCAAAGCTGGTCAACCACTCTGGACATGTCGTAGACACTCGAGTCACGACCCGGGGGTTAAAAAGAAGGTCCCCTTCACCCCGATTAGTCCGAATGGCGCTGGCTACCACCCCCAAGCACAGGAAACAAACATACCTAACATAAATACCCCAGAAAGTGAATGGGAAAATCGCCCCGCCGGTAGCGTAGTGGTTATCGCACCAGACCGGTATTCTGGAGGTCGTGGGTTCGGATCCCACCTGGCGGGCATTTTTTCTTCACTTTCTTTCTTTCTTTCCAAATTCTTAATCTGTTTCAATGATCTACCACATCCTCCCCTTTGCTTTCCGAGGTTTTCTCGACTGCCAACCCTTATTTCTGTGTTATTTTCAACGAGCCCCTCATTTCCTATTCTGATTCGCTACATGCATAGCGAGGGCCTCTGTTCTGGCAGTCTTGTTGCCAAAGGGAGCTTAAGAGGGTTCAAAGCTGGTCAACCACTCTGGACATGTCGTAGACACTCGAGTCACGACCCGGGGGTTAAAAAGAAGGTCCCCTTCACCCCGATTAGTCCGAATGGCGCTGGCTACCACCCCCAAGCACAGGAAACAAACATACCTAACATAAATACCCCAGAAAGTGAATGGGAAAATCGCCCCGCCGGTAGCGTAGTGGTTATCGCACCAGACCGGTATTCTGGAGGTCGTGGGTTCGGATCCCACCTGGCGGGCATTTTTTTCTTCACTTTCTTTCTTTCTTTCCAAATTCTTAATCTGTTTCAATGATCTACCACATCCTCCCCTTTGCTTTCCGAGGTTTTCTCGACTGCCAACCCTTATTTCTGTGTTATTTTCAACGAGCCCCTCATTTCCTATTCTGATTCGCTACATGCATAGCGAGGGCCTCTGTTCTGGCAGTCTTGTTGCCAAAGGGAGCTTAAGAGGGTTCAAAGCTGGTCAACCACTCTGGACATGTCGTAGACACTCGAGTCACGACCCGGGGGTTAAAAAGAAGGTCCCCTTCACCCCGATTAGTCCGAATGGCGCTGGCTACCACCCCCAAGCACAGGAAACAAACATACCTAACATAAATACCCCAGAAAGTGAATGGGAAAATCGCCCCGCCGGTAGCGTAGTGGTTATCGCACCAGACCGGTATTCTGGAGGTCGTGGGTTCGGATCCCACCTGGCGGGCATTTTTTCTTCACTTTCTTTCTTTCTTTCCAAATTCTTAATCTGTTTCAATGATCTACCACATCCTCCCCTTTGCTTTCCGAGGTTTTCTCGACTGCCAACCCTTATTTCTGTGTTATTTTCAACGAGCCCCTCATTTCCTATTCTGATTCGCTACATGCATAGCGAGGGCCTCTGTTCTGGCAGTCTTGTTGCCAAAGGGAGCTTAAGAGGGTTCAAAGCTGGTCAACCACTCTGGACATGTCGTAGACACTCGAGTCACGACCCGGGGGTTAAAAAGAAGGTCCCCTTCACCCCGATTAGTCCGAATGGCGCTGGCTACCACCCCCAAGCACAGGAAACAAACATACCTAACATAAATACCCCAGAAAGTGAATGGGAAAATCGCCCCGCCGGTAGCGTAGTGGTTATCGCACCAGACCGGTATTCTGGAGGTCGTGGGTTCGGATCCCACCTGGCGGGCATTTTTTCTTCACTTTCTTTCTTTCTTTCCAAATTCTTAATCTGTTTCAATGATCTACCACATCCTCCCCTTTGCTTTCCGAGGTTTTCTCGACTGCCAACCCTTATTTCTGTGTTATTTTCAACGAGCCCCTCATTTCCTATATATATATATATATATATATATATATATATTGTGTGTGTGTGTATATATATGTCGCCCCAGACCGGTAGTCTGGAGGTCGTGGGTTCGGATCCCACCTGGCGGGCATTTTTTCTCCACTTTCTTTCTTTCTTTCCAAATTCTTTATCTATTTCAATGACCTACCACATCCTCCCCTTTGCTTTCCGAGGTTTTCTTGACTGCCAACTCTTATTTCTGTGTTATTTTCAACGAGCCCCTCATTTCCTATTCTGATTCGCTATATATATATATATATATATATATATATATAATAAGGGCTGGCAGTCAAGAAAACCTCAGAAAGCAAGGGGGGGAATGAGGTAGGTCATAGAAACAGATGAAGACCAATTTCTTTCTGACTGAAAAAATTCTTCATGTGTTTCTATGACCTACCGCATTCCCCCTTTGCTTTCCGAGGTTTTCTTGACTGCCAACCCTTATTCTGTCCTAATTCCCCAAGCCCCTCATTTCCCATTTCTGATTCGCTCGCCCTCGCTTAGCGAGGGCCTCTGTTCTGGCAGTCTTCGTGCCATAGGTAGCTTAAAGGAGCCATGAAGAGAAAACACAAGTTTGGTTCATTCGAAAGATTGCCTCGTTAGAACCATACTGACACCATTTTTAACACAAACTTGGCTTAAATAAGCTACATAATTAGGAAAAAAGGGAATGACCATGCGACCCACCAGCTCATTTCCCGCAACAGAACCTATGATGTCACACGAGAATGCTCTGCGATTGGCGGAGGCCGGCAAAAGCAAACGCAGTTAGGCAGGGCTTACCAGTTTGCATAGTGAGCTATGCCCGTTAAACATACTGCATATTCCTTTTATGACACTAAGAACGGTGGAGTAAACGGTTGAAGTTCCGAACAAGCGCGCAAATGTGTACGCCAATGCGTACGAAACTGCCGCCGGCCGATCTCGACACCTTGCCGTCGCGTCGACGAATTTTCGGGTTCGAGGCTCTTCGAAGCCAACGAACCGAACCAGCACGTACAGCCGCGACCTTGCTTGGTATCTTAATCCCTTGACAGGAGGTTGGCCGTCATATCGCCAACCAGCAAAGGTAAAAATAGAAACGAGGGGAGTAAGGAACAGCAAGCAGCGACGAGATAGTGCCAGTCGTCGCAGAAGTTTCGGAATGGTGTTGGCTTGCTGCTGTCGTTACGAGCTAGTTTCCAGTTTACAACCACTGAAAACCTCAGTTTGTTTGAGTACTTTACAATGAAATTTCGTTGCTGCGTTGTGAAATGCCCATGTAGTACGGGCAAATCGTCGAGGGAGTGCGGCATCCCCGCCGGTGAGGAGATCTCCTTTCATGTGCTGCCCAACGACGAACCTCGGTGAAGCAAGTGGCTACGTTTTGTGAACTTTGCAAACGGAGAAGAAAGGGAGCTAAAGGACGTACGAGTGTGCTCGCTTCATTTCCGACGAAGTGATTACGGCAGGGACCCTTACCTTAGCACTCCTGGGACATGCTGGCGCTCGTCGCCGACTTCGTCAAAGCGCTCTGAGCTTGGAAAAAAAAAATACTGTACACACCGCGCATTGACGCTCGTATCTTTCTGGTCGGAGCAGAGAGCTCGTGCGAACGGCTTTCTATACACGACACCGGCCAACTGGCATAAGCGATACTGCTACTGAAATTGAACTACAGTCAAACCCGTTTATAGCGAGCTGCAATAGGCACTGCGATTAGTTCGATATATCCAATAGTTCGATATAGCCGAACCCGCTTATAACGAACCTATTTCACGAGTTCGCAATCCGCGGGAGCCACCCCCCCCCCCCTCCCAACTCCGCCATCCCCGCATGCAGAAACGAACACAGTAAATTAGCCATTACCATACACAAAATAATCCATTTATTGCAAATAATAAAGCTACTTTCCGCCTTAGCTGTCTACTTTGCAAAAAAGCGGTGATTTTTGCTTTCACTTTCATTTTGGCTGCTTCAACTAGCATATCATTCTCTACACGAAGCATTGTTTGTACCAGTTCGAGTCCGCGTCCTCCAAAATGTGAAAAAGCATTGGCGGAGCACATCGACTGCCGAAAGCGCGTCATTGTAAGTGTCGGATAGCTTTCACTCGCGACATTATCGGGAACGCTGGCGAGCTCTTCCCACAGTTCACCGACGCTGCTGTTTTGGTCCGGACTCGCGGAATTTGCGTGTTCCATCGTGAGTCCCGCGCGTCGGAAACAGTTACGGAAAGTGTCGGGCATCACGTCACTCCGTGCGAGGCACAATGTCTCAGTCGCGGCTCTTGCTCCGTGGTCGTGGCCAATCCACATCTCAATCGCCGCTTCGAGACCATGCATTTCGGCCGCCATTCTAGGGCGCAGAGTTCGATATATCGGATGTGAACTTCGTTATAAGGAATATTTTCCCCATGTATTTCTGTAACTGAAATATTTTTGTTCAATATATAGCATAATTCGCTCTATCCGGGTTCGTTATAGCCGGGTTTGACTGTATTATTAACCGTAATAAAAATACGGCACATACGTACCAGCCTGTATTCGTCCGTCGCGACGGGGCTGACGAGGCAGCGGTGCCGAGGGCGGGGGCGTTCGTCTGTTGTGGCTATAGCGGAATGGTCGCTTTCCGGTCCATCCGCGTATCCCACAACTTCTGCCGCTCGTGCACTTAGAAGTATTGAGTGTTCAAGTGATGTGAGGCTGTTAAATGCAAGCCCGAGCTCCTCGGCGAGAGTTTTGTCCTCCGGATCAGGCGATTCCATGACTAGGGCTCCGGGTGCACTAGGTTTTACTAGTATTTTTAAAATGGCACAAGTTCGGCACAAGTTCGGTTCGGTTCGGTTCGGTTCGTTTCGGCACAAGTTCGGTTCCTGTCTGACTCCCGCGTGTGGGTGCTGTATGGAGTCAACATACTAAGTATCTGTTTCATGGACCGGCTCGTATGACGCCATTGTTCACGTCACGAAATGTGCAATTTAGCGGGAGATTTAAAATTATGGCTTAAATTGCCTTATTTCTCAGTGAATAAAGCACCATTTGCTTCCGGGAAAGTGCTTGGGGTACTATGAAACACCTAATCTTTCGAATAAACCAAACTTTTGTTTTCTCTTCATGGCTCCTTTAAGAGGGATCAACGCTGGCCGGACATGTCGTAGACACTCGAGTCACGGCCCGCCGGGGGTTAAAAAGAAGGTCCCCTTCACCCCGAGTATTCCGTGTGGCGCTGGCTACCACCCCCAAGTGGAGGAAACAAAAAAAAAATATATATATATATCTATATATATATATATATATATATATATATATATATATATATATATATATATATATAATGCAACTCACGTAATAAATAATACAGCGGAGGTTTGTTCTGTGTCGAGGCTTCGGGGCACGTGAAAGTCGTTCAAAACTCATCCGGAGCCTTCCACTACGGCGCTTCTCATGACCCAGGTGTAGCTTCGTCGCGTTAAACGCCAAAATTGTGGTTTGAATTCAACTGTCCCGTTGCTAGCGCAACGAAGGCTAGCTGCGCTACGCAGATGCGCATGGTAGTTTTTTTTTTTTTTTTTTCGCTGGGGTTTATTTTTCCACCTTAAAGGTGCTTTTCCCTCTTATTATTTCCCGTACGATGCTTTTTATCAGCTGTAAGTATATTGCGAATATGCTGCCAGGTTATGGCTGTGGTTAGCGCACTCGCACCCTGCTGTTGCGACCCGTGTTCGAATACCACACGAACCCAAACGTGTTTTATTTATTTATTTTTTGTTTTCAGCGGCGGCCGCTTTGGTGCCATTTGTGTTGACAGACAACGACGACGACTGCTGTGACTTTTCGCATTTGATTTGGCATTTAACGCTTTCATCTTAATAATTCATGATGGCTAGCAGGTTTCTCCGCCACTGTAAACAGCAACACCCAAAATACACGCCGTTCTTGCTGCAAGCGCATGCCCATCCGAACGTGACGCGTTTCCCACGGGAGATCTACCAAAGATTACTAGTATACCCCCCGGAGGACACCTCCTCCCCCCCCCCCACCTCCATGTGCATACATACACCAGTCCACGCTTGGAATTTTGAAAGAGACACTTTTATGACGCACCTCGTGAAATGTAATTCCCACAGAGGACCATCGGAAAAGCGTGGCCGCATGTCAACAGCTGTCGCCGCGGGTCGTGTCACCTTGGGGTAAATGAGTGCGAATTCTTTCCCCGTTCCTGGCTTAAACTTGTGTTTCGAGATGAATGGTGGAATTTACAAAAAAGAAAAAGGTATGAAATCTAAAATTTGTGGCAGGAAGCAATATCAATAGTCTGAACTGATGTATATGATCCGGAAATTAATTTAATTTAACAGAATAAGCCACGAGTTTTACAAGCTGGGGAAACGCACGGTGACAATTATACCGAAAAGCTCTTGCTGTGTGAGTAAATGCGCTCTTTGCGACAGTACACCGCGCCACCGCTTACTGCACAGCAGTGCGGCCACTTGGGTTGCACTCGTAACGTAACCCAATAACGGCAGGCACCCAGAGTACGCTGCCGGGATCGGGAGGGCGCGAGGAGAGCAGCTGGCTTTTTCACGCGTACGGCACGAGGGCCGACGGGTGTCGGCCGTGCCGTACTGGAAGTGTCAGAGCTGAGTGGCACGAGCCTCTCGCCAAGTAGCTGCGGCGGACAAATCGGTTTGTTGGCCTCGCGTGCCGCTCTTCTCCGTTCATCAGCCTGGACGTAAACAGTGCAGGAAGAGAGTGCGCGGCCAGGCGAGGGGGACCAAGCAGGAAGTGGCAGGGCGATCGGGGAGTGGTCATCGTACAGGTTGGTCTGGGAGATCGATCAGTCTTGGACATGGCCCGGCGTGCTGTGGAACGGAAACCCATCACACCGCCAGCGGTCTCGATCACGGCGGCTGATAAGCTCTCTAAAAACAACAGAAGCACCGCTCCCCCTCTTTCCTCGCGTTCTGCTCGGGGCGGCTTTTTTCTTGTTTGGACCGGTGGAGGTAACCTCGCAGACCGCGCCTCCCGTCAGGTTCGAGATTCCTTTTGTGAGCCCCTCGTTGTGTCCGGGAGGAGCGGGGCCGTATGGAGCGCGTTGAACTCCACGCGGTCGGTCCGGATTCTGTCGGCGCTGGCCGTGACCTCTGCGATTGTTCTTGGTCGCCTTCGTGATCGGCCGCACGCCGGACACGGGAAGCGCTCCCGCCCGGCGCCTCGCGTGAGCGTCCGCCGCCGCCACCGCCAGGTGCCGCCACCGACCCGAAAGACGCGGAATTCTAAATATACCTCGTGGTGCGAGCCGTCCAGCCGCGCTCTGTGGCCGCAACGTTTGTGTTCGCGCAATGATAAGCACCGAAACAGCGGCGAGACCTCCTTTCAGTCAGAAATGCAATAACATATCGCGTATTACGTGAATTTCGCCGAAAGGGATTATTTGACCGGAAGCACTGGTTTACTGCCATGTCTTACGCAGGTCAGTTGTTGCGTCAACCTCGAATGACACCACGTTCGGCAACATTACTTGATCGGCTCGTCCATCAACAGTACACGTCTTATGTCAAATGCTTCAGGTGTGAAATATCTCTAGAGCTACACTACCCATCTTAATTTCGTATGTGTGGGCGCGCGCGCGAGTATGTGAGGAGAATTTTTTAGAAATGAGCCAAATCCACCTAAGCGAATTTAAGAAAAAAGCAAAAGTTTGTTACCAGACCTAAATGCAGCGCTGTGATATGTGATTATATATGACGTGTTTTACATGTCAGCTAGGGAAAGTTTATGCCACAAGTAATCAACAATTATGCGGTGAGTTTCAGCAATATTAGGTTGATACGTTTGGCTTTGGCTCGCATTGAATTGAAACATTCAAGTTGATGGGGAATTCTTATGAGAACTTTATTTACATTGACTTTCAAGAATGGCACGATAGAGTTTTGGCGCGAAAGGCATTACACATTTGCAACAGGGCTCCAAAAACATTAGAACTATAGATGAAAAGCTGGTGAGTCCTTTTGGCAGCATTAGCAGCTCTTTTCGAATTCTTCCATAGGATAATTTTCTTGGGAACGCCTGAACACTCTCACGAAGTACGCAAGCTCTTCATTGCCTTGCCATGAATTTCCAAAACACTTCACAAGAAGGCGGCTCATATCTTAACCTCAATGAAGCCGATCGTACCCAGAAAGAGGGAGTTGGGGGGGAGAGGGGGATTTGCTAGGGCTTCTAAGCGGCAGCTATTTAGTCAAGTACTAAAATGGTAACTATGAGAGTAAAAAATACAAATAACAAGATTTACTCCCTAGGGACGAGAGAGATGAGAGGAAATGATTGTTTCACATCTCCCAGTTTCATTTCGGTCGCTTCTTTGTTTGCTCCCTTTGTTGTAGACGTCTGGAGACTGATATTTCGGCGATCTCTTAATTGCTGTCTGAATTCATGATCAGCCAGCTCCACAAAGCAAATAAAAAAAAATGGAAACATTCACGAAACAGTCCGAACAGTCACGCCGAAAGCAAACTCACATCGGGCAAATGGATTTGGCTCAATCTGATCCGTGCAACAGCAGCATCTGGTTCTTTTCCATACGAACTATATGATCCGCGTGCACGTTTGCAGGGCCTGTTTTCTTGCTACCTCTTTTCTAGAAGAAAGTTGCCAAGTTTTTCTTTTCTTGTCACTGCTGTTTTATCTGACTTAGTCGCGGTTTTGGATTCGGCTCATTTCGAAAAATAAATGCCTCATGTGCGCATGCGTGCGCAGAGAAAACAAGCGCGCTTGCTAGTACTACGATTTGAACCCAAGGCCTCGAGAATTCTGATTTGGGAATCAAAAGCACTCACGCACAATCATTCACTCATAAATAAAATTTCGGCATTTCATACGAAAGTTTCATGTCATTATGAAGCCCGAGAGGCGGAAAAAAACTTCCGCGGAAACTTAAGTCTGCCTTTGTGCTTTGCAGGAGAAGCCTAAAGCGATTTTCAAAAACTTACATCGCGTTTGTGTCTCTTTCTTCGGTTTCGTTTCTTCGTCTTCTGATGCGGATTAATCCGGCAGGCATACTGGTCGTAATTAATACGGCCGCTTCCCCATAGTCGGAGCTCTCCTCCGGGTGCACCCGTTCTACACCGCCACGTGCCTATTTCACTGCGCACGCATAGAAATTCTTGCTGCGGGTTGCACATTCCCAAACCGTATCCCGTAGGGGCCCATGACACGTGGCGCCATCTATGGTATGGTTTGAGCGTGTATCCATGGGAGACCGTTTACAGCGAGCAGTTAGGCTGGGCTTCAACGGGTGACGCCTGCGCCGCATTCGACATGACTGGCCATTCGCACGGGATCGGTTTCGGTTTCCGCCGTAGGCTGCCATGGTGCGCAGTTAGAAAATGCGGAATACACGGGGGAAAACTTGCCCCGCAGTCGAATGTACCGCCTGCGCCGTTTCACTGCACCGTTTGGAACGGTGCAGTGAAAGGATGCGAAGATGTTATTTGGTCAGTGAGAAGGTGCGGGGCAATTTAAACTGGAAGCCATCTTCCTTTGTTCGTGCCTAACCTCATTTGAGGTTAGAATTGCCATGTAGCCTCCAGAAGTGATAGAGGACGGGGGTTCTGATGTCGTGCCGGGGTCCGCATAATACTTCCTCGCGATCTGAGGTTGCCGGCCCCTGATATATATACATGGTTGCTGTGTATGTAGAAGAAATAGAGAAAAAATGTCGTCAAAGAGCTATGAAATTCGCGAACAGGAGTTTCGCGATATATGCGCCAGCCAGAACAGCGCTTCAAGAAGCTTTAGGGCATTTTTGGGGACTAAGTAGTCTCTGAAATGTTGGCACACAACATCTACCGGTCCGATAAGTCCTCATTCACAGCGACCCTCCAAAATAATTGGTCAATTCCCCCATAAAGCTGCTCCCGCGCTCGCCGATGCGCACTGGCCCGTTGAATGCCACGGCGAGAAACGCGCCCGCAAAGGTAAGGCCAGCATTGCCGAGTGACCGTCGTCACAACGCCCAACACGGCTGCGCCCAGGCCGCCACTCTGTAAACCATGTATACTCGGTTTAAACGAACTCGGGCTGTCTGATCTCCTGGTAATGAGGTTACGTTTCTGGCTATCAATCGCGTGAACCAGGCGTGAAACCAGCAAACTGATGCTTTTCTTTTTAATTGCTTGTTTTAATTCCAACATTTCTAGCACTCGTAGTATCTATTTATGGCGAATTTGTGTATTATAAACAAAATTTCGGGCGGTTTTGTCCCCTTAGGCAAGTTCCATCTTTTGTATTGTACTTTGTTTTGTACTTTTCAGTGATTTTGTCCCTTTTATGTCGGTTTTGGCTACTTCTCTTGAATATTTTTGTATATTAGCGCGACGTTAGCAGGGGTTAGGTAGGTTTTGGTTCGAAATATTTTTTTACCTAGGGTGGTTTGTCCCCTTTATGTCGCTTTCAACTGTCCCGTAGCTAGCTCAGCAAATGCTATAGCTGCGGTAAGCGTATGTGCATGGTTGTTTTTTCAAATCGGGGTTGTTTTCTCCGTTTTAGGTTGGTTTTGTCTGTTATTTCATTTAGGATGCTTTTCACCTGCTTTAGGTAGGTTTCGGCTGTCAAATGGGCTCCAAAGAGGCGCGGTCGCCTACGGGATATGGTTTCTGAATACTGTTGTGCCAAAGCGCCAAGCCCAAATTCGCTGCACGGGGCGACGTGCCGACAGCGGGGACGATTCGCGCCTCGACTAAAGCGCCCGCGGCAGACATGCCGCTACATGCCTGGAGACGGCGCCGCTGAGACGGTGACGTAAAGCCCCGCCTTCCCTTTCCCCGTCGCGGCGGCTCAGCTGACGCAATCGCTTCGCTTCTATTCGTCGGATTCAAACTTCGGCCAGCGAACGTCTTGATTGGAGCGATTCAAACTTCTCGCGACTGCAACGGACTCCCGGGGTATAACCCCCCCCCCCCCCCCCCCCCCCCCGCGGAGGCACAGCGAGCGCGGCACTTTTCGGCGGTACCGAGTGGAGAGGTGCTGTCGCCTTTGTGCGAGCCATGTAATGCATTTGTTACCCTTGTACATATTGTATATAAAATGTTGCCTGAACTTTTCGTCGGCTCGAGAACTTCATCGCTCTGCCCTAAGCCGCGTCGATAGCGGACGGAGCAAGGCAACGTCGCTACACCGGTGACTGCGCTCGGATGGCCAGTCGCAACAGTGGTGGCTGCGGTGAGAGGGCCCAGTCCCATGAGTGGTGACAGCGTCGGGATGGCTGAATCCCAACAATACGCTGCCGGTAGGTTGGCGCTGTGGTTGCTTCTTGCTGCTGCTCTGGCGATCCGGGGTTCAAATCCCACAAGAACTTCATTTATGTTCTCTTTACAGCGGCCGCCATTTAGTTAGTACAACCACGCTTATGCGCTCCTCACTATTACGTTTTCCTGGCTATTACGTCGGGCTAGCGCAGTTCCAATAAAATGTCCATAGACAGCCATGTATTACAATCCCACTTAATACGTCGTCATATCACTTCATTCCTTCTTTATACGTTGTGATTATAGAGCAGAAATAATTGAAAGTATAACGAAAGTGATAAACCTGCGCGGAAAAAATTAAAAATCCCGGAACTGCGTAGTCCCCAACGAGCGCTGTTGGCGCACCACCGAAATCCGGGAAACGAGAGGGCACAGCTCAACACCTGTGAGCATCATCATCATTGTCACCGTCATAGCTGTCGATACCCTATTCGCACGGGAATGAATACGATTTGACTAAAAAATGACTGTGGCTTAGCTCGGCTAGGCCCGATTATGAAAGCGAAAGCAGCCGAAGCACATTTTGTGAAGCGAACGATATGGCTAGTCGAATGTTCCGTACTACGAGCCCTCACTACCTTCGTTTCGCCAGTTTCCGAAGCAGTCGTCGAAGTCGAAGGCGAGGCGTCCATTGCTGCCTCTAAAGCTCGTCGCTGCCGTTTTACTGCAGCCTTCTGCCGACGCTTAGTTCGCCGAAGTTCCCGTTACTCGCACGTGTCAGCCTGTCGTTTTGCGCGCTCGTACTTACGTTTCCGCTTTAACTCATGACCAAGCCCAGCGACACCGGCAGGATGATCCGATGCAGCTTGCCGCTTTCGCAGCTGAGACCGCGCAGACAACTTCGGCACAGATGCACCGGCGTCCTCGCTCCCTCCTTCACTCCGCGGCTGCACTTGCCCTTCCCCCTCCCCCATTCACGCCGCGGCGACGTGAAGGAGGGGCGAGGGGGGGGGGGCGCTCACCGCGGAGGCGAGTCACTTGGTACCGCGTCAAGAACAACCGTCGCGCACGGGGAAGTTCGCTGGAATAGGCCAATATGGATTTCGCCATAAAAATGCACGTGCACAGGGACAAAACGCAAGGCGTGCAAGGTGTTTTTTCATTGCGTAGTTCCCAGCGCAGATGCCCCTTTTCGCTCAAATTGAATTCTCGGCCACGTCACTCGCCGAATTTGCACACAAGGACACTTCGATTGGTCATTCTAGACCATTGCGGTGAAGACACCCCACGGGTACTTGTTAGAGTGTGGGGCTGGTCCCATGCGCCGTTTATCAGTGAGCTTGATTCATTCACTTCTAATTTTAAAGGCGGCATACGGTGAGGGAGCTCCATCGCTTCCATGCACGATGCATACAGCGGAAAAATTCAGAGCCCTTCCACCCCGTGAAGAGGGATGGCCAGCAAAGCTGCGGTGCCGAGCCTCCACGTGAGGTTTGACTGGGTCATAGTCCAAGGGGTGCGCGAAGCAAAACACGTTTGTTTGTAATTTGCGATTGAGCATTGTTCCTGGTTATTAACTGAAAGTTCAGTCCTGTCCAGTCACTGCTCCTCGCGCATGCTCAGCACGCCTCTTCACGAGCCACGTGAAACGGCTATCAAGCGGCTCCGATGCATCGTCAGACTTGGCTACTGCGCAATTGAGGTGCACACCTGGGCACGCGCCGGCGCCAGTGCGTCTGCCACGGCTATGACGCCACACAATCCAACACAATCCACTTTAATCCAATCCAATACAAATCTAATCCAATCCAATCCAATCCAATCCAATCCAATCCAAGCCAAGCCAATCCAATCCATTCCAATCCAATCCAATGCCCCTCGCGCTTGCGCAGAACGGCCCTTCACGGCACACGCGAAACTGCTCAACCTCGGCCAGTGTAGCTTACTCTACAAAACACACAGGAATCGGGGGTAGAAATTTATTATAGCGCAGGTATGGTAATTACGGCGCATGCTCTTTGAAGGCCCTAGGACCTTTTTAATTTTGTATGATTTTTTTCGTGTTCCGGGGGTGTGGCGCGCAGTTCTACGATTCCGGGGATCTAAGTGGGCTCTGCAACGTGGCGCTACGCTCGCTAGCGATTCCTGTCTACATGGCTCTGGGACCGGAGACGATCTGCTGGATCCTAGCCATTTACAGCTTTGCTGTAATATGCATTTCCATCGGAAGCAGCGACCTTTGTTTGCAAACAAGGACGCCCAGCACACTTCGGGTTACAATTTCGGCTGCAGCGGAGAGTCCCTGCACTTAGTATTAAAACCGTGGGCTTAAACTAAAATAGAATGTACCCCAGAATGGGTAATTGTGGCATACATTAATAAAGTACAGTTTTACTTCGACGGTAGTATACGCCTACCTGGCCACATAATCCTACTACGAGGGCATATTTTTTTAATGTTTTCGCTTTTAGGAAACGGTAGGGTAAGCACTGAAAAAAAAATCTTCTCGTGTTTTTAACGAATAATGAGATACTGTAGCAGGGCCGAGGATGGCGGTAAAGACAAATCGAAACAAGACTGGTTGAAAGATTTGAGCTCAGCGAAGCAAAAACACAGTAGCCGCCCTGTAGCGACGTGGGTATGAGTGGATGGATTGAATGAAGAATAAATGGGCCGAAAATAGAGCCTCACACTGCGGTATCATCGTCACAGTGCAAGGCACAATTTATGCGTGGCAGCAGTTTTATGTCAAAGCATCATTTAATAACTGGCAAGAAGTTGAAGACACTCATAAAGAAGGGAACTTTAATTGTAAGGAGACAAAGTAATAGCGCGCCAGCGCGCACTCCCCAATAAGTTCCCCATCCCACGATATATATGGATGTAGAAAAGAACCCCACCCGCCGAAAAATTCGAGCCAGCTATTATACCATATATGTTACGAGGGAACCCCACAATAACCATGTTTTCACCGACGCAGCCCAGAAGGGTATCACATGTGCGGTTTTTTACATAACCGCCAAAGACGAAGAGAGCACTGATCTCAGCACCTGCCACACAGCGGATAGGAACCAACTCTCTTCACAGCTTTTGCAGCTGCTCATCAGTCACAGTGATTCTAGCGGGGCATGAACACCCTCCGTCCTAGCGCTGTTTTCTGCCATCAAATGTCCGGTCAGGGTGCACCGGATACCTGGAAACATTCGTGTATGTCCTGGAATGACGGAGCTGATCTGCTTGCCGGCGAAACACTTTCGCGGACTCCCGACCTCAGTGACGAAGTCCGGAACCCTAATCCTGCCCCCTTCATACTCAAGACCTTTTTATCCGATAAACAGTTTATACAAAGGCCCCACCCCAGACTGATTTAGCAAGAACAGGTTATCCTTCTACAAGCACATGCCAACACACTGCTCCCACCAGCTCGAGTTCATCCCACAGAACCAACAAGGACACACGTTCCCCAAACTGTGTACGCTGCGCACGCCCGCCGGACCGAACCTATGTACTCTACTAGAAAGTTGCTACAATCCAGCTTGGGAGGCAGAGGATCCTGGCGAACTTCATCGTAAACGCCACCAGGAAGAAGGCGTCTCCTGTAGCCTCCCCCGCGTTCCGCTTCTCTTCACAATTGAAATAAAATCTCTCTCTCTCTCTCTCTCTCTCTCTCTCTGCATACCTAAGAACAAATGGAGGAATGCGATTCGCTCCTCGGCATTGAGACAGAAAAAAAAATACTTTGGCAATATCGCCCTTTTATCCTCTTCAACATGGTAATTGCTTTCTAATGCTGAACAGTGAACACTCGTTGGTTGTAAGATTCTTGTATATAGTGCCTTGGAACACCAGTGATGCTGATGGCTGGGCATTCTGAACGAAAAGATGGCGCCCTATTTACGAACATTGACATCATTACTTATATCCAAGCCGTCAGCACAACAAGAAAGAGTGTTTGCAAAAAAAATTAGTAGTGGCTTAGCTCTGCTATGCCAGGATATACGTAGCGTGAGCTAAGGTTCAGCAATCCAGTCCAATCGAGTTTTATCCAGTCCAGTTCAACCCAGTCCAGTCCAGTCCAGTCCAGTCCAGTCCAATTCAGTCTAATCCAGTCCAGTTCAGTCCAGTCCAGTCACTGCTCCTCGGGCATGCTCAGCACGGCTCTTCACGAGCCACGCGAAACGGCTATCAAGCGGCTCCGGTGCAGCGTCAGACTTGGCTACTGCGCAATTGAGGCGCACACCTGGGCACGCGCCGGCGCCAGTGCGTCTGCCACGGCTATGACGCAACCAAATCCAACACAATCCACTTTAATCCAATCCAAGCCAATCCAATCCAAGCCAAGCCAAGCCAAGCCAAGCCAGGCCAAGCCGATTCAATTCAATCCAATGTCCCTCGCGCTTGCGCAGAACGGCCCTTCACTTCAGACGCGAAACTGCTCAACCTCGGCCAGTGCAGCGTATACGCTACAAAAATAGATACAGAAAAATTTTCGGAGCTCTCAAGTGAGAATTTTCAGATCGTGCGTACGCATTCTTTCCAGGGGCCCATCTGCGCGCATACACCTCTAGGTATGTTTGCCTTGGATGCCCTATGCCCTAGGGCCTTTCATTGAAGAGCGTTGTATTGATAAACAGCTCTAGGGTCTTTTATTCAGTACCCAATATGAAACCCATAATGTCTTGCGTTACGGATGGGCAGGCGGGTTTCCAGGGGAGTCGCACAAGACGGCTTACTCATACAAAAAAAAAAAAAAAACCAAGAAAGGGAATGAAGTGGCCAGTTCAAGTTTAGTTGAAACATTGAGAGCTGCTTAAACAAAAAAAAAAGAAAACAAAGAAGAAATAAACGCTCTCTTTGCCGCGTTGAAACCGGGATTGGTTTTGTTGCACCAGAAGTACATTTTCTCAATTTTTCTTCGTGGCCGGGGCTTCCCGGAAGCCCCTCGTGCTTGCCTATTCTCAACTTCGTCAATCATGGCGTGCTGAATATTACGTTCAGATAAAAATCCTAAGGTACAAACCAGGGCGCTCCATCGCAGTACCGACACTTCCGGCACCTCTTGTTCGCTTCACGGCGCGGAGCCCAGCAGCGACGGCCAATCGAACGGCGCGGGCTGAGAAAGTGACGGTCGACAACGTGCGCCAGTTGCCGTCTAATTGACTTTCACGTCACTTTCTAGCCGCAATACTGCCAGACTCGAACGCTGTGCCGTAGGGATGCAAAACTTTCGATAGCCCTATCGGTACCGCGGGTATTCGACTCATTATCGAAGAATGCAAGCAAAAAAAAAACACTATCTAAAACTATCGAAAACAAACGAAAACAATCGATGACATTACAGATATTTCACTACAACAAAACTCTCGGTAAAATTATCAACATAATGGTATCGATAAATAAATATACTACAGTTATTTATCAGTATGAATTCGAATAGGCTGCGAAAATTCTGCAGCAAAAAACATGCGCATAAATATTCAAGAGTAGACTGGGAATTGCTGTACAAACGACACAAATTTTGTTGAACGGACGAGCTCAATAACATATTATCTGGGATTTACTGTTCGTGGATTTTTGTCAGATTGGGGTAAACTAAAAAAAAGTTCAACTGATAAATTTACACTACCTTTATGTAGTAAGCATTTCGCGTGAATCAATTTAGTGCCATCAATGAAATTAAACCTATTTCACCCCTCACAAGGGAACCATGCGCTCCAGAAATAGGAATGTTGCACTGAATACATCGCCAACGCCGGCAATATCGACTGACTTCATCCCTAAAGATAAAACTTTACAAACTCGTAAATCACCGTCATCGTGCTTCCGTGAAGCACACTGCTGGAATGAAAGAAAAATACTTTCTCTCTTGCTGACAAGTTATACGTATATATATGCGCGCCAGAGGGGCAAGTTTTGTTTTGAATCCGCATATTGAGTGATTTCCTACTATCTCCCAGTGCTTTCGCACCCCGGAACTACTTTCAAGCCTATACTGTAGCCATACATGCAACTTCGCGCAGAGAGGGGGGGGGGGGGGGGGGGGGGGGGTGAGGGGAGCCTGTGCTGCTTTAATTCTATCCACTTTATGCACGGATATACAGAGACACAGCTAACAGCGTACCCGATGGCGCCAGTGCGTGCCGCACAAACGTTAGAAAATGGCGACTCTGGCCAGCTTTTTTAGAACTACCGATAATTACATCTATTGCCGACTATATCTAAACTACTGTAAATGCTCCACTATCGATTCTTATAAAAAATATAGGTAGTCAATCTAACGATAGTTTTGCATCCCTATAGGCTCACACCAACCATTGCGGCTCAGCCGACAGCTGAGCGCTAATTCGCCCTGCACGCAAAATGGCCATAATTATTTTTAAAAAAGTGCGGGACGCTCACAGTAATGCGCAAGACTTGAAGGTAGCGAAGATGTACGCAACCTTCACGACCATCACGAAGGTTTAAATCCACGCGTGCAGCCGATTTGCTTCTTCTCCGCTGCCGCAACGACCTTTACTCAATCATTGTCGCTATAAGTGTGAGCTTCTTTCATTTTTTTGGAAGTGATAATCATTGGGCATCACCTTGGAGGTGCGTACGATATGACGTGTCTTTCTCGTTCCGAGCAAGTGTTGCCGCGATTACAGCGAGCGCTCGATGTTTTTTTTTTTTTTTTTCTAATCTTGGCCAATCCACAAGTTCCTACGTGGGTATGCTTGGCCTGACAAGCGTACGCAGAGGACGCTGGGCGGTCGTCGCGAGACACGCACGCACGAGCGCTAGGCATTGTCTTGGTTTTGTTAACTGCCGGGCGTTCGCCGCGAGGCCCGCGCTAACGTGCGCGCGCTCGGCAATTTCTTGGTATTTTGAACTGCGGACACGAAAAATTACGATTTGCTCAACAGCTTCGCTGTTAAAAGATAACCATCAGTGTTGTAAGCAGGGTACTCTTAAAAGCACTCCCATGGGACTTGTTTGTAACGAAGTCCTCGATTGACCAGTAACTGCAATGAGGGGTCAAGGTAGGTAGGTCAATGACAAGGCCCAGCGTGCCATATGACTACAAATATGGCCTGCGCTTAAACGTTGCGCAATACAAGTGTGACGTTTTGCATTGCCGGATTGTTTCAGTGCAGATACTATCTGTGATGCAGATCGTACGTCCCGCCTCGTCAGATTTGTTTCCTCGGGCGCAGCGATGGGCGATTAAGGCACGTTGTGGCACAACCAAAGCACGGAAAATTTTAAAGTGAGCTCAGTAAATATGACCAGATTGGCTTGTTTGTGCGAGAATGCTTCCCCGAGCCATTCTCTAAAAGCTTGCACATAAAATCTGAATGGCCACGACGTCGTATTCGAGTGTTTTATAAATCACTGCTGAATAATCGGCAACGTTTTGGCGGATGAAGCTGCCCGGAGAGGCCGCGAGACCCAACGAACCAACCTCCAGCTGCTTTCAAAAACCTACACATCTTTTCAATGTGTGAATACCACGAATAATATCCAATACACCGAACTTTGCGAAGCCCCGCCTCTACATTCAGAATCACCTACTCCATCGCCGTCTTCAGTATGGGCTGTCTCGATCGCAGTGAACTTTACTCTGTCGACTGTGGTTGGGAGTAGCCGTCCCAAAATTCCACTGCTTCCTCATAGGGATGGCCAACAGCGACCGTTACGATGCGTATGAGGTTGGAGAGACAATTGAGAATCTCCCTTGTCGTTTCCCGGAATATCCAAAGTACAAAAATGCAGCTGGCCACCGAACTAAGCCGGTTGGACGATCGGCCGTTTACGGTAGAGACAATCCTGCGACATCGGTCCCTACCGTCAAATTCACAAAAGGCGACAGAAGTCTTTCTTCATTTTCTATACACGTTTACACGTTTACACGGTACACGTTTACATGAGCGTCTTTAGTGCCAAAGACAAGTACTATGAGTGCGCGTGTTCCCATTCTTACCTCCTCCTTTTCGTCGTCCCCCTCTTCTATCCCCAGAACTCCACTCCCACAGTGCAGGGTAGCAGACCGAGCTCTACACCGGGTCAACCTCCCGGCCTTTTCACTTGTTTTTATCTTAGGCTACCTTTGCACATGAAATCGAATACAATTTGCTTGAAATGTATTCTATCCGTAATTTTTCCTATAAACATCAATCTTTTCTGGCGTTTACAGGTATGGACGACGTTATTCCCACTGAACACGTCTGTATCGCCCTTAATGCATTTTCTTCGTTCTTTGTGAGCACTACTTCGACCATCCTTCCAGGCCCTCAAACTCGTGACTTCATGGTAATGGATTCAATACATGCCGAGTGGGCTGGCATACGCAAGATTCCGTCCTCCCGGGGCATTAATGGTATTTCTTTAAAATTTTTGAAAAACACTAAAGTTTATTCCTCTGTTACACTCTCAAGACTTTCGCGCAGTCATTATAAAAGGGTGTTCTCTCAGAGGACTTGAGGGTGTTACTGGACTGGATTGGACTGGAAAAGACTTTATTGAAACAATTCCTGCAGTAGGCAGGAGCCGGGTTACGGCTCCGCCTCGACGTGGCCCGGCGTCGCGCCTTCTTCTGCGACCCTACTCGTCACAAGCCTGTTTTACGGAGCCCGTGCCTTTCGAGCGCGGCGAAGACCTGCTGGATGGCCCATGACTGGTCGGTCTTGCTTGTAGATTCGATGGCTCTCTGGAGTTCCTCCGGATACTCTTCGAAGTTCGCGCCGTCTGGGTCGGCGGCACAGTCCCACATGATGTGCCATCGGTTGGCGGTCCTTTCTTACACACACTGCACTGGTCACTCGGGTACTCGTCCGGGTACATTCGGAGTAAGGAGGCCAGCGACGTTGTCGACGCCGTTTGGATTCTTCTTAGATGTATCGCCTCCTCTCGGCCCAGTTCCCGGTGGGGCGGCGGGTACGCTCGTCTGGCCAGACGTAGAGCCTTCAGTGTTTCGCCGTAGTTCCTGGCTCTGTCTTTGGTTTCCGTCCACCACTCCCATTCGGGTCGAGTGCCCACGTTGGGAGCGCGGTGTGTCATAGCGCGCGCTTCCCTGTGGGCCGTCTCGTTGTGGTTCGGCGCGTACGGCGAGCAGTTGCCCGCGTGCGCAGGGATCCATCTGACTTCCACTCGTCTTCCGTCATGAACTCCAGATCTTTCTATAATTCTTGCCGCCTTGCCGCTCACTCGACCTCTTTCCAGGTTGCGGACGGCCTCTTGCGAGTCGCTCAGGATTGTGTCGCAACCTCCCTCAGACATCGCCAGGGCTATGGCGATCTCCTCGGCCTCGGTGGCGTTCTCGCACTTCGCGCTCGCCGACTTGGAAACCCGTCCCGTGCGTGCATTCACAGTCACCAACGCGTATCTTCCTTGCCCGTACTCCGCCGCGTCAACGTACCTCGTCCGCGGGTCCCCGCTGTACTGTTCGATGAGAAACTTTGCTTTCGCCCGTCTTCTCTCTTGGTTGTGCTCCGGGTGCACGTTCCTCGGGATGGGGCTCACCGACACGTTCTCACGCACCCTCTCGTCGAGTTCCTGGAGGTGTCTTCCTGTGACCCGGTAGCCGTAGCCCAGGGTCTCGAGGATGCTTCTGCCCGTCTTGGTCTTCGCCAGCCGCTCTCACTGCGCTTCCAGTTGCGCCTCGATGATCTTGTCCACCGTCTTGTGGACGCCCAACTGCAACAGTCTTTCGGTGTTCGTAGACTCGCGCAGCCCCAGTGCTTTTTTGTACATTCTACGGATCATGGCGCCGATCTTATTCTTGTCGGTCTGCGTCCACGTATGGTACGCCACCGTGTACGCCACGTGGCTGATCGCGAAGGACTGCACCAGCCTTGTGAGCCCTTCTTCATGCATGCCCGCCTTCTTGGTTGACACTCGCTGGATCAACCGCAGGGTACTCGCGGTCTTGGTTGCCAGCTTCTTCAGCAGGTTGTCTTTGCTACCGTTGCTGCTGATCAGCATGCCCAGCACTATGATCTCCGAAACATCGGGAATTCTCTGGCCCGTCTTCGGGATCAGCTCCATGCGATCACACTCCCTCGGGGGCGGTGGCTGCCACCCCGCCTTGCGAGGCGAGTACACCAAGAGCTCGGACTTGGACGGCGAACACTGCAGCCCGTTCCGTCTAGGCGTTATTCAATGGACGAGATCACCCTCTGCAACCTCATCTCTATACCGGCATCCGTGCCACCGGTCGTCCACAGGGTAAGGTCGTCTGCGTAGATCGTGTATCTCACGCCCTTGACACTCGACACCACTTCGGCGACCTGTATCATCACGATGTTGAACAGCAGCGGCGAGATCACCGAGCCTTGAGGCGTGCCCACGCTGCCGACGCGTCGCTCCGGTAACTAGATCTCCCCCGCGTGCAAGGCGATCTTGCGGTCCGATAGAAAGTTTCGGATGTAGTCGTAACTTCTCTTTCCCATGTTGAGCCGAGTGCTTCACCGAGTGCTTCACCCGGTCGAAGGCGCTCTGAAGGTCGAGGCCCAGGATCACCTTCCTGTCCTTCGTCTCGTTCTCGATGATCTCCTTCTTCAGCTGCAGCATCGCGTCTTGAGGGCTCAGGCCCCTCCGGAATCCGATCATCGAGTACGTATACAGTACCTCTTGTTCGAGGTAGTTTTGCCATCGTTTCGCCAACACGCGCTCGAGGACCTTCCCCACGCACTACGTCAGCGAGATGGGCCTCAGGTTCTCGATGTTCAGCGGCTTGCCCGGTTTCGGAATCAGCACCGTCTTCGCCCTCTTCCATTGGTCCGGCAGCTTGCCGCTTCGCCAACACTGGTTGTAGTACCGCGTCAGCGCCTCGATCGACGGGTCGTCCAGGTTCCTCAGCGCCTTGTTCGAGACCCCGTCGGGTCCCGCCGCTGACCTGGTGTTCAGTAACTTCAGGGCGGTCGCGACCTCGGCCGTCGTGATGTCTCGATCTAACTTGTCGTTGGGAGCTCCCGCATACTCCGGGTGTTGCTCGGTCTTTGTCTCCGGCAGGTATTTGTCACTTAGACGCTTCATCAGCTCATCTCTGCCGAGGCTCTTCTCGGCCTCGTGCATGACCCGAGCTCATAGTCCCGGAAATCGTCGCCCCATTTCACTAACGCAAACTTCACGTCACAAGATTTTTTTTAAAAGTAACGATTTTTTTAGCCTTCACCAAACATGCGTTCAGGAAATCATATTTATGCAATGCACAGCTCTTTTCCTTCACTAAAGATTTATTCTCTGCCACTGATCACTCATCCACTGTCGATTGTATATTCATAGATTTTTTTAAAAAACTTTCTATACCGTCCGCCACAAGCTACTTCTCCTGAAACGACACATGCTAAACATCGGTGCTAACGTCTTAAAGTGGATTGAATGTTTTTTTTCCTAACGCACCCGGTTTGTAACAGCAAACAACCACAGTTCCCCCAGTAGCCCTGTAAAGTCCGGAATTCTGCAAGGTTGAGTTCTTGGTCCCTTATTATTGCTTATTCGCATCAACAACTTATCTGATGCTATTACGTCGTCCATCAAACTATTTACCTATTAGTGTGTAGCTAACACAGATCATCTTGCCCTTCAAACAGATCTGGACCACATTTGATCATTGTACGACACGGGGTTAATGAGGCTAAACGTTACTAAATGCAAGCAAGGCGAATTTCCTGTTGCATTTCTCATGATGTACCATGTGACTACACACTTAACCAAGGTTATCTCAATCATGTTTTGTCCTATAAGTACCTTGGCGTGTATACTACTAACAATCACTCTTGGAACATACATGTCGACTACATCACAAATAACGCATATCGCACTTTAGGTTACTTACGCAGAAACTTTTCTTTAGCTCCGACTAACCTGAAACTTTTATTTTATCAAACATCATGCAGATCTAAAGTTTTGTATGCGTCATCAATCTAGGACCCTCACACTACCTGCCTTATTGACAGCATCGGGACGATACAGAATCGTTCCGCTCGTTTCATCTTTTGTCAAACTTCTTTCGTACGGCCAGCGTTACCTCAATGAAAGCTAATCTTCACCTACCCACTTTTTCACTGCGGCACAAAATTTTTCGCATTTTCCTTTTTCATAAGATTTTTCACTGTATCCCCTCCCTTAGCAACATTCTCTTGAAGCGCTCATCGCACGTATCATCTAGCTCGCAAAGACTACCAGTTCAAAATGGGCGTTCCCAGTGTCCGCACCAATTTGTATTTCGAATCATTCATTCTGAGGACTGCAAATGAGAGGAACTACCTTCCCGCCTCGGTCGCTGCAATCAGTGACGTCACATTGTTTGAAAACTTTAACATCCCTTCCCAAAGAAAGTTTAACGAAGCACAAAAGCTTTCTCACGTCAAGACTGCGTCAATAGCGAGTCAAAACATTCGCTAAAAGTGCGTCCAACCTTCGCTGAAAGTTCTTCCAATCGATCGCCAAACCTTCAAAGACCCAAATCGCAAACGAAGAACCAACCCATGCGACGATTTCTCGCGCACTAAGTAAACGAATCTACAAACGATCTAAATGTATACCGGTACGTGGTTTATAAGGTATACTAATGTACTCCTTCTTCATGATCGATGCGCGTATTGTCTTATCCAGAACCGTTCCTTCTCCGCAATTTTCAGGTAACCATTTTGGCACGATCTAAGCCCGGTTGCGTGTTTCCAAACGCTTCGCTACACAGAGCACGCACGTGACATGTGTGATGTCACTGCGCGCGCTATTCTTTTAGGCTCCTGCTAAAACAAACCCACCGTTCTGGCTCTGTAGCCTTGACGTAGAGCACTGAATTCTGGCGCTAACGGCTTGGGTTCGAGACCCAGCAGGTCAATCTCGTGGGTTTTTTTATTGCGTATATTTTCCTAAATATAATTTTTTTAAAACTCAAATCTACGCTTTGTTTTTGTTAATAATGGTGATTTGGTATGTTTTAGGTCGCTTTAGGCTTGGGCGCAGCCAATGACCACGTTGAATTACCGTGTTTCATCGCGAGAACAGACATGTCACGTGGGTGCTCTGTGCAGCGAAGCGTTTGGAAATACGCAGCCCGGTTCCACTAACGCACCGTCTGTCCAGAGCTCTTATCAGAGTTTTAGATGCGACTGCATCTCATTCACTCGCCTTGTCCCTCCATACGGCGTTGTTGTTGTCCGTCCACACCCCTTCCCCATTCTCCTCGCCGCGCGAGCTGCGCTCTCCGCCGCTCACCCCCTCTCATCTCCGATAGCGAACACTCTCTCGCGAGGGGCATTGGATTGGATTCGATTGGATTGGATTCGATTCGATTGGATTGGATTGGCTTGGATTGTATTCGATTGGATTGGATTGGATTTGGATTAGATTGGATTAAAGTGGATTGTGTTGGATTGTGTTGCGTCATAGCCGCGCCACGTTGCGTCATAGCCGCGGCGGGGGGGTTCACGGCACGTTTCACGCAATGGGAGAATCAACCTAACGGAAACAACAACGGAACCCTGTATGCGTCGCATCTACACAGGGGTTCCCGCGAGGGGAGGTGGGAGTAATTTTTCGGTCGAACAAACGGTCTACGGGGAAACGTATTAGTTTTTTTAAAGGACGCCATCGGTCCGAAAGCTTTCACTTTAAAAACGCTCTCTGTAAGAATTTCACGTAATGTCGGCATTTCAATTACGCTGCGTTTTCTGTTTTTGTTGGTTTATGTATTGTGTGTGTGTCATCCAAGGACGCAACTATGTTGAATATTGTTGTTGCAACTCAGCTGCCCTGGGTCTTGTTTATTTTCGGTGGAGCCTTCTTTATGGTTTTCTGGCTGCCATTTAATGCATATATTTCTTATCTGCTGCATTTCTTGTTTGCCTACATGTTGTATACCCGCTCCTCTCTGTAATGCTTCGGCCCTGAGGGTACATACATAAATGTAAAAATAAACTAAACCGGAAAACCCATATTTGTTGACTTTTCTTTTGACTCGCACCTTTTTTGTCTATTTTTTCTGTTTGTTCTTGTTTGCGTGTTTTGTTGTACTTTTAATTGCTCTGCGTACTGCCTAGTGAGTACCTTTTCATAGTTACATAAAAGAAGGAGGCGAAGGGGCAAGCCCATGCGATATCTTCTGCGTAAGAGGCGCCATAAACCACTCTGTTATGTTAACAGAACGGCGTATTGAGGCTGGTTCACGGCGTTACGAATTAGCTGTTACGTGCCTCAGTTACGTATGCCGTCAATTCTTCATTTATGCGCGACGGACCTGCCCGTCGTGCAACAGAGAAATTCAATCATTCTCCTTGCCCGGCCCCGTACCAAAACGTTGCAACGCGCCAGTGAAACGACCTTCTGCGCATGTGGCGCGCTTTTCAACGATGAGTGGGGCGCGGCCACCTGGCGCTCTAGGGGCTGCGTGTTTGTTTTAGGCGAAGCTCATTGCTCCAGTCGATCTGACCTTCAAACTCAGCCAAGGTCAAGCCAGCGCTTCGTGCGGTTGCGTAGTGAAAGCGTCTAATTGTTCGTTCAGTCCAAATGATGGGTGTGAGGAGAGGGGGACAGGGGGAAAGAGATTGGGCGCGTGCCATCATAAAATATTGCAAGTAGCGCTGGCTGCATCCAGTGCCGCATCCAGTGCCGACTTTTCCGAGGAGCGCCTTTGTTTTGTATTGTGGTGCAATTGTGTGGTTGTTCACTACGCACTCTTGGCCCAAAAAACCGAGATATCGCTCGACAAACTTGGTATAATCACGTTCAACCACGGCAAATTTGTATTTATTATCTCATCTGTGTCATCTATATATGCCGTGTGCTTAAAAGCTTCGCTGCTCATCCACCTTCACAGGGTGAAATGGCTCATCAATTTTTACTTCGCTGTTTCGTGTACTGACTTGTTGGCTGTGAACGGAAGATCGTTTGCCGCCCATAACGGCGGAGACAGTTTGTGCGGGCTGCGCAATGCTGGAGAGCTGCTAGCCCGTCGGAGCAAGTACACATGTTGGGATCTTTCGTTTAACGAAGTGTTCTATGACTTCGTTCATATCGTCGTTAACTAATCAGATTTAAGTTTGCCTGTTGCTCCTCGTCGTCCTTTCTAAGTCAACTCTCACGCAAGAAGCTCGCCAGTCACACTACCTGGACAGGGGTCGTCACGGAGTGGCTGGTCGCAACAATGGTAAAACGACATGATTAGTCACGGTTAACGTGTCTTGCGTTAGCGGCCTTGTTCATCGTATGGGAATACTGGGAACATTACCTGAAAGAAAGACCGCATTCATTTTACAGCCGGAAACAGATACACGTCGAAAACACGTAAAAGACCATTGCCCACGCACCCACAACAGTCACTGGTGAAGCCTCCCGGAGTGCAATGATAGCCTGGGAGATGGAACAGCCTGAAAAGGATGGTGGTACTGATTCGTTTACCGCCGAAGCAGCCTGGTAAAGCAAAAGTCGGTTTGGGCATCAGGAGCGGCTAGAGCGGTTAAGGGCCGCACATGCCGCCAGTCGGAATTCCGCGGCATCTGCTGTGCTTCATATCTCTACAGAAACTTACAAATAAATGGGCGAAAAAAAAATTAACTCCATTTCCTTCATGCTAGTGGTATCTGACTTTGGTGGGAAGCCGCTGGTAGAGGTACTACCAGTTAACGGTTCTTTTACGGCGTGCGGGACAATAAACTCCCAACGCGGCGGAGGGGGGGGGGCACGGAACACACTGTAGATGGCACGGCAAATTTACCCAGCGTTTCCCCCGCGGAGGTGCCTGCCTGCTCGGGCACGTCGGCGGTACGGCTTTGTCGTCTGCTTTAGTGCCGGTTGTTTTGGGCCTGTTTTGGCGCAGCTCCGCGTCCACTGCGCGCTTCCTTCGCACCGCTTGATTAACTTGTTCGACAGCACCTCCTGGGTAACCCGCACCCGACGGAATTACATGGTCGTACGGCAAAGATACGTAAAGGATTGGTTTGCAGGGCGGAAAAACAAATTGTACGAACCCCATACAGACATCTGGCCGCTAGAGAAACACTACCTTTTGCGCACTGCATGCTGGCCACGAATGGGAGTCCGTTCTCTAAATTGGTGAATACCAATTCGGTTGTGTTTTAAGAGGTATTACAAAAGGTGAAAGGAGCAACTGGTCCTGACAAATAGCGATTATAAAAGCTCCTTCAGCTTTCTCGCAAATCTCAAACTCACTAAACTAATTTAAATAGGTATAAATGGGAATCACTAAGCTCACATGCCGAAGAATTGTTTCGGTGTCTGCGCTTGTGTCACGCGGTGGTGTTGATGATGATGAATAAAACAACATTTATTGAGCCAAAAAGATTTGGTGGTGCCCACAGGCACCAGACGGGGGTGGTTCTCTATTCACGGGACCCATATGTCGCCAACAACTCCTGGCCCGTGGCCTGGATGTTCCTCCTCACCCGCCCCTCGGAAGGGGGCGAGGAGGAACATCCAGGCACCCTACTGCTTACCTGGAATCCGCCCCCGCGAATTCCAGGTAACCGCTGGCATAATCTCTGGTTTCACTCTTTGTAGAGCCAAGTGTGTGAATTCAAGTGACGTCGTATGGGCAATTGTTGTGGGTGTCGTTTAAAGCTTTGTTTTCCAATCACTTTCACAGCGTGCATTGGTGTCAATTTTTTTAAGCTTTGAGGGGGAATTAATTAAAAATTTTGAAATCCTCGTTTGAAGGTCCCTTTAACGCAGACATGTGGGATGCAGAATGCGTTCTTGCCTTGGCTTTGTGTACTGGCGCCGCCACTTCCAGCTTCCTATATATAATGGCCCGCTTCATACAAACAGTGCTTCGCGGGAGCGACGTACACGCAAAATCTGCACGCACGTGCGATATTGCCGGTGTACAACCCCACAAGCCAAGCTGCTCGAATCTCGAGATGTGACGCCCGCATTTTCAATTAATAAAACCCAGCCGACGAGTCCTGTCTCCCTAACTGCGGCTTCTTGGCGAAACCGGCGCTATGACTTATAAGCCGTGTGACTAAGCCGCAGTCCGAAGAGAAAGTAAAGGCGCTCGGGGAGAAGCGCTTCCTCAGCGATTCAGCCGCGCCATGTGAGCGCACGTTGTCGGCGCGTTGCGCACGGGCCGCGGATATGTAAAGCATGATCTCGTTACAGCGGCTCTTGGCCCCGCTTTCCGCATGATTCGAGCTGCTTCTCCCGTGCGCCACTTTTCCGCCGGGGATGGCGCGAAGGAAAGAGAGCGACCAAGAACAAGGAGGGCGTGCCAGAGGCATACACAATAACTTGACAGGATGGCCAAAAGAGGGTCAAGCCGCCAGCAGCCGGCCGAGGTTCACCTTCGCGGTCGAATGCCTTCGTTTTCCGCTTCCTGATGCCGAGACTTCCGCAATTTTCCGCCGGGTCGCCAGGGCTGCTCAGTGCAGTGTGGGCGGTGACGCCTTCGCAAACCACGGAAGTCCGCCTTCCCCCGTCGGCGCCCAAACCTCGGCGTCACTCGCTGCTGCCGGCACGCTCACGTGGCCTTCCTGCTGGATCCGGTCGACGCGCCAGATTGAAATGTCTTTTGTGCGCCTCGTGCAGGGGCTCGGCCGCGGCGGACTTGGCGCTCGACAGAAGCGCGAGACAAAACCCGGCCGGTGTCAGCGGTGGCGACGCTCGCTGGCGCCGCGTGTACACGAGAACGGGTTCACTCTTGCGTCAGCTTCTCGCTCGCCGTACGGCCGGAATGCGACCACGAGATTGAGCGCTCGTGGTTGACGCCTTTACGCGGAGCAGCGCGACAACGGCGCTCCGATGCTCCACTTGGGATCGTTGGCGACGACCTTCCAAGATTACTTCGATGCCTTCTTCGAACGTTTTAAGACATGGCGCATCGAACTTTAACGACTAAAAGGGACACGGAAGACAAAATGCAAATTGGTCTAGATCGTTAAATTACCTCACAGCGAACACGAATGTACCCGTTTTGCGTGTAGGATTTTTCTATTAAGAGAGAAAACTGCGAAACGATGAAGAGAAGTATTCCACCACAGGCCATTCCGCGCTACTTGCACCGAAGCAGTTAAGATCATGCAACAAATATTGCGACAATACTTCCCCAAGAGTTTATAAAAACGTAATAAAATATTTTAATGCCATTTTAACACGTTTACGGACAAAAAGAAACCTAGAAACAACGTGATACCAGCCCAGACGATGTATTACTCGAGACTTCATGGTTCAGAAAGCTTGTTTAGGTTTCGGTGCGTTGCTTGATTGCGGTATTATGCACATGACTACTTTTTTATAGTCCTCTGCGTGAAAAGTGCCGAAGGAGAAGAACGGCGTCAGTAGGGGCCCTATTCTCAACTTTTTCTAAGCGCCGCCATACCAAGGTGGGCGAATAAGTCCCTCTCTGATTGTATTTGAGTCTTTGTGACAAAACTAGACGCAAATAAACCCGTTTTTTTATTAAAGATGGTGACGCCCAAGTAAAGTCCCTCTGCACATGACTTTGCGAGAAGGTGCTTTGTGATAATTGTACGGTGGTTGTTGGCTCGGCTGTCAGAGAGACAGAGAGAGAGAGAGAGAGAGAAATTCTTTAATGAGACCGAAGAGGTCAGCCTTGCACAGCGCTGGGATGGCTACTTGAGATGATTGGTGAATTGCGAACATCTCTAGAGGGAATAATGGGAATAACCCCGACTAAGTAGAACGGCGTAATGAGCAAGCGGATAAACGCGCGAACACTTCAAGCCCCGAAACTACTTGTGCGTGAATGGGCGATGAGTGAACGCAAGTGTGTTACGTACGCTTCGAGGCGAACGACTAGAGTGGATCGTGCGTCAAAAGAAAGAGCATATTGAATTCGTGTATTATTTCGCTCCTTCCTCCAGTGAGTGCTTCTTTACTTCCGCCGTAGTAAATGCCTACACTATGTACACAACATGTGTTGCGTGCTGTGCGATATTGTCAGATGTACAAGCGGCTCGTGATGAACCTTGTGAGTGCGGGCGGTTGCTATACGCTGCAGCCAGCCGTCACACGATCAAAAAATAATACCATGCTCTTCTACAAAGATTCAAAGCTGATCACAGGTTTCACGGAGAAAAATTTTAGTGGCACTAAGTAGCAAAGGAGTTTGGTAAAGCACGATATTTGGCCCAAATTGACTAAGCCGATTGGAACGGAGCATTCTGTATTCAACTGCCGCTTATACCGCTATACATACCGATGGCCTCGCTCGCTTCCTGTTTATCGTGACACAAACAGCAACCAGTTGATTGCGTTATCGAATCGTTATTAGGGGAATGGGTAAAGAAAATGCGCTCTTTTATTATAACATTTTCAGAAAATAAGACATCTTTTGGCCCCAAATCAACCATAAAGTGGCCATGGGAAGGTCAGAATGTTGTTTGAAACAAACATACTGGTTATATTTAGTGGCCCTTAACAGTTCAATTTTTAAATCTGTGAAAATTATTCGGCTACTTATTGCCGAATTCGAGGTCTGCATCTACGCCTGCAACTGCGTCTCCACATAAGGAGCGTGATCGACCGATTGACCGATCAACAGAGAGAGACAGAGGTATGGACGGACGGATGGATAAATGGATAGATGAATGGCTGGACGGATGGATCGATGGACTTACTGACAGACGGACGGATGGATGGATGGATGGATGGATGGCAACAGAGAGAGACAGAGGGATGGACGGATGGATGGATAAATGGATAGATGAATGGCTGGACGGATGGATCGATGGACTTACTGACGGACGGATGGATGGATGGATGGATGGATGGATGGATGGATGGATGGATGGATGGATGGATGGATGGATGGACGACCGGACAGATAGACGGAGCGATGTGTGGATGGATGGATGGACGAACGGACAGATAGATGGACCGATGTATGGATGGATGGACGGAGGTAGAGACTGATGGATGGATGGACTGAAGGATTGATGGATGGATAAATGTATGGATGGATGGATGGATGGATGGACGGGTGGATGGATTGGATGGACGTGCGGACAAATGGATATATTGATGATGGATGGATGGATGGATTGGAGACACCGACAGATGGACGGATGAATGAATTGATGGATGGATGTATGTATGGATAGATGAATGGGTAGACGACCGGACAGATGGACGGACGGATGGATGGATAAATAGATGGATGGGCGAACGGGCAGATGGACGGACGGGTAAATGTACATGGACCAACGGACAGATCGACGGTTGGATAGATAGATAAATACATGGATGGAAGGACGGTTAGATGGCTGGATGGATGTACGGATGGATGGATGGATGGATGGATGGATGGATGGATGGATGGATGGATGGATGGATGGATGGATGGATGGATGGATGGATGGACAGGCGGACGGATCGGTAGAAGATAGATAAATGGATGGGCGGAGGCATGGACGGAGGGATAAATGGATGGATGGATGGACGGAGAGATGGGCGGATAAGTGAGGTATTGGACGGATGAAGAGATGGATAAATGGATGGATGAACTGACGGGTGGGTGGATGGACAGAGGGATGGATGGATGGATGGATGGATGGATGGATGGATGGATGGATGGATGGATGGA